>NC_090934.1:956452877-956755908 GCF_040938575.1 Ambystoma mexicanum | reverse complement strand
TGCAAACTGTTTTTGTGTGAATAAACATGCACTTGCCATAAGCTAACAGAGTGACCCAGCGAGACATGATCACCCTGAGGAAGTCTTTGTTCTAAATTGGCAAAGTGCTGTGGAAGGTCTGAGCCCAGATGAGGGGCATCTAACTAAAGCCAGGTCGTTGTTTAAAAAGACATTGCGACTTTTGAATATTACAAATAAGGAGATGGTGATTAAAAGGCAGCAGTGAACCGGACTGAGGGACGCCAAGAGAACACTTGGGAAGAAGCTAAGTGAACAATATTATGACAACTGTGAACCCGACTGACGGATGTACCCAATCAGTGGTTGGTCTGAGCCCAATTGAGCGAGGCTAAAGAGTAAGAGAACGATCCCCAACTTCAACACAGTTCACAGAAACATCAGGGTTCCCTTATACAAGTGTACCAGTTCACAAAGTCTTGGGGATCACTTCCCCAAGAAGGCAGCTCTTCCACTAACTAACTGCTGTGAGCCTCTTGGCTTGTAAAAATGTCTGTCAGGTTAACTTTATAATCCTTGCGGCTCTTAAAACGGCTCAAATGAAGGCTTTCCTTCACTTCAGCAATTGTCATGATAGCGGCTTTCTTTGGTTCTTCCCCCCCAGTAAGGCTACCCATTACAGGTCACGGAACCGTAAACCATTGGCACTTTGAGATGCTCTTGGTTTTCCTTGGCCAATACGGGTATCCTCCCTGGACCCGTGTCAGTAATTCACATTCGTTGTAGCTTTCACAATGGCAATGTCTTGGCTTTGTCACAACTTGTATTCAAGTCACTCTGTACTTGGCTTTTCTTAATGTCGTTTCAATGTCATCAACTTGTATTTCACATTGGCTTTTCTGCTTAATTTAATAGTGCTTTTGATGAGCTTTCACCTTGTTCATCAAATGCTTCTGAACAGGTTTTTCACAGTTTCACAACTGTACATCATTTGCTTTTCACTCATGTGTAATTTTTATCCGATTTATTTATCTTTCTCTTTAATTTGGTATTCAATAAATGGTGGTATATTTCAGAAGGTACTTTGCAGTTTGTTCGGTATTCAAAAAACCTAGTGGAATATCAAAAAGTGCTTTGTAGTTTGCTAGGTATTCAACATTCTTCCCTTAGGGTTCCAAACCCCACTATTGCATGTTTTAGCTGAATAGTTACTTTCAAATGTCCAATGCCCATCCCTGGAGCACCTTGGTACATGTGTGTTCCTTCTCTCACACTCACCGGTACTCAGCTGCTCCTGCGGGCATCTCTGCAGTCATCTCCGACTTCCAGTTTCCTCCTGGAAACCTTGCTACAGCTGTCCGAGGCGTTTGGAAGTCTCTTGTGTTCCCAAAGGCCAGCTGGGAACACACAGCTCAGGTAGTTGCTGGGGCTCTGGTACTCTGACAGCCGGCTCAGGGCCGCAACTAGTGCCAGGCAATTCGTAAACACCATGGGCGCCAACTTCAGTCTGAAGGGGAGGGCCTTGAATTGGTTGTGCCTTCCCTGTACCACGAAGCACAGGAACTTTCGATGCTTCTCGTGAAGAGGGAAATATGTGTCCTCCAGATCCATTTTTATTGAGGCGCCGCAGGTCTAGAATCGGCCACGAGCCCCTGGTCTTTACCAAAAATTATCTGGAGTAGACTCTGGAGCCCCGGAGTCGCTTTGGAACCAGCTCCATCAGCCCTTTACTTATCATGGCCGTTGGTCCTGCAGGAGTTGAGGGATGTGCTGCTGTCGGGCCTCCAGCAGTATCCACTGACACTTCCGCTGGAACTCTAGTGTGTGTGTTCGTAGGGGAGAGCATCCAGCACCCATCGGTCGGGGGAGATCATCCCTGTGTCCGCCACGTCCAGGGTCTCTGTGATGGCATGGTCCGATGCCACCTTCCCCTTCTGGAGGATGGAAGGAACAAGTTACTTACCTGTAACTTTTGTTCTCCAGCATGGGTCTGGCATGGATTCACATGCTCATGAATATTACCTTTCGTCAGGCTGGGAATCCTCGGTAAAGAAAAAAATCAGTATCAGTTTAGTTTCTGATCCGTCTTCCTTGGTAGTAACCAATCACTGGTCTCTTGGTCATACTGCCACCCAGCCAATGACTGTCCTCTCCCTAAGCCCCGCCTCTGGCAGCCATCTTCAGATTTGGTAGCACGTAAAGTGGCAGTATGACCAAGTGAAGAGCCGCAGAGGGGTAGGAGGGAGGGTTTGTGTGTGAATCCATGCCAGACCCATGCTGGAGAACAACAGTTACAGGTAAGTAACTTATTCCTTTTCCAGCAAGGGGTCTGGCATGGATTCACATGCTCATGAATATAAGAATACATAGCAGTACACACATGCACAACCACGGGAGGTGGCAAAAGGCTCAACATTAAGCATTACATAAACTCAACATTAAGCAACTCTTACCTCCCCACCAGGCCCACCTTCAGGCGAACAGGTTGCGCAGCACTGCTTGGCCGACTCTGGACTCCTCCCTGGAATCCCGGTCGACGCAGTAGAATCTCGTGAAGCTGTGCGTCGACCTCCACGTAGCATCCCTGCAGATGTCCAGCAGGGGCACACCAGACAAGAACGCTGTGTTAGCAGCGATCGCTTTGGTCGAATGGGCTGTCGGACGGCCGGGCAACGGTCGGTTTGCCAACCAGTGACAGTGCATGATGCAGCCGGAGAGCCATCTGGAAATGGAAGCCTTCGAGAGAGCCTTCACTTGGTTCACAGGTCCAAAGTTCACAAACCGCTGTGACGTCTTCCGAAAACTCTTCGTGCGGTCCACGTAGAACTTCAGCGCTCTAGCCACATCTAGCGAGTGCAAAGTCCTTTCGGCCGGCGATGAAGGCGACGGGAAGAAAACTGGCAACACCAAGGTGGAAGTCCGACGGCACCTTGGGCATAAAGGAGGGGTGCGTCCTCAGCACCACCCTCGTGTCGTGAAAAGCCAAGTATGGAGGCTTGAAGGATAGGGCCTGGATCTCTCTCACTCGTACGGAGGTGATGGCCACAAGAAAAGCCGTCTTCCACGCCAGGAACTTCAACGGCGCCGAATGCAGAGGCTCGAATGGTGCCCCTCATGAGCCTAGACAGCACCACGTTGAGTTTCCACGCTGGGGCAGGAGCCTTCACCGGCGGGAACGATCGGAAACAGTCCCTTCATAAATTCCACAACTAGGCGATGAGACCACAAGGACGCCCGTCCCGTAGTTCTGTTGTATACTGAGATCGCAGTTAGATGTATCTTGATGGAAGTGTGAACTAGTCCAGCCTTGGACAGCGACAGTAGGTACGGCAGTACTTGAGGGGCCGTAATCCGCAGAGGGTTAATCTTCTGTGCACGGCACCAGACAGAGAACCTCTTCCACTTATGTCCGTAGCACTTGAGAGTTGAGTACGCCCTGGCCTTTGCAAGAACCTCTCTGCAGTCAGCCGGGATATCGTACCCTCCAAACTCTAGTGCTGCAAGATCCAGGCGTTCAGCGACTCCGGGTTGTGATGAAGGATGGTGCCTCCTTCTCTGGAAAGAAGATCTGCGTCCGTCGTCAGCTCGACCGGTAAGGACGCCGACAAGTCCTGAAGGTCCGGGAATCAGATCTGCCTCGGCCACGCCGGTGCGACGAGGATCATCCTGCACCGGGACCTCTTGAGCTGGTTGATGAGTCGGAACGGCAACGGAGGGAACGTGTATAGGAACAGGTCGTCCCAGGGGAACGAGAAAGCATCGCCCATGCTCCTCGGTTGGGGAAACCTGCTGGCAAACCTCTGGCACTTGGAGTTTGTTGCCGTCACGAACAGGTCGATCTGGGGTTTGCCCCATCGTGAAAAGAGTCGGTCCACTTGATCCTGGCGTAGTTCCCACTTGTGGCACGAGCGCAGCTCTCTGCTGAGTGAGTCGGCGATGGTGTTTTTTTAATCCCTGCCAGATGAAACGGCACCAGTAACATCCCTTGGGCAACGGCCACAAATCCTTGGCTTCCTTGGATAGGGCTGGGGATCTGGTTCTGCCCTGCTTCCGGATGTAGAACATTGTGGTGGTGTTTTCGGTGAAGATCCTCACCACCTTGCTCTTGAGGGATGGGAGAAAGGACCTGAGGGCCCAGAACACTGCCCGGAGCTCCAGGATGTTCATTTGGAGTGGCTTCTCCTCCGGGAGCCAAAGGCCTCTCGCGTGAAGATCTCCAGTGTGCGCTCCCCACCCCTCCAGGGAGGCATCCATCGTCACTGTCGCCTGGTGGGCCGGGGTCTGAAAGTCTGTCCCTGCCGCTAGATGAGCGCGGGCGCCCCACCACCGGATCGCTCGTCAGAAGTTCTCGTTGAGAGGGATCCTGTTCTCAAAGCTGCCCGTCGCTTGAATCTAGCGGGCATCGAGGAACTCCTGCAGAGGGCGCATCCGCAGCCTACACAGGCGCACGAGATAAATGCAAGAGGACATCATCCCAAGGAGGGACTTGATGGACCTCACCCTGGCCACGTCCGTGGCCAGTAGACGCTGCACCTTGTCTAGGATGGCCTTTCTCCTTTCCTCCGACGGCGAGGCCACACGCGCATCTGTGTCGAGCTTGGCTCCCAGAAACAGTGTGACGAGAGGGGACCAGGTGGGACTTGGGGAAGTTGATGGAGAACCCCAGGTCTGTGAGCCGCTGGGCAGTCTTCGCTGTGTGTTCTACGGCAAGCTCCCTTGTCCTTGCGCGGATGAGCCAATCGTCCAGGTAGGGGTAGACATGGATGCCAAGCAGGCGCAGCCGCGCCGCCACTGGAGCGAGGCACTTGGTGAAAACCCTGGGTGCTGACTTCAATCCAAACGGGAGGGCCTTGACTGGTAGTGCCGCCCTTAGACCACGAACCTGAGGAACTTCCGGTGTCCTTTTAGAATGGGAAAGTTTGCACCCTCCAAATCCAACGACGACAGGAAATCGCCCTCCTCCAGCTGTCCCAGCACGTGCTGGAGGGTGACCATCCGCAACTTCGGTGCCTTGATGTACTTGTTCAGTCGTTGCAGGTCCAGGATGGGTCGCCACCCTCCTGTCTTCTTTTTCATGAGGAAGTACCTTGAATATACTCCGGAGCCCCGGAGCCTGTTTGGGACGAGCTCAATGGCACCTTTCTTGAGCATCACCCTTACCTCCAACAGTAGTTGAGAGATGTATTTTTCCTTTCTGGCCATATTAGGAATGCGGGGGCACTTTTTTAGAAATTCGAGGGCGTGCCCCTGGGCCAGGGCGTGCAGCACCCAACAGTCTGTGGAGATGGACTCCCACATGCTGCCGAACTTCGCCAGCCGGCCTCCCACAGGGTGCTTCGGTGGGGGCCCGACGCCACGGGCGGTTCAATCTTGCTTGGAGGACGCCTTGCCGCCTTGGCCTCCCTGGTGAGGCGGGATCCACCCGACTTGCCTCGTCCTCTATAGGCTTCCTGCGAGGAGGAGCGGGCCGCTTGGAGGTACATAGAGGAGCCAACGCTGAATCCCTTGGAGGGACCCTGCTTGCCACCGGAGCACCGAAAGGACGGCCTTCGTTGCTGGTGAACTCCTAGGGCCATAGCTGTCTCCATATCCGCCTTGGAGGGACTCATCCACTGTTTTCCCCAAACAGGTTGTTCTCGTCGAAGAGCACGTCCAAAACCTTGGCTTGTATGTCCTGGCGGAAATCCGCCGCCTTGAGCCAACCTCGTCGTCTGAGGCAAACGCCGTTGCCTAGCTGGTGGAAACCGGTGTCGGCAATGTCTGTAGTCACCGTTATGGAGTGGTCCGACGCCACCTCACCTTCCTGCAAGATCTACAGGGCCTCAGCCCTCTTGTCTGGTAGGAAGTCCAACAGGGGGGGCGATCTTGTACCATAACTCCCTATCGAAGTGGGCCACGATCGCGAGGGCGTTGGCCGCCTTAATCATTGTTGCCGCCGACGAGATAACTTGTCATCCCATTGCATTCAGCTTCTTTCCTTCGCCGTCCGGTGGGGAAGTTGACGTTGACGCCGATGCCCCCCGCTTTCTTCTTGGCCGCCGCTGAGACGACCAAGTCAGGGGTCGGTTGCGCCCTAAGGCACAAAGGGGCCTCGTCGGGACCCGGTACTTCTCGTACCGATCCCTCTTGGCAGGCGTCGTAGACGGGTTCTTGAGAAAGGTGAGACCCTCGTCCCAGATGTCATCCAACAGAGACACGGCGAGGACTGTCTTCCTCTTGGCCTCGCGCCGTTGGTAAAGGAAACCTTCCTTCTCTTCGGGGCAGAGCTGAAAAAGCTCAGATGCCCTGGTGATCATAGCGTGGAAAGACCAAATCTCGTCGGGTGGGGAGGCCCGGGCTGGCGGCGACGGGAGCTCCGTTCCGTCGTCACTGCCGTCGTCATCCGTACCCGTCGTGGCCGTGTCCGTTCCAGTGTCATCCCCAGGTACGGGGACATGGGCAAAGGTTGAGCAGGCCGCAAGGGCTCAAAAGGCGGGGCTGGATGGGCCCGTCTTCTCTTGTTTGGGGGACTTCCTGACGGGCCTGGCTCTGGCTCCTCCGTCGGGTCTGGTTCCGGCTCCTCCGTCAGTGGTAGTGGCAATCTCGTCCTTATCTCCGAACATAAGGATTGTATTGCCAACAAAATGGCCGCCGAGTTGTCCTGCGGCTAAGGAAGCGACAGGCGTGACGGTTGACTAGGAACCTTGCCGGCGGCTCCCTCGGTCTCGTCGTCCCCTTCGTCGGGATCCCCCCCGTGGGACCAGGCCTCTTCGACGCCCTTGTCGAGGCCCTCCAAGACTTCAACCAGCTCCTCCTCGGAGGCTGTGTCTGTGTCCACAATGGCCACCAGCTCCCTCCCCCTCTTTTTCCGCTGGGGTCTTCATGGGGGTCTTCTCGATGAGCCTGAAAGGGGCTTCCCTCCACGGTGGCAGAGAATTCTGGGCCCCGAGGTCGCCTCCACTGGTGTAGCCTCCTCAGGCTGTGCCAGGGCCGCCGCAACTTCCTCGATAGAGGCCTTAGCCGGGTGAATCCAGGCCTTCACCGCCTTATGCGGGCCTGTGGCCTTCACCTTGGGGAGAGGGTCACCGCCTCGGTCCCCCTCAGCTGGATCCTTCGAGACCGACCGGGGCCTCTCCAGAAGCTTTGCTCGGCTTACTTCTTCCCTGAGCCAGAGCGTTGGCTCGTGGTTGATGGTGCTGGAGAGGATGCGCCCTGCCTGGCAGCCGAGGAGCCTGACCATTCGGCACTGCCAGTGCCCGCGGACTCGCAGTGCTTTGCCTTCTGTTGGGCTCCCGTCGCCGGGGCGCCCTCACAAGACTTAGAAGACTGCTCAGACGACTTCTTCTTTTCACCCGACAGGCTCTTTCCTTCCAGCCAGTTGGAGAGACGAAGATGTCGATCCTTGATGGTCCGTTCCGACATGTTCCCGCAAAACGCACAGTCCTTCTCCACGTGCGTTTTGTCCTCATGAAGGCAGTAGAGGCACTTCGAATGCTTGTCCTCTTTGAACACAATCTGCAGCTGGCATCCACGACAAACCCTGAACAGCTTTCCGGGCGTCGAGATTCCTTTCTCCTGGGCCATGTCCGGGGTAGGCCACAGAAACTTCTGGACTCCTCCTAACTCGACGAAAACTTCACCCTTGAGGGGCGTAGAAAAATCCGAAACGGGTCCCCGTTGATCGGATGTAGAAACGGTGGAGCTTGAGGCTCTATTTGACCGTAAAATGAGAAAATCTCTTTGAAAAAGTGCGAAAACGCTGCAAAAAAAGCTCGAGAGCTAAACACGAGGACTCCCTACACTTGAGCGTGCAGTAAAAATCTGAAGATGGCTGCCAGAGGCGGGGTTTAGGGAGAGGGCAGTCATTGGCTGGGGGCAGTATGACCCAGAGACCAGTGATTGGTTACTAAGGGAAGACAGATCAGAAACGAAACTGATACTGATTTTTTCTTTACCGAGGATTCCCAGCCTGACGACGGGGAATATTCATGAGCATGTGAATCCATGCCAGACCCCATGCTGGAGAAAGTGCTGCGACAGGCTTCTCGGGTGGGAAATGCAGCAGCTGGGCCATCGTATACCACAGCTCCCGGTCATACCTGGCCAGGTTTGCAGTCACCTTTCTGGCTATGGCATCTAACTTCTTCCCCTCGGTATCCAAAGCGACGGAGGATGAAGATGAGGGGTTAGACTACTTCTTTCTCATTGCCGCCAACACCACAGAGTCCGGGGAAGTATGCAAATGTAGGCACTTGGGTGCAGACTCTGGCACCCAGTATTTTTTCTCCAGTCTATCCCTCTTGGCCAGATTACTCAAAGCTAGGCCCTTCTCCCAAACGGCACCCAGAAGAGGCACCGCCAAGATGGTCTTCCTCTTGCCCTTGCACCAATGGGATAGGACACCTTCCTTCTTGGTCTCTTCTGGTGTCAGTATGAAGCGTTTGGACACTCTAGTGACCATGGAATGGAACAACCCCACCTCGTCTGGGGGAGAAGCCCATGGTTGCAGTGAACCGCCAACTGTGGCCATGTCGTCGTCCATGGCTGTAGTCGATATGTCAGTCCCCATGTCCCTGCGGGGAAGGGAACGTGTGGAGGTTAATGCAGCAGAGTAGGTTGCCACTTGCTCTTTTTGAAAGTGGTTGGTCTGGGACCACCGGGCCCGTGGGGTTGTCGGCATCTTTTTCTGAATCTCTGGCACCAGGGTGTGTAGGGTCGAAAGGATGTCCAGCGATACATCCCTCTGAGGGTCGGACGGTAGGTCTGCTGGGCTGGTCCCACGCCGCTGTAGTTGGCATTTCCACTTTCGCCCTCTGTGTTTTCCGCCATCGGCGTAGTCACCTCCTGGATTGCGTCTACAGACACATGGTCGTCCTCGTCTGAAGAAATATCCGAACCCTGCAATACGGTTGAGCCCCCCCCCTGATTTTGCAACCAGAGGGGTTGGGTTCGGGGTTAAGGATGGCATCCTCTTCTCTGGTGTCCTCCCCACCAGCTTGGCCGAGGGATCCCGCCTCGGGGGAAGGGATACTCTGGGCACTGCCAGGGCTACCATGACTGGGTCAGCCCCCTTGGCCTGAGAGGGTGGCCGCCAGCAACTCCATCATCGACGACTTCACCTGGGCCGCATGGGACTTATAGGCAGGTTGGTCGCCTTTTTCTGCGCCTTCGTCTTCTCTGGCTTTTCCCGCAGCTTTGCCGATTTCCTCTGCGAGGAGGATCTGGAGTGATGGCTGGAGATGGAGGCCGATGGTGAAGATTAGCGGCACCCAGGCCATCTCGGGACCCGCTTGCGTGGCGCCCGGGACGGAAACAGACTTGCGGTGCTTGGCCTTGACTTGGGCCTCCAACGATGGAGCGCCCTCAAAGGACTTAGAAGCCCACTCTTCGGACCGGCTGGTCCTGGGTGAGGCATGCCCCTGCTTGTCGTACGGGGCAGAGGCCTTGGCGCTGAGCCACACCACTAACCTACTGTGAAGATCCTTCACGATTCGCTTGGAGACACAGAGGCAGATTTCACAAACAGCTTCCCTGTGATCCGGATGGAGACAGAGGCGCTGGAGGTGTTTGTCCTCTACAAACGCATTCTGCAGTCCACACCTGTAGCAGAGCTTGAAGAGGGAGCTTCCCTCCTCCTCTTCAGACATAGTCCGAGTGCAGAGTCGACCCGAAGGCCTTCTGTAATCTTCGATAAAACTTTGCCGATTCTTGCCCTTGAGGGGCATTGAAATTCACTGAAAAAACAGATCCCCTGTTTGTCAGCCGAAGGAGCTAAAGAGCAAACGGTCTCCGATTGACAAAAACAGAACTTTTCTATCGAAAAAGCATGAAAACGTAGAATAGCTCACAGAGCAAAACATGAGAACTCCCAACACTTGAACCCACAGTAGAAAGCTGTAGATGGCTGCCAGAGGAGGGGCGTAGGCCGAAGGCAGTCATTGGCTGGGGGCAGTATGACTCAGAGCTCAGTGATTGGTTTAGAAGAGAAACAGTTTGTAAGTGAAAATGTTTTTTTTTTTTTAACCAAGTATTCCCAGCTTGACAACGGGGAATATTCATGAGTATGTGAATCCATGTCAGCCCACATGCTGGAGAAGAAAAGCTTTCAGCTTCACTTCCCCTGCCTTTTGATCATTTGATATGGGGAAAAATTGATCTGTCCTTCAGACCATCAGTACTGGGAAACTAGGGTTCCATTATATCTGTAACATTGTTCTAACATTGCACACAGCATCTTACAATGCAGTGCATTGGGAATACTTTTGTATAGCCAAAGCTTTTTACACTTTGGATTTTAGGTTACTTTTATATGTGCCTATAGACAACCTGGTGGCTGCAGATATATTTTTACCATTTTTGGGTTGGTTCTAGAGTGCACATTCGAGTTGAACACGTATGGGTTACTAAACGTGGCTAGTGCCCTAAAAGTAAGAGTGTGAGTGTGTGATAGTTGCCCCTGATTGGACAACTACTGGCTGTTTGAATGGTGCAGATGCTTACCATTGGTGGCCTTGGATTGCCTTCCAGGCTGGATTTTGGACAAGAAAGTACTCCAGCAGCGTTGGAGTCAAGAGTCCCTCATAGACTAAACATGGAGGGGATTCCGATGGTCGGAGTGTCCTTATATGCAGATGATTTGCTGGTATACCTGCATGATCCGGTCAGATCCGGCCTTTAGTGACCAACGTACTCCAGAAATATGGCTCTTTTAGCGGCCTAAGGGTTAACTGGGCTAAATCTACTTTGTTCCCACTTAGGCAAGAGGATGAATCGATTCCGCCCCAATGCCCCTACCAGGTTGTAAGGGAACAATTAAAATACCTAGGTATAATAATAACAAACGATCTGAACGATTATGTTCCCAGAAACCTGTACCCAGTAATGACAAGATTTGCGGAGGACACCCGACACTGGTCATCCCTTCCTCTGACACTATTAGGTAGAGCAGCGCTTTTCAAAATGATGGCCCTGCCCCGACTCTTATATATATTACAGAACGCCCCACTATACATCCCCCCCGAACATATTCAGAAAAATAGATCAAACACTTCGAAGATTGTTATGGAATGATGGCCACCCGCGCATAGCACTCGCCACGCTCCAAAGATCCGTATGGGAGGGCGGAATAGGGCTGCCCCGAATGCAGACGTACTACTGGGCCAGCCAATTGACGAAAGTGAATGACCAACTACACGGGGACACAGCTGCGCCACATAATAGATCATTAGTAGCCAACACTCCCGAGAAACCCATCATGCAGTACGTCTATAAGAAAAGGGCCCGAACCAACTTTCTCAACATGCGTGCACACAACGCAAATCTGGACAGATGCACATAAATTTGTGGGCTGGGGCGACAAACTGTCGCAAGCGCAGCCATTATGGAATAACAGAAACCTCCCCGGTGTATACACGCTCCCCAGATGATCGAACTGGTCCCAGCATGGTTTGCTCACTTTGGGTGATGTTCTAAGAGAAGACAATATAGTCCCATTCACAGAGCTGGCACACCGCTTTGCACTTCCCCAGACCGAACACTATCACTATACTCAACTCCAACACGCACTGCACGACATCCTACCCGAAGTGACCTCTCTGCCGGACTACACCCCCATAGAAAGGAACCTATTCCCGGAAAAAAATCACCCACAAAGTGACATCAGTTCTGTACAGTGCCATAACCTCCTTTGGCACGCCAGATCTGCTGTCGCTACGGACTAAATGGGAGTCGGACGTGGGCGCTATAATGCTGGAGGAAGGGGTTATGGCACTAATGTTCCTCAGGGAGACAGCCATATCCTCAAGGCTCAGGCTGATTCAGCTCAAGATACTACATAGGGTATACTACCCCAGGGTTGCCCTATACAAATGGGGAAGGATAAATGATCCGAACTGCCTGCGATGCAAAACAGAGGGAGGCACCTTCTTCCACATCTTGTGGGAGTGCACTTGCATCCAACTATTCTGGGAGGCTTGTTGTGAGGAACTCTCTAAAGTCATGGGCAAAACGATTCCTAGAGACCCTAAGTTATTACTGTTGGGAATGGACGATGAAATTGATCTATCTAGATATGAAAAACTGTTCTTTTCACCAATACTGCTATTATGAAAAGGAATATCGCCCAAAAATGGGGATCAGATCAGACGCCGAATTATGAACAGTGGAGGACAGATGTCGATGTTTGTGTTGCAATGGCGCACAGGATATACTCGGCCAGAGGATGCCCGTCTAAAGCACAAAAAGTGTGGCAGAAATGGGAAGACGCCCAATGAGGGCTACTGTTGGACATATGGACACCGAGACATGTCAAAGCACCCCCCTGATGCCCACGGTGCTTGCAAAACAGGGGAAAGAAATGTGGTACCCGTGTTGGGATAAATCGACCCAAGTTGCAATATATGTGTATATCGATGGGAGACAGTCATTGACCATCACCAGCAGTGTGCGTGTATTGTTTGTTTATTTGTTTAATTTGTTTTAAATACCAATAAAATGTGTTATCAAAAAAGAAAAAAAAAAAAAAAAGTCCCTCATAGACTAACAACCGACTGAAGATCTGGAAGAAAAGAAAACAGGCAAGGCCTGGCATCTCTTCTTGCGCCTGGCCCAGTGAAGCCCTGTTGGACTATATGATCTCTGAAGAACCTGAGCCGTGCTTCAGCATTTGGACTAGTGAGACCAACTAGTCTCTACGCCTTCAAGGATACAGCCGTGCTGAGCCTTCGGAAGTGTCCCTGGACCACCTGGTGGACTAACCATCTCTCTCATGGGTTACCTCGCTAGATGAGTCTGTGATCCGCAGTTTCACCCGGATCTTTGGTGGTTGGCCGCTTATGTTTTAAGTCACCTTCCCTGCAAATTTTAGCATCCCAGCCTCAAGGGATCCTGTCCTGGAGAAACATTTTCAAACGTGACTGCAAGGACACCACCTATCATTGTCTGTGTGCGGTGGTCGCCTCAGCAACTCGCCTTCCCCATCCTGTTAAGTGTCCTGATCAGGCCTGCATCAGTGAATCTTGCATTTCCACCTCACCAAGTGTTGCATCTTGGATCTGGACCGGACAAATCTTTGCACCCGCAGCTCCTGGCAGCTCTCACAGGAACCAATGGCAGGAAATCCAACCTCCAATGACCCCCAGTCGACCCATAAAGTAATCTTGGAAAATCGGAGTCAGGGGTAAGTAAACAACATGTTTGTCTCCCCCTGTCCTCCACAGGGAAAGATTAGGAACCAGTCCCTTTGTATCTTAACATTCCATCTAACTGCCTTTTGGTAGTCGAACCTGGGCAGTATCCTCTGAAAGATGAGAACAGAATGTACTTATAACTAGTAACTTTGTAGCATCTCTTCTTTTGAAAAATCACCAACACACATACCTTATCTGCTACAGATACATTCTGGGGAGTAGCATTGTAGCTCCTGTGACTTTTGGGCAAAACACTGTATGGGGCATCCCTCGCTAGGGACAGGAGACAGAACCTTTTTCACCAGAAAAATCATCTTCCCCTTTAAATTTGGATGCAGGGGCCCGGCCCTGGGAGCATGCGCTCCCCTTTCTCTGGCCCTTTGATGTGTCGACAATATTACCATTACCTAATGACACCAGTTTTATTAGGGGGAGGATGGTGGAACGTATGGAGGAAAGGGGATTATGGACTAAGAGTATTTTAGTCACTACAGTGAGTAACTATATAATTACTCCTAGTCCCGCCCCCTTTCTTCTATACTGAATGGGCGATCACAACTGAATGTAGGCCCAGGGTGCAGAGTTGCCCCTCTTAAGAAAACAAGCTCCTTAACACTGCCTGACCAAATACTGCATGACCTGGAGCCGGCATCAAAGCAGTAGTGCTTGTAGAAGGCCAATGGCGTTGCCCATATAGCCACCTTGCTGATAACCTGCCACAGCACATTCCTTTGGAACAGAACCGCTGTGGCCTTAGCTCTGATTGCATGGGCATGCATGTTTGCCGGAAGAGGTTTGTGCCGCCCCTCGTATGCCTCCTTGATGGCCTTAACCATCCACCTTGCTATGGAAGCCTGAGAGCAAGGCTTTGACCCCCCGAAGGTGACAAAGAGCATCTGATTTGCAGAAGCTCGTAGTTCTGTCCAGGTAGAATTTTAGAGTGCGTCTGACATCTAGACAGTGCAGTGCCCTCTGAGCGTCAACTTTAGGGTCCGCAAAGAAAGTTGGTGCACTATCTCCTCATTTTAGGTGAAAAGAGTAGACAACTTTCAGTAAGAATGCAGGGTGAGTTCAAAGGACACCTTGTCCTTATGAAATGTATAAGGCTCTGAAGCCACCAGGGCCTGGATTTCACTGATACGGCGTGCTGAGGTAAGACCCACCAGGAGGGCTGTCTTAACGGTCATTAGCGTGATGTCCGCAGACGCCATAGGTTGGAAAGGTTTATGTGCCAGGGCACCCAACACCACGTTGAGATCCCACACCGGGTGTGGTTTCTTGATGGGCAGGTAAACCCTGGTCAGGCCCGTCAAGTGTCTTAACCGCCGGATTAGAGGATGAAAATACCTCCTCAGAGTTCCTACAGGCTCCAATGGCTGCCAGATAGGTGCGGCATGTGTCTACCTGCATCCTGTGCAAGGTGTGCAGAGAAGGATTACACGTTGTCCAACGTGCAGGTCAAGGGATCTACTCCTTTGATTCTACCCAGTGGCAAAACCTGGTCCACTTGCTTTTGTATTGGCTCCTGGTAGCATTGCTCCTGGCCCCTTTTATAATCTCTAGGTTGGTTTGAGAAAACTGCAGATGCCTCAGTGCGACCTGCTCAGGAACCACCCTGCGAGGGCTAACGTCTGTGCACGACCTCAGGCGTCTTTGTGAGCCATCGTGGCCTCCATTATATCCTGTGCTACAATTTTGGCTTCAGCCAGCCCAGCCAGGGAGTACAGAAAGGAAATCAGCGATCTCTCGCCAGAGCCTCTGGTGGACAGCAGCCAGCATGGCGTCAGCGGTGCACTGACGAAGATCAAGGGAAGCGTTGGAATAGATTTTCTTTCCGTATGCTTCCAGCAAATTCTCCTCCTTACCCAGCAGTGCAGTGGCTGATGTAGCTGTGGACGATTGTGGCTTGGAGTAGAGTGAAGCTGTGGCGATCACTGAAGAGTGTGGAATGGGGTGAACCGAGAGCAAGAGGGGGTCCCCCTCCATTTACCTAAACTTAGCATTGAGGCACCTGTTGGTAGGTTGTGTAGAAGGAGGTTTGAGCCATCCTTTCTTGACAAGGGCCACCACGTCCTTTTACATTGGAATCCCGGTTCTAGCCGTGGGGCATAGAATGAGGACCTCTGCCAAGACCCCCACCTCTGTTTGTTCCAACTCAGGCTGTGGGAGCCCAAAGTACTCTGCCAGGCCCGCAAGCCGTTTGTGAAAGGCCTTGGCCGAGGAGTGCGTGTCAGGGTCCGCCTCATCATCCATGTCCAGCAGTGTGTCCTGTTGGTCCGGTGCTGCTGGAGGAGTGCTGGGCGTAGGGGGCTGTTGCGTACTGACAGGCGATGGAGGCTGCTGCAGATGCAGGGCTGCTGTGACTGGCAGATGCATGGGAGCCGTTGTTGTGGGTACTGGTGCAGGCCGCTGGGGCTGCATTGGACCCGGAGGCGCTGGTCCAAAGGGCTGGGTGGCCGTGGGTGCTAGCGGCAGTATCGGAGGGAGCATGTCCCTGATGACATCCTTAAAGATGATGCCCATCTGCGGAGACGTCATGAGAGTCAGGAATATTTTAAAAAACATGTCTTCAAAGGCCAGCGGAGCAGGAATGGGTGCAGGGCCCTGAGGTTGCTGAGACCTGGGTACACTCTGTCTTGCTGTATGCAGGGTGTATCTTCCCTGCGACGCTGAAGGATATGCCATGGGCCACGTGCCAGGTGATGACCAGTCCCACCTGGAAAATCGTTCCCCTACCAGGTCCCCAAAGGGGGATGGTGTTGGGCGAGCCACCTTTTTATCTGGCTGCATGCCACGTGCCTGTGCCGTGGCACTTGGCGTGCTATGCCCGGCCTCCTCCAGGACTCTTGGCGGTGGAGGTTGAGGCCTTCTCTGCACATCAGGATGGAGCCTGGTAGGTCGAGTGCCCTCAGCTGTGTCGCTGGTAGTGCTGCGCACAGGTGCCCCCTCAGACATCTGTCCGGTACTAGGGCAAAGCCCCTCGGGTTGACATCCAGTAATAGAACATTCTGGTCCCTCAGAGGAGTCACCGGTAGGATCTCGTGACCCCCTCGGCCTGGTGGCCAGTAGCTGAAGCAGCCTTGGTGCCTGCACTGGTACTAGGACCCCGATAGGTCCCTCCCACTCGTGCGCTTCCTACGGAAGGAGTCGCCTTTGTAGCATGCAGATGAAAACAGTGCCTCTACCTTGGGCCTGGTATTGTGCTTGACAAATTCCTTTAAGTCCTCTGGAAGCGACCTTCCGAAAAGCTCCATCCACCTGACTAGACTGTTCGCCAGAGCACATGGTGTCAGATCGTTGCACGCGGTGCAGCCCTCCCAGCCGTGGTCGGGGCCAAGGCAGCAGAGGCAGAGAGCGTGGGGGTCAGATGTAGCGAAGAGCTGAAGCCTGCTGATGTCAACATGCGCCAGGGATTAGTGTGGCTCCAGAGGACAGAGGTACCTGATTAAAGACAAGAAAAAAGACGAGTAAAGTACTTCTCTGGGGAAGAGCGCATGGAATTAACCCAGGAGTGCTGGCGAAAGCGGTCCGTTCCAGTCGATGGGGAAAAGAGGACTGGCGCCGGTGGGCGGAGTTAGGGGAACGCATGATGCCACGGCTGCGCCGATGATTTTTCTGGTGAAAAAAGTTCTGTCTCCTGTCACTAACGAGGGACGCCTCACACAGTATGGAGGAAAGAGGACGGGACGTAGGAGCAATACTATTACAATAAGTAATGTATGCCTTCTGAGACTTGTGGATCTGCTCAGAATCACATGCTGTGTATAGATTAGCGAGCAGTACCAGGAGAAGGAGGTGGCGATGTTTGAAGGTACAGCAGCAAATAGATTTCTTAATACCACTTCTCCCACCTGGGAAGCTGCTTTTGAGTATGTATCTAAGCAGTAGTGTTGTGTAAATGAGTGAATGGAACTCTAAGTAGCTACTTTGCAATTTGCATCTAATGGAATATTTGCAATGAAAGAGTAGCTCCAGTACCTCGAGTAGAGTGGATTCTTGGTGTGAAAGGTAAGGATTTTTTAGATCGTGAATAGCAAACTTGGATGCATTTGACTGTCCACTTTCAGATCGCTGACCTAAAGAGCTGCTATGGAAACAAAGTTGATATATATGCAGTAGTGGCTTACTTTTGTCTAGGTAGCACATGATAGCTCTCCTTACATCTAAAGTAAGGAGGCTTCTTTCTGCAGATTTAGTTGGGTTTCAGCAAAAAAGATTGAAGTTCAAAGGATTGGTTAACATGGAACTTTGAAATGAATTTAGGTGAAAAGCGAGGATGGGTTTTGAGAACCACTTTGTCTTGTGAATAGTAATGAATGGATCTTGAACTGAGAGGGCTTGTAGTTCAGTGGCCCTTCTTATTGATGTTAAATGTTAAAGATATTTATATTGCGCACCCTCACCAACGGAGTTGGTCCCCAGGCGCTCTGGCGGATCTGTAAGCAAGAAGGCCATCGGGGTCGGGATAAGAGGGAGTAGGAAAGTGAGAAAGGTGGTGTGCTGTTGGTGGCTTCAGTTCGGTATACACCGTGCGCTGAGCTTTGGTGCAAGTGTTGGACCGGGCGAGGCCTTGTGTGCTGTTGGTGCTGTTTATGTGTTGTTGGTTGGTTGTTGATGCGGTGTGGTAAAGTGCATGCGGTTTTCTGGGCGAGAGTTGGTTGTGTGAATTTTCGGGTGAGTTAGGAATGCAGAGATTTGAAGGTAGGGTTAGTGGGGTGAGAATATTGGTTTTGGCACATCTTGATCGATTTAATTTACATTACTATAGGTGGGATTAGTTGCTACTATGCTTTGATCGTCTGACTGTTGTGGGCGTTAGCGCAGCGCACTCCCTGCTGTATTCTAATGAACTTTGTGTAATGTGATTGGGTAGGTCTATTCTCCTTAGGTATCATAGCTGGGGTTTGGGTGGCCCATGTTCCCTTGCTATCTATGTGAAATCGGTCTGTTGGAGCTTGGATGTGGTGCAGGGCCAGGATACTATTGATGAATCATCCAAGTGCTTCCGTCTTGGCCTGCCTATGTATTCATCTTTAGTGTCTCCTCTCATGGCTAGCTCTCATTATGTGGTTTAGTATGTCGTGGACTGTCTTCCTTAGATTTGGTTTGTAGTCGATTGCTTGGTGGGAAACGGGATCAGTGACTTCATTCATCATTGTTTTAGCTGTGTGTGCATCTCTGTAGGTGGTCTTCTAGTTACGTGGTGAAGTGCCAGGATTGGAGCAGTTTCCTGAATAGTAGGTGGTTTTCTTGTGTTCCACATATTCTTTGGTAAGTCGTTCCAAGTTTTTGGTGCCTGGTGAGAGAAAGAGGATCCTCAGAGTTTCTTGGGTTGTAGGATTTCAGTTCCAAGAAGTTGGCGTCGTTTGATCTGAGCATTCTTGTTGGCTGACGTAGGCTTAATTTGTCTCTCAGGAATTATGTGCCTTGGTTGTGTATTGCCCAGTGCATGATGCACATTGATTTGAATTTGATTAGTTGTTTTATTGGTAGCCAATTTAGTGTTTTTAGTGCAGGTGTGAAGTGTTCTCTTTGGGGTAATTTGAGAAGCAGCCTGGCTGATGCATTTTGTATACGTTGTAATTTTTTTTAGGAGTCGTTCAGGCATACCAAATTATAGGCTATTGGCGTAATCTACTCTGGACATGATGAAGGCAATGATGGAAAGTGTTTTGTTGGCGAATGACAGGAACGGTAGGATCCTTTTTGCCGCTAGCAGGAGAAAGAAGCATTTCTTGAGTAGAGCGTTTACTTGTGGATCTAGAGTGAGATTGGTGTCATCAGTACGCCCAGGTTTGATGTGATGGCTACAAGAAAGGCATACTTATATGTTCGATGTCTAAGACTAGCTTTGTGCATTGGTTCAAAAGGT
Source organism: Ambystoma mexicanum (assembly GCF_040938575.1). Taxonomy (NCBI): domain Eukaryota; kingdom Metazoa; phylum Chordata; class Amphibia; order Caudata; family Ambystomatidae; genus Ambystoma; species Ambystoma mexicanum. The sequence goes on along the minus strand of NC_090934.1, from coordinate 956,736,912 downwards.
GGACCCATGAGTTTTGAGAGCACAACATTTAGGTCCCATCTAGGGGGAGCATTTGAAATTGGAGGGTATAACCTCTTTACTCCTTCCATGAAAGCTTTAATTACAGGAACTTTCCACCATTACACTTTGCTGTGCAAGGTGATGTATGCAGAGTATGTTGCCAAATGCACTTTAAGGGAATCAAAGGCTAACGCCGAGTCTAAAGGGTAAAGCAGATTGTACCCCTTTGCATATAGTGCACTATCAATTGGATTGAGGTTGCGCGATTTGCACAAAATGACATATCGTTTCCATTTGTTAAAATAGCAGTGCCTTCGGTTGGGTTTTTGTGCCACTTTTGGGGTGTCCACATATCTTGGTGGAAGGTTTAAAAGTCCAAACTTTATGACTTCAGGAGCCAAGCTGCCAAGTTCAGAGTTTGAGGATATGGATGCAGTGTGAAAGCATGTCGTATGGGCACGGAGGTTTGATTGGTTTGCAAACAGGCAGTCTGAATAGGTGTAGAAAACATGGTTGTGGAGACTGCATTGGTGCTATTGGGATCAGACTAACTTGTTTTGGTGCATCTTGTGAACTATATTGTTGAGGGGGAAAAGCATAAGCAAATTTCCCAGACCAGTTCATCCACAGGGTGTTCCCCTTGGGTCCTGTCTGGGGAAACCTTGATGCGAAATCTGGTCATTGTGCATTTTGCTTAGGTGCAAACAGATCAGAGTATGGTTGCTACCATTGGGCAAAGACATTGTGTAAACTATCTGCATGAATTTGCCCCTCGTGTTTTTCAGGAAGCTGCAGATTTCTGCTTAAGTTGTCTGCCAGTAAATTACGTTCCCCTGAAACGTGTTGACATATGAAAATGTTGCGATAAGAGAGACCGGTTCCAAATCTTTTGGGCTAACTTGGACAGTGTGCCCTGCCCTGCTTGTGAGGACCAGAACCGTTTGTCCTGCCAAATGATTTTGGAATGCTTGTAGGGCCTCGATGACTACGAGCAATTCTAGTAGGCTGATGTGATTTTTGTTGCTGTTGTGTCCACCCGCTGTGCACAGTCCGGTATTGGAAATGTGCTCCCATACTGAGTGTAAGGCATCCGTTGAGTGGCCTGCACTTGTGGATTAGGAAAGGGTTTCCCTCCTTTAACATTTTCGCTGGACCACCAGTGCAGAGCCTGTACTAAGGGATGCAAAACAACCACTTGATCATCCTGCTAATCGCTTGCTGGAGACTCTTCTTTCGCTAGCCACTCTTGCACAGGACAGATGCACAGACGCACGTGTGGAACTAGGTATATGTAAGAAGCCATCATCCAGAGAAGGCATTGCCTTACGCACGGTTATCCGACAACCAGCGACATAATGGAGGGATCTGGAACAGTATGTACTGGACTGTCATTTGAGGGAAAGATTAAGCCTTCTTTAGTCTTTCTTGATCCCAGCAATTGCTTTGTCTGTGGACTTGACTTTTCTCGTTGAGTGAGAACCCCAAGTACAACAACAGATTGTTGCTCGAGTGTTCCTTTGACATATCTGATGTGTCTCCTGTTATGAGTCAATCATCCAGATAAAGGTACACTGGCATCGACTGCCTTCGCAAGTGTGCTGCTACTACTGCCAGAACTTTGGTGCACACCCTTGGCGCTGATGAAATGCCAAAGGAGAGAACTTTCAACTGATAGTGGATGTCTATTTGGAAGCGCAGGTATTTTTTGTGCACTGGTAACATTGAAATATGAAAACATGCATCTTTCATATCCAATGTTACCATGTAGTCTCCCTGTTTGCGGTTTTACATATTTGTTGGTTGGTCGCATGTCTAACACATGGCGCAAAGTTAAATCCTTTTTTAGCACTAGAAAGTACACAGAATAGATACTCTTGTTTATCTTGTGAGATGGAACCAGCTCTATTGCGCCTTTTTGTAGGAGACTTCATCTCTGCTTGCAGGATTTCTTGATACTCTGGAGACATCCTCCTGCATCTTGGTGATGATGTTGGGGTTTTTCTAGAAACAGAAACTCGATGGTGTAAGCCTTTGCCATTGTTGACAGAACCCACTGATCCAATTCCCTCCCATTTGTGGGCAAATGGAGAAATGTAGACCCCTGACAGGGAAGACATGGGATCGAACCTGGACAGGAATGTCATTGCTTAGTGGCTGTGGAACCTAGAGCAGAGGCAGCTCTACCTCGAGTTCTTTTGTAGCCCCTTTGAAAGCTGGACTGATAAGCGGTGGATTGACTTTGGGAGGCACACCAAGAGGACGATTAGCCTCGATTATAGCCTATTTGTGACGAGCGTAGCAACCTTTGTCCGCGAAAGGAATGGTGTATGAATACCCCCTCCTCCCCTGTTGTACATAGGGTTTATTCGATATTTGACTGAATGTCTTTAGGGGTTTGTGCTCTTCTTTAGCATTGTCCAACAGCCTTGCAGAAGAGAACAATGGATTCAATGGGCATGTTTAATAAAGTTACTTGTGCCTCTAGTTTAAAGCCAGATTGGTGTAACCAAAAGTGACGTTTTAAAAGTGTTCCCTCAGCAATAATGCGACCAGCATTATCTGCCTGTGTTCTAAATTGTTTTAAGGATGCAGTTAGCAACCTGCGTGCCCTCAGACACTGTTTTTTGAATTTGGGAGTTTGAGGGTTCAAGGACTGCATCTAGTTTTGGAAGTACAGTATACAGTATAGATGACTTTTATAACTAGCCAATAAAGTTGTATTATTTGCAATGGATTTTGTATACGCCGACGTAGAAATGTTCCTGCCTAGGGTATATCCTCTTTTGCTCTGCTTTTCAGGAGGTGCCTCTGCAGATGCTAATGGGGTACAACCCCTTTTCCTTGTGACGATAACAACCCAGGAGTTTGGCTTAAACTGTGCCCTAATACAGAGGTTATCTGTAGGTGCAGGTTTAAATGTCTTTTCTATTCTTGGATGTACAGCTCTGGTTAAGGATGGAGTCAGTAAAGAGGGCTGAATGCATCTTTGAACCAAGTAAAGTAATGGAATAAACTGGGTTACTGTTATTTTTGTCTCCTAAAATATTGTCCAAAAAGACAGTGTCTTGCAGGGCTTCCTGTGTTTCAATTTTAAAATGTTCGGCTGCTTTATAGAGTAAATCATTATATTGCAGCTGATAGTGCTTCAGAGAATTAACAATGGGCTGATCCTGGTCCTGATGGTAAGACAAATATCTGGATCATCACCAAATTGATCCTGTGTATACTGGTCCTTGTTAGGACTGATTTTCTATACTCTGGCCTGGTGAACAGATGTATAGAAGGCCAACCTATATTGTGACGGGAACAACTCTGGCAATCTGTAGCCAAACCAGTTTAGGTAGTAGTGACAGGCAGTCTAGGCTAAGTTCTTCAGAGGGGGTGAGTTCGTAAAGTGACCACAAGGAGGTCGCACAATGGGAATGACGAATTACACTTAGGATGTATAAAAATACAGTTATTTAATTATGGCCAAAACACACTATAGAAAAATGACTACGAGCAGGTAGATGTTTCACACAACACTATCAAACTAAATACATATATACATTCACTTTGCTATAGGGCATAATACAAATCAGAAACTCCTGCAATGGAATGTTTAGACAAGTATTATACACAAAAAGCCCCACAGAGATGATCCCTATCTAAAATTGTCCAGCCCTAAATTGCCTGGGGACTTGTGCCCAATAGTTTAGGATACAGTTCCACAGAACATAGGATGCAGGAAAAAAGGCAAGTAGGGTGTCTGGGGTCCAGTAAAGGGTTCTTAGGGTTAGGGTGCAAGTTAGATTAATGCCCAAAAAGTAGCCCCAACAGTCAGATGTCTTGCACAAGCAAGCAATGGCAAAGCCAAAAGTGTTAGAAAAAAGGTTTATCATAAGCCCATTGAATTATAATGGGAGTATAGTGGTATAGAAAATCTGAAATGTACCCCCTGTACTCGATTCTTCCCCAGACTTGGCAGAACAAAGGAAGAGTGTCTGGCGTTGCTTTTCCTGCCCAAAAGCCGCAGTCCTCGATTCCCAGGGTTTCAAGGTTCGAGCTGTTCTACAGTTGGTGTCTTTTACTGTTGCAAGTACTCTCCGCCGAAGAATGCAGAGAAACTCGATGCAGCACCCCTCTCGGGACTGGACTCTGGCGAGGCAAACAATTTTCGGACGATGGTCACTGCGCACAGCGACGCGAATGTACTCAACAGCCGCAGTTTGACTTTCCCTCCTATCTTGAGTCCCCGTGATGTTAGGACACCGAAATTACGCAGCAGGTAGCCTTGCAGGGCCAGCTGAGGATCCCCCACGGTTTAGGCTGAAACTCTGTACGGTGACACTGGCAGCACGGTAGCCCAAAAACGAAGCTAGTCAGCCACAGGACGGTTCCAGGGCACTTCTAAAGGTTTCTTTTGGCAGGGCACCAAGCAGACGTCGGGAATTGATGGTCCCTCCACTCCAAGGGTCGTAGCTCCTTCGCAGGACTACTAAAGTTCAAGAGCAAGACAGGGCTCCTCCAGGACAGCAGCAGAAGTTGGTTGCCAGGCCTCCTTCAGTCGGGTCTCAGGTTTCTTTGCGGGTCTCACAGCTGGATAGGATTCTTGGCTCCTTCGGGTTTCTCCAGGATCTCTGAGTGAAGCGCAAGGCTTCACTGGACTGCAGAAAGTACAGGTCAGATTCAAAAATAAAAGCAAAAAGGTTGGGGTTTCCATAAAGATGGAAGGAAAGGTGCAGTAAAGAGAAATTTTTCTTAAAAGTCCTCCTGAAAATAAAGATCACCATGCTGTATGTAAATGACATCTGATAAATTAAGTGTTACTCAGTGGGGCGACTAACATACTTTTAAGTCCTTACTCCCCTTTCCTCCATGGGCGTCCCTTACTAGGGATAGGAACGAAACCTTTTTCGCCAAAAAATAACACTTTCCCTTTAAATTTATAGGCTGTGGCCTTGGGAGAACACGCTCCCTTGACCCCACCCACCGGTGCTGCACCCAGTCCCCTTTGACGCGTTGGCTGTATTAGTATGTTTAACAACCCTGCTCTTTTTTGGGGGCAGTGGGGGTGGATGGTGGGACGCATGGAGGAAAGGGGACTAAGGACTAGGAGTACGTTAGTCACTCCAGTGAGTAATAATTTCTCATACGTCCCCTGCACTTTCCTCCATCCTGCATGGGCGATTACCACAGACTAGAAAGCCCTGGGGAGGGGAGCAATTGTGAACTTTATGTGAACTTTATGCAAACAGTTTACGCAGTACCGCCTGCCCAAAAGCAGTATCAGACAGAGCGCTGGTATCCACACAAAAATGCATGCAGGATGCCGATGGGGTGGGCCCATGTGGCTGTCTTGCTAATCACCTGCCATGGAACATGGCGTTGAAAAGCGACTGCTGCTGCTTTGGCCCTGATTGCGTGAGTGTGCATGTCCCTTGGGACCACCTTACACTGTGACCTGCAAGACTGGTTAATGGCTGCAACCATCCACCTGTCTATAGATGCCTCAGATGCTTGTTCGTCTGGTTTTGAACCACAAAATGTGAAGAATAAGGCATCCGATCTGCGGAAGTCCTTAATCCTGGCCAAGTAGAATTTAAAGCTCGTTTGACGTCGAGACAGTGGAGCACCCTTTACGCCTTCTCGGCAGGGTTAGGGAAGAAGGTGGGAAGCACAATCTCCTCGTTGAGATGGAAGGATTACATGACTTTTGGAAGGAACCTAGGATGAGTGCGAAGCACTAACTTGTCCCGATGAAACACTGTAGGGTTCTGTGGCCACTAGAGCCTGAATCTCGCAGACTCTACAAGCCGATGTGAGGCCCAACAGGAGTGCTGTCTTGAGAGGGACTCATTTGAAAACCACTGTAGCCATGGGCTCAAAAGGTTTGTGTACCAGGGCACTGAACCAGGTCCAGGTCCCAAACTGGGTGTGGGGTGCTTGATCAGTGGGTACAGTCTTGTTAACCCCACTAGATGCCTTTTGACCACTAGGTTTGATACAGAAAAGAAAGACCTGCCCCAGTTCCTGTATGCTAAAATGGCTGCTGGGTATGTTTGACACATGTCCACCTGGACCACCAATTTAGCTATATAAGCTGAGAATGATAGCACCTGGTCTAGCGTGCATGTCAATGGGAACGCTCCATTTTCTTTGGCCCAGAAACAAAATCTGGTCCATTTGCTTTTATACTGTTTCTGTGGACGATTTCCAGATTGCCCCGAGACAGCTGAGACGTTGAAGCATTACCTGCTCAAGGATCAAGCTGCTTGCTAGGGCAAGTTTCTACGGCGAGGGGTGGATAACTGCCCCTCTCTGCTGTACCAGGAGAGGGTCTGGCCCGAGAGGTAGGGGAACCAGTGTTCCGACAATTGCAGCAGGTCCGAGAGCCACTGCCTGGCAGGCCATTGGAGAGCTATCAGAATGAAGCAGCCTGCGGGATTCCCTGATCTTGCCCAGGACTTTGTTTAGAAGCCGGGTTGGGGGGCAGGGGAGGTTGAGGGGCAGATTGAACGCATAGGCCCACATTCCATTCCATTGAATCTGCAGCGCGACCCCAATGGTACACTGGCCCCGGCCACCCCAGGAGGTGACACGCTGGCACCTCCAATTGCGCTCGGTTGCAAACAGCTCTATGCTAGTGTGACCCCACTTGCTGAAAATTCCCTTAAGTACCTTCTTTGTCAGCTGCCATTCGTAGTTGTCGGAGCCCAGCCCAGCTGTCAGTCTCTAGATTCGACTCTCCCAAAAGGTGCACTGCCGAGATACAGATGCCCAGTGCAATAGCCCATTCGCAAATGGCTATTGCAAATTTGCAAAGAGGCAAAGGTCTGGTGCCCCCGCTTGTTGAAGGGTTGCTGCGCCTATGCTATGGGGACGTGCAAATGGGCATCCTTTGGATCCAGGAAGCACATTCAGTCTCGCCCACACACAGCATCTCTGCTTTTAGAGCTGGATTCACCATTGTTAAATATACGTAGAGGCAGGTATTGGTTTAAGAAGGAAAGATCTAGGACCACTCGCAGGCCTGCCTGGTTCTTTTTCTGAATGACAAAGATGGAGGAATAAAAGCCCAACCGCTGATGGGGGATTACGACCTGCGCTAAAGCCTCGCTCGCCACAAGGGAGCAAATCTCTGCTAGGTGTGATGGTGTTGGATTTGAGGAAAGGGGGTGAGGATGAGGAGAGGGGAGAGACAGCCGGAAGCCCTGTGAGATTACAGAAATCACCCAGGCATCTGCAAACCATGCCCTCCAAGCCTGACTGTGGAGAGCCATCCTGCCCCAACTGGGGTGCTGTGAATCTGAAACGTCCCTTCATTGCTTCTTTGGTTCTGAGGCTGGCACCCGGGAGGGGGCATAAAAGAAATCTTTATGGGAAGACTTCTGGTGTTTACGCCTATGCTGGCTGCGGGACCAGTCTGGCTGCCTGGCCTGGCGGTCTAGGAAGCCCCAGAACCTGCCAAATGCCTGGCCCTTGTCCAACCAAGAACAGGCCTGTCCAAAGATCTTATCTGCCGGTTTGGGGAGAAATTATAAGTTACTCACTGTATTGATTAACGTACCCTTAGTCCATAGTCCCCTTCCCTCCATACTGAATGGGCGTCCCTTCCAAGGGACGGTAGACGGAAGCTTTTTCACCAGAAAAAAACATTCTTCCCCTTTAAATTTAGAGGGATGCGGACCAGGGAGCATGCGCTGCCCTCCGGCGCCAAACCTCAGTCCCCATTGACGCGTTGACAATAGTTTTAACATTGCCTAATGACACCAGTATTATTAGGGGGATGTTGGTGGGACGTGTGGGGGGAAAGGGGACTATGGACTAAGAGTACGTTAGTCACTATGATGAGTAACTTATAATTACTCTTTTGTCCCGTCCTCTTTCCTCCATACTGTATGGGCGATTACAACTGATTGTAGCCCCAGGGTGGAGGGGAGACCCTCCTTAAGCAAATAGGTTCCCGAGAACCGCCTGTCGCCGCATCCGATCTAGAGCCGGCATTTAAACAGTAAAGCTTGTAGAAAGCCGAGGGAGAGGCCCAATTGGCTGACCTGCTTATGATTTGCCAAGGGACATGGTCGCTGGAATGTGATGGCCGTTGCCTTGGCCCGACTGCGTGGGCAAGCGTGTTGGCCGGGAGCTGCTTGTGCTGGCCCTCATACGCTACCTTGATGGCAGAGACCATCCAGTGGGATATGGAAGCCTTAGAGGCTTGATAGCCTGGCATCGAGCCACCGAAAGTGACAAACAGAGCGTCCGACTTGCGGAAGCCCTTGCCCTGTCCAAGTAGAATTTTAGGGCACGCCTGATGTCCAGGCAGTGCAGCACTCTCTGTGTTTCGTCCTTGGGGTCGGGAAAGAACGTCGGAAGGAGTATTTCTTTGTTCAAGTGAAACGCAGATGGAACCTTGGGCAGAAATGCCGGGTGCTTCCGCATGACTGCCTTGTCCTTGTGAAAGGTGGTATACGGTTCAGAGGCGACCAGCACCTGAATCTCGCTGACTCTGCGAGCCGAGGTAAGACCGTCTAGTAAGGCTGTCTTGATGGTGACCAGCCTGATGTCCATGGACGCCATGGGCTTGAATGGTTTGTGCGCCAGGGCGCACAAGACTATGTTACGGTCCCACACGGGGTGCGGTCTCTTGACGGGCGGGTAGAGCCTAGCAAGACCAGTCAGATGTTTCTTGACAATAGGGTTTGAGGAGGAGAAAGTGCCCTCCTCAGAGTTCCTGTACACCCCAATGGCTGGAAGGCAAGTACGGTAGGTGTCCACCTGTACGCCCGAATGAGCAAGGTGCGCCGAGAAGGAGAGCACGTCGTCCAGATTGCAGGCCAAGGTGTCAATTCCCGTGGAGTCTGCCCAGTGGCAGAACCTGGTCCATTTGTTCTTGTACTGGGCCCTGGTGGCTTTGCTCCTGGCGCTCTGGATGATCTCCAGATTGGCATGGGAGAGGCTAAGGTGCCGAAGCGTTACCTGTTCAGGTACCACACTGTGAGGGCTAGTTTCCCTGGTGCTGGGTGGATGATTCTGCCACCCTGCTGTGCCAGAAGATGTGCTGGGCCCGTCGGGAGGTGTATAGGGGGCACCTCCGATAGGCTGAGGAGCTCAGAAAAACATGGTCTGGCCGGCCACCATGGAGCAATCAGAATGATGAGGAGTCGGTGCGACTCCTTGATTTTGCAAATGACTCTGTGGATCAGGGTAGTGGGCGGAAAGGCGTAGGCATTCATGCCGGTGTTAGGCAGAATCCTGGGCAGTGCCCTTAGGGACCACTGTACAAGATTAAGACTACAGGTGGTAGTACAATTTTACCTTTGGTACAAGCCTGTACTACACAGAGTGGTAGCAGTAGCGGAGCAGCCAGACTTATCTAGTAGAGATTACACAAAGGACCACAATCACTGTGACTCAAGCAAACACTGACTCAAGGTTTTTGGTTAAAAAGTAAAAGTACATTTCTTTTTGACCATCTGTTCACAAAACACTTCACTTCTATCAAATTAAAACCACACTTCAAATACACTACACACAACCAACCAATTCCCCTTGTGCAGAACAATTTAAGGTAAGTACCTTTGGATTTGACAGACCGGTGTTGTGAAACAAAGACATTACCAGGGGTTGTTTCGCAATCATTTTTTGACAGTAATGCCAGTTCCGTCTTACGAAAGAAAAGCGTACCCGCGAGAAAAAATGTTACTGTAGCCAAACGCACTTAGCACATGAATTAACACAAGAAAATTGGGGATAACAATTATAGGCAATACTTTTGTCAAGGTAGATAGAATCAAAAGACACTTTCTAAAATGTAGATAAAAGTCAATAGGCCTGCGCCAGTGTCAATGGGACAGGGGTCCTGTTGTCGAGGATCACAAGGTTAGAACAGTTCACGATTCAAGGTTGCCAGGAGTACTTAGATATTGTCAAAAGGGAAGTAAAAGTTATAAGAGGGAAGGAAGATAAGGACAAGCCTTTGGTAAGGAGAAAGGGGGTTCACCCTAGTTCCTCGAAGTCGGACACAGTACCCTATTCGTATGAAGAAGAGCTGGTGCCATGGCAGTTGTTCCTGGTAGTTCCTGCAGACTCACGGTTCCTGAAGCTTCAGTCGTGGGGACAAGAAGGACGACGTCTGGAGCGATCTGCACTACCCAGGGATGAAGCCAGTAGCAGCAAAAGCAACAGTGAATCAAAGGTGCGCTCCTTTAAAACAGGAGAGGCTCTTCAGATGACTATCCGGACCACTACAGCTGTGTGCAGCGATTTTGAACACAAAGAGGGTCCTCTGCCTGTGGAAGGTGAGCTGGTTGATCCCACCAGGCTCAAAGGGAGAAGACTCCGGACTGGATCTTCTCTCGTCGTTGAAGGGTAGATAGCTCAGGACTGTAGTAGGGCTTCACAGGGACTCTGGAGTTGCAGCAGCCATCTTCTTCTCCGCTTCTCTTCGGTTCCTTGCAGTTCCAGTTGCGACTGACTTCCAGCCCAAGGGTCCTGCCTTTTATGTGAAAATCCCCCATTCACAAAGCCTGGCTGTCAATCACTCACAGGGGGGTTGTCCAGCCCGGAAAACCACCTCAGCCAATCAATACAAGGGCGACTAGGGTCTCCAAGGAGACCTTGTTTAGGGGGTGACTAAACCCCTCTCTCACATTCAGCCCACCTAGACACCCAGACGCCAAAGGATGGCTTCTAGACAGAAGCCCGCCAAAGGTCGGCGAACAAAGGAGGCTAACCTGGTTTGCTGGGTTAAGTAAAACACAAGAAAGACCTTAACAAAAAGAAATGTCGATAAAACCCAACCGGAGCCGAAATAAAAAGTATTTGGTCAAGCGGTTTTAAGTTTGAGGCTAATAGCCTAAAACAGTACCACGTTTATATAGTAAAATCGCAGTAGAAATGTTAGGGTAGCTACCACTGCCACCAGCCAAGTCTTAGTGTTAAGAGAGCAAAATAAAGCTCAGCGAGTTACAAACAAAAAGGGGTGGGAATTAACCCTTTCCAATACTCCATGTAAGATGAGGTGTATTGGGTCTGCCATTTTAAATGACTACATAAAGTAAATGGCAACTTTACCTGTTTCTGGGGGGAACAGTAGTCAGCCCCAGAAAAATGGAGTCAGAGGGAAGTCTTAGAGACATCCCAGTGTCACTGCACTGAAGGTGCGGTGTAACACACAAAAAGTGGGGCTCATGGAGTGGTGTAGCTCCAGAGCCCAAGATCACACAAACAGTAGAAATACATATGGCAAAACACATGTAAGAGAGGGCAAAAGGCTCACACTCTTACCAGGTGGAAAAAATAAACCCCAGAAATCCAGCAAAGCTGCTGCGGGACTCACTAGGTGAGGGAAATTAGCCATAAATGAGAATTCTCCCTAACAGCCGATGCACTTGAGGTGAAATGCGTCGCCCAGAGAGCAGGGGCCCTGACCCTGCCAAGATGCGAACTGTGGGCACTCTTGTTGTGCCAGGTGGCAAAGAGATCTACATGGGGGTGACCAAGATCTCCTGAATAAAGAGGTTGTTTAGCTGCCACTCGTAGTTGTCTGCTCTGAGTCTGCTGAGCCTTTCCGCCTCCAGGTTGGATTCCCCGAGAGGTGGACTGCCAAGAGGAAAATTTCGTTTTAAACGGCCCATTCCCACATGCTGATCGCCAGACTGCACAGAGGAGGGGATCTGGTGCCTCCCTGCTTGTTGACATAGTACATGCTGGTTGAGTTGTCTGTCTGGATGAGGACAACCTTGCCCTTGAGAAGTAGTAGGAATGCTTTGAGAGCTAGCCAAATGGCGTTCAGCTCCAACCAACTGATGTGGTATTCCTGCTCCTGTTGAGTCTAGGTGCCGTGGACAGAGAGATCGTCCAGGGTGGATCCCCAGCCTTCAAGCGATGAGTCTATGGTGATGGTGGCCTGCAGAGTGGGCGGCCGAAAGGGCTTGCCGGTACGTAGGTTGCCATCCATGGACCACCAAGTTAGGTCCAGGAGGAGAGATGGAGGAACGTTGATCGTCTCGGATTGCGAGCCCCGCTCCTGATTCCATGAGGCCGTGAAGTGCAGCTGAATCCTTCTCATCCTTAGTCTCGTATGCGGCACGGCTAACAGAACCGCCGCTAGTAGACCCAGGAGATGTTGGTACCACCATGCCGAGGTCACCTCTCTGCTGAGGAAGTGGGCAGTGGCCCTCTTGATGGCCGAGATCTTGTCTTCCGACGGGAAGACCCTCTCGGAGCACGTGTCCCAAATGAGTCCCAGGAATGTCAGAGTCCGCGTAGGGAGCAGCTGTGACTTCTTGAGGTTGAGCGAGAAGCCCAGGTGGTGCAGTGTGTTCCTAAGGGCCTGGGAAGGGTGGTGAACCGCTTCCGGAGATGTAACCCTGACGAGCCAGTCGTCGAGGTATGGGTAGATGTGGAGGCCCTGCTCTCTGAGGAAGGCCGCTACAGCGTTCATGAGACTGGTAAAGACCCTGGGGGCCGAGTTGAGGGCAAACGGAAGGACTTTGTATTGGAAATGGTAGCCCATGATCATGAACCGTAGGAAAGAACGATGGGGCTGCCAAATCGGGACGTGTACGTACGCGTCCTTCAGGTCCAGAGAGCACATCCAGTCTCCCTTGTCCAATGTCTCCGCTATAAAAGCTGGCGTAACCATCTTGAGTTTTTGCAGGGTTAAGCAGAGGTTGACGCCCACCTGGTTGTTCTTCTGAATGGCGAAAATCCTGGAGTAAAAGCCAAAGCCTCGCTGTGAGGCTGGAACTTCCTCCACTGTCTAGCTCTCTACAAGCGACCGGATCTCTGCCAAAATAGTTGCTGTCCCAACTAGTGGCAGTGGAGGGGAGGAGGGAGGAGGGAGGAGAGGATCGGATAGGAAGGCGGTGCCCCGTGGATACTACATACAGGATCCAGGGGTCCGCAAAATTTTAGCGCCAGACTTGTGCATGGAGAGAAAGCCTGCCCCCCCCCACCGGAGACACGTAGATCCGAAAGGGCATGTCATTCCTTATGTCCCTCGAAGGCTGAGGCGGGGGGACTGGAAAAAGCCCTTCCACCCCATCCCCCTTTTTGGTGTTTGCACCAGTTCTGATACGGCGAGCGGTCCGGCTGCCTGGATCTGCGTTCCTGGAAGCCGCAGAACTCTCCATAGGTACGACCCTTCTCCGAGCGCTGCTGAGATTGGGTGTACGATTTGGGTGTGGTCTTAGTAAGAATGGATAAAGACAGCAGTTTGTGAGCTGCTGTTCTTTTTGTCCAGCTCTTCATCCGTAGAGGAGTGGAAGAGGGCCCCCCCCCCTCCCCTCGCACGGAAGATCTAGAATGCGCTCCTGGACATCCGGGTTGAACTTCGTTGCCCGGAGCCAGGCTGTTCTTCTCATGTGCGTGGCAAAGCAAATGGCACGGCCTGAGGTATCGATATGAGCCACTGTGGATTCCATGAGGTCCTGCGCCACGAGCTTGGCTTCCGCTAGCCCTGTCTTAAGGCGTGACTGGCACTGGGTGGGGAGTTCCGGGAGGAAGTCTGCAATTTCACACCATAACCGTTGGTTGGCGGCAGCCAGCATGGCATCTATCCCCCTCCACCTGCCTGTACTTGGCGTCCAGGCGTCGGTTGACCGGCTGGACCGAGTGGGGCTTGAGCCAACCCTTCTTGACCAGGGAGACTACATCGGTTTCCAGTGGAATCCCTGTGTTGGCAGAGGGGCATCTAGTGAGGACTTCAGACCGAACCCCTCTGCCGGCTGCTCGACCTCGGTTTGGGGGAGGCCCAGGTACTCTGCGAGGCCAGCAAGACGTTCATGGAAGGCCCTGGCTGATTATGGCGTGTCTGGATCCTCCTCTTTGTCTGTATCCTGCAGATCTGGAGGAAGGGTATATGGTGCCGGAGGCTGGGGTACAGGGACCGCAGCCAAAGGCTTAAGAGGAGGCAGAGGTTGTGGCATTGGCTCTGGAGCCGCAGGTGGCGGCTGCACCGGGGCCTTGGGGCCCGATGAAGGTATCTGTGGTGCCTCTAGCATGGCAGGAAGGACTTCCCCCGACTGCGTCTTTGATAACCCCCATCTGCGGAGACCGCATGAGGCCGAGGAACTTCTGGAAGAGCACCTTCTCACTGGCAAGAGAGATGGTAAAGGGTACTGACGGGGTAGCAGGAGGCTGCTGGAGCCACTGCATACCCTGCCCATATGGACGCAAATGAAAGTTGCCCTGTGCACAGGAAGGGTAGACTGTAGGCCACGTACCTGGTTGAGGCCCGTCCCACCTCGACACTCGCTCTTCGCCGAATTTGTGGAATGGCGTCGGACGAGTGCCCCCTTTCTGGCGCAGCGGGCATTTTGTCGAGCTGCCTGCCACGTGCCTGTGACGTGTTGCTCGGCCCGCTGGGCCCGACCTCGCCCAAGACTCTTGCGTGTGGATCACGAGGCCTACTCTGCTCCTCGGGCCTCGGCCTGGTAGGTGTGCCACCCTCAACCTCGGAGGTCGGTAGAGCTGCGTTTAGGCGCTCCCTTGGATGTACTGCCGGTAACGAGGCGTAGCCCCTTCGGTATAGACCCGGTACAAGAACCTTCCGGTCCCTCAACACTGCGCCTGGGAGGATCCGAAGGCCTGTAGCTGTAGTAGCCTCAGGGCACGTGCCAGTCCCTCTGGCGTGGGAGAGTCCCTGGGAAGGAGTCTACCTTGCAGGGTGCGCTAGAAAATATTGGCCCTACCTTGGGCCTGGTTCGATGCTTCACGAAGTTCTTAAGGTCCTCTGGAGGCCACTTCTGGAAGAGCTCCCTCCACCTGGCTAATCTGTTCTTCAGGGCCTTCGAGGACAGCGAGTCACATGCCGAACATGATTGCCAACCATGTTCTGAACAAAGGCAACGTAGGCAGAGGACATGGGGGTCTGAAGTTGGGAAGAGCCTGTTGCAGGATGGACACCTGCCGAACCCTGTAGAAGTCGACATGCGCCAGGGAGGAGTGCGACACCTGAGGACCGAGTACCTGAATGATAGATGAGACAAAAAAGACAGAGGAAGAATCCACGCGTGGAAATACCTGGCCGAAGCCAAACCCAGGAGTGCTGGTGAATTCGGCCCGAGGGGACGGAGGTGTGGCACCGGAGGGCGGAGTCAGAGCAGCACATGCTCCCTGGGCCGCGCCCCTGTGCGCCTCTAAATTTAAAGGGGAAGAAGGTTTTTTCTGGTGAAAGGTTTCGTCTCCCATCCTTTGGAGGGGACGCCCATATAGTATGGAGGAAAGGGGACAGGATTGTCTGGGAGCTGCTTTTCTTTCTGTCCAGCTCCTAGTCCGTGGTGGAGCGGAAACAAATTGCCTACCTCGAAAGGGATATCTAATGTTCTCTCCTGGATGTCAGGATTGTACCTGGCTGCCCTTAGCCAGGCCGTCGTTCTCATGTTTGTGGCCACACAGATGGCTCTATTTGCTGTATCAATGTGGGCGACTGTAGCTTGGACTCTACCAGGCCAGCCTGGAAGGATGCCTGCCTGTGGGAAGGGAGCTCCGGGAGAAGGTCGGCAATCTCCCTCCCCAGCCTTGGCCTGAAGATGGAAACCCACGTTGGAATACACTTTTCTACCGTAGACCTCCAGGACCTTTTCCTCCTTTCCCAAGAGTGCAGAAATGGCAGTGCTTGCCAATTACGTCTGCGGTTTGGCATACATAGATGCTGCCGCAATGACAGATGACAGTGGCTGAGGGTGAACCAATAAAAGCAGAGAGTTGCTCTCCACTTGCCTAAATTTTGCACCTAGCCTTTTGTTAGTTGGCTGTGTGGAGCAAGGTTTCAACCACCCCTTCTTGACCAGGGCCTCCACATCTTTTTGCAGTGAATGCCAGATCTGGACTCTGCCCTGAACATCAGCCAACAACCCCATCTCTGGCTGTTCCTTTTGTGGCTGTGGGATGCCAAGGTACTCCACCAGGCCAGTGATTCTGTCGAGAATGCCCTTGTCGACAAATGTGTCTTGCTCATCAGTGTCCTGCTGATCCCCTGTGTATATGGGGGCTGCTGGGTCGACTGACGTAGGTTCATGGCGGATCTGCAGGTGCGGCTATCAAAGCCACCGGTGTCACAGGCTGTGGTGGAATAGCTTGCACTGGAGTCGGCTGCTAAGGAAGCATGGGCTGTATCATCTCTTGTATGAGGCCCTTAAGGATGTTTCCCATTTGCGGGGAACACATAGCATTAGGAATTTGTCGAAGAAACACTCCTGGTAGGCTGGCTGGGTTCACTCCTAGAATGGGGCCTGTAGTGTTGACATGAACTGCTGCCTGCCCACTGTATGAGAGAACGACGCTTGAGTAGCGTGCTTGTCCCGAGATGGTTGGTTAAGTCGTGCACTACGTGACCAGAGGCGCACACACTCTGACCTGGCTATGGTTTCCTGCCTTGTGGGTTCGTCGGTTGGGCAGGCCTCTGGCCTGGTAGTCTAGGATTCCTGCATTTGGGGTTCACCAGGTTGGCAAGTGTCTGGACTGGCTGCTGTCTTGTCCCCATGCGCCGCCATCTTGTCCGCACCCTCAGCATGTGGATCTTGGATGACAAGGGTCTTAGTTCAGCCTGTTTGTTGGTAGGCATAGGCTCCGTCACTCCCTGCACCTCAGGTGTGCGCCTGGTAGGCTGTTGGCCCTTGGCCATGAGGATGGCGTTTAGGCGCCCTCTCAGGCATAGGCCTGGTAATAGGGCAAAGCCCCTGAGGATGAATCCCGGTGTGAGAGCACACTGGCTCTTTGGCAGTGAAATTGGGAGGATCCTTGGACCCCTCGGCCTCAGTACCCTTCTTGCCACTGCTAGGGCCCAACTGGCCCCTCTCATTGGTAGACTTCCACGGAAAGGACTCGCCTTTACGGAGTGCTTTGTTGAACAATGTACTTGCCTTCTTGGTCTCTCACCTGCACAAATTCCTTAAGGTGCTCTGGCAGCTACCTGGAGAACAGCATCTCCACCGAGCCAACCGGTTTTTGAGAGACTGGGGAGTGAGCATGTCGCACGCCGAGCAGCCTTCCCATCTATGATCTTATCCTAGGTGCCGGAGACCGAGGGAGTGCGGGTGGGACGTGGGGAACAAATCCTTATATGACTGGCACCTGCTGAAGCACGCCGAGGCCGACCATGCAACGGGGACAGGCCCCAGGCATCGGTGGACGGTACATCCCTGGAAATAATGGTATCTGAAAAAGATTTAGTAGAATTAAAAGCTCTAAAACAAGATATTGGGAAATCGCGTACAGTCGACGAGGAAAAGAAGACTGCAGTGGAGCGCTGGTGGGCACAGTCAAGGGAGCGCATGCTCCCAAAACTGCGCCCCCACACACCTATACATTTAAAGTGAAAGTGTTATTTTTCTGGTGACAAAAGTTCTTTTCCCATCCCTAGCGGGGGATGCCCGTGCAGGATGGAGGAAAGGGGACGGACGTAGGAGTATCCTTAGTTATCCGGTGCTTGTGAGACATGTGTAGAAGTAGAACTAGGGGGTGTACTGAGTGCAACCTTTTGGTTTTAGCAGGAGGTTCCCAGTCCTCTGGGTGTGTAAATTAGTCAGGATGTGGGTCCATAAAATCAACAAAACATGAGATTTTGTTCATGGTTCTTTCAAACTTCTATAGTCCAATTGCTTGAACTGGGACATCATGAAATTGAAAGGGATCAGAATGATCTTTTTCTTGAGAATGTAAAGCTTCTGACAATGGAGACATGGAAGCAGAGTATTGTGACTGCTTTGACACATTTTAAATGGACATGGAAACAGTAGACCGTGCTAACTGGTATCCAGAGGACTTGGAAACTGTTTCGACGCACCGTGCAGTTGCAAAGATTTATGTTTCGGATTTTGTTTTTCAGCACGCGAAAGGAAGAACAAGTTACTTACCCCTGGTAACATTCTTTCGACTAGATGTTCCGCCCACGTATTCCTCCTCTTTTGATATCTTCCCATCCAGCTTCAGCTGCTTCGGAAACAAATTCGGCAGAGGCTGTTTTGCGTCGATGCGGTTGACTCGATGTTCCTCAAGGGCTCCCATCTCAGACTCAACGCCATCATCGGTATATATAGCACACACATCGCCCGTTAACTTCAGTTCTGTTTTTACGCCTTCCTCTTGCAGAAATAACAGCATCAGTGAGTCCCAGACAGTACCAGACTTTAGAAAAACGTAAAGTATAATGCCTGGAAATTCTACAGTGGGGTAGTCTTGGAAGGGCGATAAGGAATACATGGGAGGAACATCCAGTCGAAAGAACGTTACCAGGGGTAAGTTACTTTCTGTTCGAATTGATTGTGTCCTCCCACGTATTTCTCATCTTTTGATAAACTCCCAAAGCAGTGTTCGTTTTTGTATGAGGGAGTACGAATTTTCAGACTTAAGATTTGTCATGGATTTACTGTAGGACAGCTTTCCCAAATCCTCCTTCCAGGCTAGAAGATGAATCCAGACAGTAATAATTAGGAAATGTATGACTGATAGACCAAGAAAGAGGCTGGCACACAAATGTCTTTTATAGGCACTCTTTGCTGAGCAGACGATGTTGCCATGCCCCTTGTGGAATGAGCGCTCATGCCTTTTGTGGTATTTTTGCCGGCCAATCGGTAGCATTCTCTGGACAAAGATTGTTTTGTTACTGGAAGAACCAGTTTGTGTCCAGTGTATCCAGTGAAAAGCTGCTCATGTTGACGTATTTTCGACATTCATGAAACGTAAAAGCACAAAACCCTTCTGGGATAAAGCCTATGCAGCCTGTTCTCTTCCTTGCCAGGATGAGGAGGCGGATAGAATGTAGGAAGTACAATTTTCTGGAATAAATGAAAACCGGATGCAATATTTAGCAAAAAACGTTTAACCCTAAGTATAGTAAATGGAGGCTTACTAGATAAGGCCTGCAACTCACTCAACCTGCGGGCTGATGTCAACGCAACTAACAAAATTGTTTTGAAAGTTAGTAGCCTTCGTGGACATGAATGAAGTGGCTCAAAGGGAGCAGACATTAGAAATTTCAACAAAAGATTAAAGTCCCAAATGGGTACTTGGAAAGGTGTAGGAGGGAATACGTTAATGAGCCCTTTAAGAAATTAAATGATTAACATCTTGAAATAAGATACCTCTTCCGATGTGCACTTGAAGATCGTAAGCACTGCCAAATAACCTTTTATTGTTCCAATCTGGAGCCCCAGATTTGCTAAATGTAACAAAAAAGATAGCACCATAGGATTATTGCATTGAAAAGGGTCCACATCTTTTTCCCTAAACCATCTGCAGAATGTATTCCAACCTTTAAAAAGGTACAAGGATTTCGTTGCTGGCCTTCTGACCGAAAGCAAAATCTCCATTACATCATCCGGGAGGTCTCAGTTCTTAAATCCCAACCTCTCAGAAACCATGCATGAAGGTTGACTGTCTTGACCTCTGGATGGAGAACCTAACCTGCCTCTCACAAGAGAAGGTCCTCTCTTTGAAGAAGACGCATTGGAGGGCAGATGGACATGTCCAGTGCAAGAAGGTCTGTGTGCCACGTCCTCCTGGCCCAATCCGGGGGAAATTAGGATGATGGATTTCCTGAACTTTCCCAACCTCCTGATCACGTGAAGAATGACGGGGACTGGAGGAAACACGTACAGCAGTGGAAACTCCCAGTCCACTATAAACGCGTCTCCTAGAGCTCCTCTTGAGGGAAATTACCTGGAGCACAACAGTTCGCACTTCTGGTTGACACTGGTTGCAAACAGATCCACTTGAGGGGTTCCCCAAAGGGTGAAGAACTCGAAGGGTTTCCTGAGCTAGTTCCCATCCGCCACTGTGTTCTCTCCGGTTAGGTGAGCTGCAGACAGGGAGATTCCTTCTTGAATTTCCCAGAACCAGAGCTGCATTGCCTCTCTGCACAGTGGTAGTGACCCTACACCACCTCTCTTATTGAAGTAGTACATGGACACTGTATTATTCATGAATATCAAGACATTTTTTCCTCTTACAGAGGGTAGAAAAACATTCAGCCCTAGTCTGATTGCCCTCAGCGCCAAAAGGTTGATGTGTAGCTTGGACTCTGACCGAGATGAACGACCGCTGTCAGATTGTTGGCGTGGGCTCCCCACCCCTTGAGTTAGGTGTCCATAACTACGGTCACCTCTGGCAATGCTTGTCAAAAGGTTTCTCCGTTCAGAATGGTGTTCTCTCAGGCCCACCACAGGAGAAACTGTGCGACTGCTCGGAACCTGAAGTAGGTCCGTCATTTTGCCTGAGAATTAAGACCACTGTGTTCCGAGAGTCCATTGGAGGGATCTCATCCTCAGGCGAGCTTCTGGCAGCAGGACAATTCAGCATGCATGAGGTCAAGCAACCTCAAAGAAATCAAAGGCTGGAAGACGCTGGGCACTCTGGAATTTGGTGACCATCTGCAGAATGTGTTGAGCCCTTACCTCAGGTGGCAAGGCTTTCCCCCAAGGATGCACCGAGGACTGCTCCGATTTATTGGAGTCTTTAAGATGGTATCATGTGAGACTTCTTGTAATTGAGGGAGAAACCGAGCCTGTGTAGAGTGCGGCAGGTTACGCTGAGATGTTCCAGGGCCTGTTCAGGACAATGGGCCCTGATCAGTCAATCATCCAGGTTGGGGTAGACGTGAATCCCCCCTCTCCTGAGACTCACTGCTGCCGCTGCCATCAGCTTGGTGAAAATCTTCAGGGCGGAGGTCAGCCCAATTGCAGTACTCTGAAACTGATAATAAGAGCCGCCAAAGCGTGAAACTCAGGTACTTTGTGCTTGTGATGGATAGGTACATGAAAGTAAGCATCCTGAAGGTCAAATGACACCATCCAATCCTGGAACTGGTGGGCCTGAAGGATCTGAGAAAGTGTGACCATCTTGAACTTGTCCTTCCTGAGGAACTTGTTCAAGTATCTCAAGTTGAAGATGGGTCTCAATCCTCTGCCCTTATACCACCCCTTATTCCTCTCCGTTACAGGTACTGGTTCTATAGCACTTTTCCCTAGCAGGCTCAAAATTTCATGCATAAGGAACGGATCTGGAACTTTGATTAAGTGGCTCTGCGGTGGATGGTCCTGAAGCTTTTTTATTTTTTAGAAAGGAGAGGCAGTAAACCAGGGCTACTGTTTCCAATGTCCATGCATCTGAAGTAATACCCTGCCATTCTTGCAGATGCTGTGAAAGTCTGCCTCACACTGGGGTCTTGTGGGTTAAAGCCTCAGAGAGGTTTTGAGGCGGCTGAAGCAGCGGCTGTTGGTATAGTAGCCATTGCTTGGGCAGACTAAGCACCTCTGCCACGCCCACAACGAGGGAATCTTCTTTGGCCCCTTTGATTAGCCAGTCCTCTCGCTATTCAAACTGAGTAGAAGCAAAAGGATTTACCCCTCCAAGATGATACACTAGGTTTAAGATGTCTGTCTGATGGCTGCACCAAGGGATTTGGCTGCCGCCTTCGAGGTCTGAGTGCCATCAAAGTGCATGTAAGAGAGTCTGGATTGCAAGTCCAGTGCAAAACCTGACTTCCTAAACCACGCAAACCTGCGCATTAACGTGCTTGCCGCCATGGTGCTGCGTGACTCTGCTGAGTCTAGTCCTGATTGTAGAGACTTGCATATAGCCTCCTTACCACCTCTTGCAATATTCAGGAAGCCGTCTTTCTACTGCTTCGGGAATATGGTCAGCCGCAATAGCTACACAGGGTGAAAGTAAGTTTTGCCAAGGGGCAAGTGGTGTTTGCAGACTTGAGAGCCATGCTCCCGGCAGAAAATGACTTCCTAGCCCAAGCATTGAAACGCTAATCATCCCTGTCTGGAGAGATGCATAAGCAGCCTGTTTTGAAGTAACCATCGTGGCCTAAACTAGTAGGCTCTCTAGTGTTGGGTGCTTCGATAGATCGCTGGGGTCACTACTCGAGGGCCTGTACTCGTTGGTCAGGTTTTTATTCACTGCTGGGCTTGATTCAGGAACATCCCAATTTGCCATAACCGTTTTAAGAAGTGCATCATGAAATGGGAGAATGGGATCCTGCTTTGGACCTTGATCAAGAATATCTGTCAGGTCGTCCTGCTCAAATGGTGGAGCAGGTCTGCCCTATCCCAGAAAATCTCCAACTCTGCTCATAAGGTGTCTATAGAAGGCACCTGCATGGTCTACCGGGTCTGGCTTGCCAAACTACAGTTCCGGTGATGTGTCCACACCACTAGCAGATTGGAGATCGCCATGCAAATCTTTTAACCTGGACTCCTCTGAATTGAGGCTTTCTGGGGCGCTAGGTGTGCCAAACTCCAACCCAAATGGTGGCTTGTCGTGGTCCCAAGGCTCGTATTCCTCCTAAATGGAGGATAAATCCTTTTTTGGCAAAGGCTTGTAGGATTTTTCACTTTGTTTGAGCTTTTTGAAGGTTTAGTAGGCAAAGGCGTCTGTCTCGAGGATAATGGAAGCGACATCGATGATTTCTTCATCGATTACGTCTGCGTTCACAGAAAACCGAAGCATGTCGTATTTCTCGAAGCGTTAGCTTCTGCGGAAAAATTGAACTGAAGCGGTCGGGCACTGCACATTCTATACATAAGTCAACTCCCAGATGGGAGCCATCGAGGGACATCAAGTCGACCACATCGAAGCACAGCCCCCTCTGCCGAAAGAATTTTCAGAAGCAGCTGAAGCTGGAAGATATCAAAAGAGGAGGGATACGTGGGAGGGAGGACAATCCATTCTAAATAATGCTTAGGCACTGTGTCAGTAGTTACTTTGCTGATACTTGTTTGAGGTTGTTAGGCAGAATCCTGTGCAGTTCCCTTAGGGAGCGTTACAGAAGATTAGGACTACAGGTGAGAGCAATAAATTCCCTTTGGTATCGGTCTGTACCACAAAGATTTAGTTGGTAGCTGTGGCTGAGCTGTCAGACTTATCTCAAGAGGGAGATGAGCAGTATTCAGGGTTTACACAAAAGGCCTTGTAGGCCTTCAGTACTATAGAACAAGGAAACACTGACCAAAGCTTTGTAAGAAAAGTATATTATATATATATTTATTTATTTTATACACTTCTAGGTAAACACATCTATCACAGTTCTTAAAGCAAGTTAAATTCGGTCAAAGAAAGTATACACAACTCCCTAGTTAAATTGTAGACAAGTTTGAGCAAGAGTGAAAAATGATCAAAACGGCACAGTATAAACCCAACACAAATGGCACTTTTGTGCTTTCCCTCCATTGTGAGAAATTGCTAGATACAGCAAGATCATCTTACACACCCTAGCAACACTTTCCATAGGTTTGTGAACCAGATTAATCAAGGCAGTGCATCAGTATAGTAAATACTTAAATGAAAACTGAGCAAAATGGCATTTCACAAGGTTTAAAAGTGGGAAGGAAAGGGTGGTTATAAGAAGTAGATGCACCAACACATTTCTAGTTGAGAAGCAATATAGAGATTGCAGTTCTAACAAATTTAGCCAGAGCCAGTAGGCCTATGCCAGAGTCAGGGGCCAGGGCAAGGGCCCAGGAGCAAAATGTTCTTGTAGCTGCAGTCAGGTCTTTGGTTAACGATTTTGAAAAGGTGGATGCAGAAGGTGAAAGAAAGTTAAGAGAGGGGCGACCAACCCAACAGGTAGGTAAAGGATTTAAAACACCTTTAGAGCTACCGCGAAGAAAGGGCAGCCTGGCGGAACAACGTACCTTTAAAATGAAGAAGTGGCTCATGCGGTGGCGGCTGTTCCTGGTAGTTCCTGCAGGTCGGGGGATCCAGCAGAGGAAGAGAGGCTCTCGTCGTGGAGGAAGGTTCGAGTAACTGCACTACCCAGGGATGAAACCAGCCACGGTGCTGCCCTACAAATAAAAGGTACGCTCCTTTAAATCGCGGTCTGGGTAGACTGGTGCCTGGCTATCTGGCCTCAGAGTACAGGGTATTGGCGATTCGACCAAGGCAGGTCCGGGAAGGCGATTGGCAAACCAGCTCAAGGGAGAAAGGCTCTTTCAGACGAAGATCTTCTCTCATCATGTGGAGAAAAGTGGTGAGACGCTGCAGCAGGGCTTCACCGGTGGTTCAGTCGTTGCAGATGTCTTTGGCTTCTCACCTCTTCGGCTTCTTAGTTCCAGTGGCAACATTTTGCTCTTGCAAAAAGATCCCCTTTCATACAGCTTAGCTGTCACTCACACAATGGAGTGGTCATTGGCGGGAGACCCTCCAGCCTACCAGGATAGAGTGCGACATGGGTTGCTGAGGCAACCCTGTCCAGGGGTCCTACTCCCCCCCCCCCCACACAATGGACCCACCCCAGACTCTGTGGCGCCGAAAGGAGGGCTTCTTGGCAGAAGCCCACCAAAAGGACGAACAAAGGATCCCCGACCTGGGTTAGGAGTTCAGAGAAAGACACGAGAAAGAAGTTATATTAAAGTTCTGGCAAATAAAACCTACCGGAGTAAAGTTCATATTAAAAAACACCAGCGGTATGTTAGAGGCTGTCAGAAAATGTGGTAGTCTCGAACAATGGGAAAATCCCGTAGGAAAATATTTGCGGTTGAATAGTTTCGGTAGTAACCACTGCCCAGCCAGAAACCTTTGAGAGAGGGACTGTAATGAACATAAGGGAAAAACTATTAACCCTTCCCAGTACTGCCATAGTAAGATGGGTTGTACTGGTTTAGTTCACAAAAATTGACTAGTAAAGTCAATGGGGACTTTACATGCCCTGGGAGACAGTCAGTCCCAGGGTATGGAGTCTATGTTTGGGGGTAGCTACGACACCCTTGTGTCACTGCACGGAGGGTGCTGTGTATTACATGTGAATAAAGATGGTTCCTATGGAGGTGAGAGAAACTCCATAGACAAACACAAAAATAGCCTAGAACACATATAGCAAAAAATGTCTAAGAGTGGGAAAAAGAGTCTCACTCTTAGCAGGAGAAAACAAACTAACCCTTCAAATCCAGCAAAGCTGCTGGGGGACTCTATAGGTAAGGGAAATTAGCCATAAAATGAGAATTCTCCCTAACAGAGGCGTTTGTCATGGTCTCGAGAGGATAGCTCGGCGGTAACCGTGCTCGCCTTGGAAGCAAGACGATACAGAATAACACTGGTTCGATCCCTGGGTCTGCACTTCAAAACCTCTGGGTACTAAGCGTGTTATAAATAACCTATCATATCATTTCTTGCGATCGAGTAGACAAGGGCGCAGAAGACAAAGGATGGTTTGGGCCTGGAAGTATTTAAACGCTTTCTTGTGACACTGTGTGGTGATGTTTGTCCAACAAAGTAGTCGACATATGTTGTGCGTTTACTGTGGTGCAAATGTATACCTTTGTCGCTGAATGTGGTCTCCATCACAGGACCGCCAGCCTGCTTATGGGAGGTGGGGTGGCACTAGGGATTCGGCAGAACCCATGGCGTCCCTTGGTGCGCCGTAGCTGCTTTACTCCTCCTCAGACTCTTTGGCGCCTATTGGGATATCAATAGAAGTTTCAGTCTGCATGGCGTGGGCTGCCCAATGTTTTGTAAGCTGTTCTTTTAATGCTTAGGTTTAAACAATTTACAGGACTTATGTGTTTTCTGAATGATCTCTGGGAAGGCAATGATTGCATACACAATGAGTGTCCTTCCACAGATATTTCCGATTGCAGGATGGGCAAAAAAGGTGTATTTTCCATTCTGTATGTAAAAGGCAGCACAATGATCGGTGTAAAAGGGAGAGAAAGTAAATGGCATTCTTTGAATCAAATAAGTATATAAACACCCCCATACTCTCCCTAATACTGCAGGCCAAGTCCTGGTGTAAGCTGAAACCAATGGGTCACTGAGTAGTGAAGAGCCGTCGTTGAAAGCTTCAGATCTGAAGCTAATAACTTCTATAATTATGGTTTCAGTCAATGAACTCAGCGAACAACAGACTACGATGGCGGAAACGATTACCTGAGGGATCTTGATATGTCAAGGACCATGGGTACAGTACACGTCACATAAGGGATACTATTACAAACACGCCCAATCGATGTCCTTTTTGGAATTAAAAAAAAACAAGTCATGCAATACTCAACGACTATCACTAGATGTCGGTCTAGGCACAGCATGTGATTCTAGTAGCAAAACCAAAAGGTGATGGCTGGAAGGTTTTGAATTAATCATAACCACTGGTACAACTCTGGACAACCCTACAGATCATTTTTTTAGCTTGACAAGCCATTACAGAAGGGGAACGACCATATGCAAATCAGGCTTGGTCCCACCCCAAAAGGGGCAGGCCAGCCCAAACTGCTAGCTCACATCCCTTCTGCACAAGACCACAAGCATTCCAGGACAGGTTTCAGCCTTGTTGGGTGTCATCAGTGAGGAGTAGCTTGGGTCTCTAGACCCAGCAGGCTTGGGACCAACATCTGGCACATCTGCCCAATTCAGGGTGACTAAAGCAAAACCAAAAGGTGATGGCTGGAAGGCTTTGAATTAATCAGAACCACTGGCCAGCTCTGAGCAAACCTCCAGATCATCGTTTTTCAGCCTGCCAAGCCATTACAGAAGGGGAAGATCATATGCATTTCAGGCTGCTAAGCGGGTCCATAAGCCTCAGACATTTTTTATTGAGTATTGTGCGATAATATCACCTACTAGTTTCATTCTATGTGTGTTTAAGACCAACAATAAATATTTTCTTTTTATACATTCATGTTTAAATTGAATTATTGTGTGCTTCACTGTGTGGACTCATTGTGGACCACCTGATTCCACTCTCACACTCCTGAGAATAGCCTTGACTGCTCTCCACGTCTACCTTGATTGGGTTTTGGCTAACCTCACAGGTCCCACTTTGGGTGGACTCAGGATTAAAGCTCTGCTGCCGCCAGTGCTGAAAAAATTATAATTACTCACTGTAGTGACTAACGTACGCTTAGTCCTTAGTCCCCTTTCCTTCATTCTGCATGGGCGTCCCTTCCAAGGGACGGGAGACGGAGCCTTTTTCACCAGAAAAAAACCTTCCCATTTAAATTTATAGGCACCGGGGGTGCAGCCCTGGGAGCATGCACTGCCTGACTCCGCCACCACACTTCAGTCCCCATAGACACGTCGACAATAGATTAATATTGCCTAATGACACCAGTTGTATTAGGGGGGAGGATGATGGGACATATGGAGGAAAGGGGACTAAGGACCAAGAGTATGTTAGTCACTACAGTGAGTAACTTATAATTACTCTTACGTTCCATCCCCTTTCCTCCATACTGCATGGCCGATTACAACTGAATGTAGCCCCAGGGTGGAGAGGAGACCCTCCTTAAGCTAACAGGTTCCTAAGAACCGCCCGTCTGAAAGTCGCGTCTGACCTAGAGCCGGCATTCAAACAGTAATGCTTGCAGAAAGCCAAAGGGATGGCCCAGGTGGCCGCCCTGCTTATGACGTGCCAGGGGACATGCCGCTGAAAGGCAATGGCCGTTTCTTTGGCTCGGACCGCATGGGCATGCATGTTGGCCAGCAGTGGCTTATGCTGTCCCTTGTAAGCTTCTTTGAAGGCTGAGATCATCCACCGGGCTATGGAGGCCTTGGATGCCTGAAAACCCGGTCTTAAACCTCTGAAGGTGATAAATAGAGCGTCCGACTTGCGGAAGCCCTTAGACTTGTCCAGGTAGAATGTCAGTGCACGCCTGACATCAAGGCAGTGCAGGACTCTGTGCCTCGTCCTTAGGATCAGCAAAGAACATCAGCAGCACTATTTCCTTGTTTAGATGGAACGTTGTTGGCACCTTAGGCAGGCACGCTGGGTGTGTCCGCAGGACTACCTTGGCCCTGTAAAACGTAGTGTATGCTCCGAGGTGACCAGCACCTGGATTTTGCTGACTCTGCGAGCCGAGGCCAACTAACAAGGCCATCTTAATCGTGACCAGCCTGATGTCCGCGAATGCCATCAGTTCGAATGGTTTGTGCGCCAGGGCACCCAGGACTATGTTGAGGTCACACACAGGGTGCCGTCTCTTGATGGGAGGGTAGAGCCTGGCGAGACCAGTCAAATGTTTGACAATTGGGTTGGAAGAGGAAAAGCTCTCCTCCTCAGGGTTTCTGCAGTCCCCACTGGCTGCCTGCTAGGTGCGGCAAGGGTCCACCTGCATGCCTGAATGGGCGAGATGCGCCGAAAAGGAGAGCACGTCGTCCAGGGAACATGCCAGAGGGTCGAAGCCCTTAAGAGTCTGACAAGTGGCAGAACCTGGTCCACTTGCTCTTATACTGGGCCCGGGTAGCTTTGCACCTGGCGCCCTGTATGAACTCTAGAATGATGCCGAGGTGGCGAGTATCGATCTTGAACATCACCCTGTGAATCAGCCTTCTGGGCGGCAAGGCTGTAAGGAAGGAGGGGGTCGGTTGAGCCCACCCATCCATTTTACGCAAAAGGGACCACTTGCTCTCGTACTAGTGGGGGACGCCTCCGTTGCCCTTCTACAGCCATGGGGAATAAGGCCCTGGCATAAGCAGAGGTGGGGCTATTGCAAGACACACTGACTACATTTTGTGGGCCCTCGATTCCATCTTTGAACTAGGCCGCATTCTGGCATTGCAAAGTCTCCTCTCCCCTCAGCAGCGCCGCGCACAGCGAACACTGACAGCCCTCATATGTTTCCTCCTTTGCCTACCAAGTCCCTTTCTCACGGATGCTCTGAGACAAGATGTTGGAAACCATGTATTCTTCTCACTCTTCCTCTGAGATCACTGTCCTGTGTGTGACAGAGCCGAACCATGACTTGTAGTTCATCCATCTCAACAAACCTACTCCTCTCACCTCCGCTGTTGGAAAATTACTGCTTGGTCCAACTTGTGCCCCTTCAAAGCTATTCTCTTGATGTACCAGAAGTGTGACACTTTCTTGCTGACCATCCTATAGTGCCCCCAATAAAACTTGACTCCTGTCACAGTGCATTCTGTCTTAAACTAACATGTGGTACTCCACCCCCTTCCCGTTCTCATATGGCAGACCTGACAGCTATCAATCCCGACCCCCAAAGGTTACCTCAGGAGCAAGACCCCCCACACCCTTCACCTCGTGAATGACCCAAAGTGGGATAGTGCAAACACATGTGTACAATTTATAGGCCTCTTATATTTACTAAAAGGTATATTGATGATAATTATTTACTGCATGACTAGAATAAGTTTGTAGATTAGCCTAGTCAGAACCAGTCGCCTCTCCGAACTGACCCAACCTTCACCTCGCACGGACCGGCCCCACTGAACCAGGTGATGGCCAACCTCCCGCCAAGTCATCAGCAAATCCCATGGAGCCGGCCCTTACAGAACTATATGTGCACCCCCTTCCTAACCAATGAAACTGTAATTTATAACCTTTATAGAAATCATCACCGATGACGCTGCAACCCTTTAAAACATTGTATTTGTATTGTTGCGAGAGCGCTTTCAAGGCAGCAGAGTTCTCTGGATGCTGAATTTTACATAAAGCTTTGACAACTCGCAAAACCAATCTCTTGGTCTCATTCCCTACTGGGATGTGCCCTTTATTCTGAGTTTGTTGGTGAAGTGGGGAATGAGCACCGTCAAGGCGTATGCTGTCATTCCGTCCCACCTGATCTGAAAGGCATCGCCCAGGGACCTAGGCCCTGACCCTGCCAGGAGGCAAACAGTTGGCACTTCCTGTTGACCCAGGAGGCAAAGAGGTACACCTGAGGGTGGCCCCATTTGCAAAAGATCTCCTGAAGCACTAGGTCGTTCAACTGCCACTCGTAGTTGTCTGCTCCCAGTCTGCTGAGCATGTCTGCCTCCAGGTTGTATTCCCACGGTAGGTGGACCGCCGTGAGGTAGATGTTCTACAAGGGCCACTCCCACATGCTGACTGCCAGCCTGACCAGTGGATGGGATCTGGTACCTCCCTGCTTGTTGACATAGAACATGCTGGTCGAGTTGTCTGTCTGAATGAGGACAACCTTATCTTCGATAACCGAAAGGAAGTCCCTGAGCGCCAGCCAGATGGCCTTCAGTTCCAGCCAATTGATGTGGTACTCTTGCCGGGTCCAGGTGCCATGGACGCAGTGGTTGCCCAGGGTGGCCCCCAAACCTGAGAGAGAGGAGTCCGTGGTGATTGTGACCTGTGGTGTAGGTGCCGGAAAGGCTTGCCCGTCCGCAGGTTGCAGTCCCTGGACCACCATGTGAGGTCTGGGTGAAGCGACGGGGGAACGTTGATTATCTCTGACGGATAGCCCCGTTCCTGGTTCCAAGACGCTGCAAAGTGCAGCTGTATCCTCCTCATCCTGAGTCCCGTGTGGGGGACGGCCAAGAGAGAATGATTTATAACTCTGCCACTCGAGACCTCAGAGACACAATTGAACTCAACCCTGGACCTTTGCTATACAGCTTGGTTGGTGATGACTGACATACTGACCAAATGGTCAGGAAACTAGTAAACACAGTTTTCTTCTCGGCACGCAAACTCCTGATGATGATCAGTGGTAAACAAGGAAGGGTCACACTTCTGGTACCATCAAGAGAATAGCTTTGAAGGGGCACATATTGGACCAAGCAGTAATTTTCCAACAGCGGGGGTAAGAGGTGCAGGAGTAGGTTTGTTGAGATGGATGAACTACAAATCATGGTTCGGCCACATACACAGGACCGTGATCTCAGAGGAAGAGTGAGACGAATACATGGTTTGCAACATCACTGGAAGGCAGATAAAGCCCCCACTAGACATGACTGGCTAGCCCTACTCACCAAACTCTGCATGATGGAGTGCTCCGTCATCAAACGGCAGGGAAAAAATGAACTTGCAAATTGCTTTAGGGAACTGCTGGACACTCTCACCTTACCGATCAGGGCCCCTAGGCGGGATGAGTCCTGAATAGCCTGTGCGGTCTGGACTATGCAAAGAAACACAAAGTACTAATGGTGAGCCTCATGCGGACCGCTGGGAATGTAGGAAATACTGGGCAATAATGCTATACCGGATGGGAATAGTTGTAAGCTTAAAAGACAAAGCTTGGTTCGAACACAAACTGTCTTACTGTCTTAGGACCACCTATTTTGTGTGAATGTTGTGGAGTGGGAACAGAAGAACAAGTTACTCTCTTACCTGGTAACGTTCTTTTGATGGGATGGTCCGACGACGTATTCCAGATTTATGACAGTAATCACCAGAGCTGTGCTGCTTCGGAAAATTTTCGGCGTCTGCGTCCTGCGTCGATGACGTCGATACGCTGTCCTCGAGGGCCTCCGTCGAGCCGATGTTACAAGTAGGACGCACGACGCCCGTAGCCTCAGTTGTAGTTTTTCCCCCCAGAACATGTGGCACCAGACTACTGCCAGTATGACCACAGAAAGCCTTGCGGAAACGTAAGCTGCAATCACATATGAAATTCTGTAGCGGGGCAGGTAGGGAGGGAGCGATATAGAATACGTCGTCGGACCATCCCATCGAAAGAACATTACCAGGTAAGAGAGTAACTTGTTCTTCGAGGGGATCGAGTCCTCTGACGTATTCCATATCTATGACAGACTCCAACGTATGGAGGAGGGGAAAAAGAATTTAGAATATAGAAATTTAGAATGTCCAATCAAATTGCAGGGTAAAGGACCGCCTTGCCAAACGCGAGATCCTGCCCATGGATGAAGTCTAGGGAGTAGTGTCGTACAAAAGTATGGACCGAAGCCCAAGTGGCTGCTTCACAGATGTTTCGAATAGGAACGCCCTTCTGCAGGGCAGTAGAGGCAGCCATACCCCTAGTAGAATGGGCTCGTAAGCCAACCGGAGGGTCCTTACCCGTCAAGCGGCAACATTCAGAAATTGCCAAGATAATCCATCTAGACAAAGTCTGCTTACTAACAGCTTGTCCCAAACGCCTTCCAGCGTAACCTATAAAGAGCTGATCGTCCACTCTGACCCAGAACATGCGTGAAATATAGAAACTTAAAGCCCTCCCACGATCCAACCTATGGAGCCTCTCCTCTTCCTTACCAGGATGCGGAGGAGGATAAAATGCCAGAAGAATGACCTTCTGGCTTAAATGAAATTCCGAGACAACTTTCGGAAGAAAGGAAGGACGAACTCCAAGGACAACCCTGTCCTTATGAAACACAGTGAAGGATGGCTTAACTGAAAGTGCCTGCAACTCGCTCACTCTGCGAGCGGAAGTGACCGCAACTAAAAATACAGTTTTAAGGGTTAACAGTCTCAGAGGACAAGAATGTAAAGGCTCAAATGGAGCACCTATTAGGAATTTTAGAACAAGGTTCAAATCCCAACCAGGCACCTGGAAAGGTGATGGCGGAAACACATTAGTGAGCCCTTTGAGAAACTGAGAAATTAAAGAAATTTTGAAATAAGAAAACTCCTCCGACGAGCGCTTAAATATGGACAGCGCCACCAGGTAACCTTTAATGGTACCCACTTGCAGGCCCTTGTGGGCTAACGAAAGCAAAAAAGACAGAACCACAGGAATGTCACATGAAAAAGGATCCACATTCTTAACCCTGCACCAGTCGCAGAACTTTCTCCAACGGCAACGGAACAGGGACCTGGTTGCAGGTCGCCTGGCCGAAAGCAACACCTCCATCACGTCTCCAGGGAGGTCCCAATCCTTATACCTCAACCTTTCCAGAAGCCAAGCGTGAAGGTTGAGGGATCTGAACTCTGGATGGAGAACCTGACCCCCCCCCCCCCCCGTGAGAGCAGATCGTCTCGGTAGGGAAGACGACGTGGAGGGCAGATGGACAAGTCGAGAAGGTCTGGGTACCACGTTCTCCAGGCAAATGCCGGAGCAATGAAGATCATCCGAGAACCGAACTCCCGTAACCTCTGCAGCACTTGCGGGATGACGGGACTGGAGGAAACAGCAGTGGGAAGGACCACTCCACCACGAACGCGTCCCCTAAGGCTCCTCTTGGAGGAAATTCCCACGAGCAGAAATTTTCGCACTTCTGGTTGTCACTGGAGGCGAAGAGATCCACTTGTGGGGTCCCCCAAAGAGCGAAGATCTCCAGGACAATCTCCTGAGCCAGCTCCCACTCGTGAGAGATCGCGCTCTGCCTGCTCAGAGTGTCAGCCGTCTCGTTATCGTCTCCGGGCATATGAACTGCCGAGATCGAAATTTCCTGCTGGATGGCCCAGAAACAGAGCTGCATCGCCTCCCTGCACCGAGGAAGTGACCCTGCCCCCCACTTTTTGTTGGGGTAGTGCATGGCCACTGTGTTGTCCGTCAGAATCAGGACATTCTTTCCTCGCACAGTCGACAGAAAAGCCTTCAGGGCAAGTCTGACGGCGCTCAGCTCCGAGTAGATTGAAATGGAGTCTGGACTCCGACAGAGACCAACGACCGCTGACTCAACTCGTTGGCATGAGCTCCCTATCCCATGAGGGATCACGATCGTCATTTCAGCCAAAATGGAGCCCCCCTCCTCAGATTGCCTTCGACGGCCCACCACAGAAGCTCCTGGGCGAGCGAGTCGGGCACCTGAACGGGGTCCGAAATCCTGCCGGAGGACTGTGACCACTGCATCTTGAGGGCCCATTGCAGAGATCTCATCCTCAACCTGGCCTCTGGCACGAGAAGAATGCAGGATGCCATGAGGCTGAGCAACCTCAAGAACTCGAATGCCGGGAGACTCTGGGCATATTGAAACTTGTGCACCATCTGCTGAATGTGATGAGCTCTGTCATGATGCCTACCTCCCAGGAGCCAGACCAGGTCCAGCTACCCCAGAGGCAGACATGTCCCCGAGGGAAGTCTCAGCAGCCCCAAGTAGGGGCCCTTTGGACTCAGTCCTGGCGCCTTTGGCGCCAGGCTCATAAAAGATGACTGTGTTTAAAGGTGCTTGGTACAAACTTACCTGATGCAGACCATGCTGCAACATCAGGGCCATCTAGAGGCCTGAATGGGACTACTTTATCTTTGGGGACTACTTAACCACACGGGTGTGGCCGGAGGAAGAATACATACCTGAGAGGAAGGATACATACCTGGAACTACTTTGAAGGCTATTTAAGCCACGCCCAAGCAGCAACTCATGCTTCGCGTTGTTCTGCATCTAGCAGCTGGACGCTCACTGTGTCTGCTCCTGCATCCTGACTTCTGCCACGCCCGCCAGCATCCAGGAACACCTGCAAAGGGAAATGAGAAGAGAATAGGAGAAAGAAGAGTCCTTACCTGCAAAAACCGCATTCTGGAGACATTTCGCCGACGATCCTGAAAAGGAAGACATTCATTTTAAAAGCACATCGCATCGATCGCTGCAGCGCCGCATTCCACTCACCTTTACTAGGCGCCTCCATGTTCATCAGCGACCATCTGGATCCGCAGCCACATTTCAGCGCCTAGGGAGAAAAAGACAATAACAAAGGTGAGCTAAGGAAGAGAATAAGAAAACCTTAATTTGCCATCATAAGACTTACCTGTTGGGTCATTCCCACTTCATTTCGGGTCGGTGCCGCATCCTGGCATTTCCGGACCCTGGCCCCTAAGGGGAAAAAAGAGACATCAGCGTTAGTGAGCGAATGCTAAGACATTACCTGAACGCTCATTAAAGACTTATCTGATATCTACTGGAACTGCACCTCTCACTTCGGGTCGGTGCCATATCTCCGGCATTTCCGAACCCCGGGCCCCTATGCGGAAAAAAGAGACAAGCATTAGTGCATTAATGCAAGGACACTAAAGGAACCTCTCATCAAACAACTCACCTGAGTTTCCTTCGTCGGTTCCATTGCTCATCTCGGAATTTTTGTTCTGCACCTGAAATAGAGAACTGACAATTATTATTTCGGGCTCATACTTATGAACAGAATTCTCACGGTACTTTACCGGGAAGGTCAAGCAAACTTGAACTCTCTACAATCCATGATCCAGTGAAGTAACTGGATTACAACGCGCCCCTGCATCAGAAGCAGGATGGAGAGCTCGTCTTTTCAGACCCTAAGGTGAGACTTCACGGGGAATCGCAGAAGGGTTTCGTGGAGGATGAGAAGGGGAGTGGGAGGCCTACGCATTATCCCGCATATTGTGAAAAGGGAGTATTAACACACAGAAGGATATTTCTACGAGCCAGACAAGCCAGATTTGGGGGTCCGGTCCATTCCATCTTCCGAGTCCTGCGCATCACCCTAGAAGAGGCCACAGCAATCCAAACCAGGCCAGCGCCTCCGTGGGAGTCAGGTGAGTGTTACAAGCTCAAACGTGGGGAGGAAAACACTCCCCCCAGGGACGTGTCGAGCACTGCTCCGATGTACTGGAGCCGCTGAGTTGGCGTCAAGTGGCACTTCTTTAAGCTGAGGGAGAAGCCCAGCTTGTGAAGGGAGTGGCAGGTGACGTACAGATGATCCAGGACTTGCTCTGGAGAGCGCACCCTGATCAACCAATCGTCCAGGTAGGGGTAGACGTGAATTCCCCCTTTCCTGAGATACGCTGCCACCACCACCATGAGCTTGGTGAAGACCCTCGGGGCAGAGGTCAATCCGAACGGCAGGACCCGAAACTGAAAGTGCGAGTCGCCAACCGCGAACCTCAGGTACTTCTTGTGCTTGGGATGAATCGGCACATGAAAGTAAGCGTCCTTGAGGTCGAGACACACAAACCAGTCCTGAAGTTGAAGGGCCTGGAGGACTTGAGAAAGAGTAACCATCTTGAACTTGCCCTTCCTGAGGAGCTTGTTCCATCATGGACTTGCACAGTTTGGTCTAAATCCCCCGTCTTTCTTCGAAATCAAAAAATAAGTGGAATACCATCCCTTGTTCCTCTCCGTTACAGGCACCAGTTCTATGACGCCTTTATCCAGCAGGGATTGTATTTCATGCGCAAGGAGCGGATCCGGTCTCTTCAAAGAGATTCCCTGTTGGATTGTCGTGAGGCCTCTGCCGGAAAGGAAGACAGTAGCCATGGGCTATGATCTCCAGAACCCACACATCTGAAGTAATGGCACGCCACTCTGCAAGATGCTGCGCCAGCCTTCCCCCAACCAGCGAACCATGGGACATGGCCTCATGACTGAGCTGAAGCGGCTGCGGCAGTGCCGAGGGCAAAGAGGCAACTGCCCGAGTGGCTTTGGCACCTCGAGTACCCCGTTTTCCACCTCTGGTACTCCTACTGACTTGCAGCTCCTCTCTATTTATCAAAGGATAAATAATATCGAAAGGAACCTCCCCTCCATTGCTGTCCCCTAGGACAAAAAGGCGGAGATTGGCAAACTGCAGCGCTCAAAGACTTTGCTGCAGCTTTGGAGGTCTGCAACCTCTCAAGGCTCTCGTCAGCCTTGCTGCCAAAAAGATGGACACCATCAAAGGGCATGTTGAGAAGCCGGGTTTGCACATCCAGAGCAAACCCCGACTTCCGCAACCACGCACACCTGCGTATTGCGGTGCTCGCCGCCATGGAAAGGCTGACACAATCTGCCATGTCCAGACCCGGCTGAATAGACTCACACATGGAATTCTTGCCATCCTGCACAATAGCAAGAAAACCATCCAGTTCCTCCCCTTCGGGAATATGTTCAGCCGCTAAAGAAATACAGTTCCACAGAGTGTGCATTAAACGTGATAAGGCACACGCGGAGTTGGCTGCCTGTAATGCCATACCCCCTGAAGAAAACACTTTCTTTGCCCAGCCATCAAAATGCTTGTCGTCCCCATCAGGAGGGATGGTAGGGTACGACGCCTGCTTTGCTGGGGCCGTAGCCGCCTACACCACCAAACTCTCTGGAGTGGGGTGCGTGGTCAAGTAGCAGGGGCGCTACTGGCTGGGCGGTATTTTCGCAGCAAAGACTTGCTCACTGCCGGGAGACTCTCCGGAGCAGTCCAAGCTCTTGCCACCCTTCTCTGCAAGGCCATATGGAATGGCAGTACCTGGTCAGTTGGTAGACCTTGGTCGAGGATATCTGTCAGGTCATCCTGCAGAAAATACACTGGTGGCGCCAACCACCCCAAGTATTCCGTGACCCTCGACATAAGGCGCTGGTACGAGGACTCGGCATGGGTTCCAGGATCAGAGGTGACCAGACCACTAGCGTCGTGCAACGACTGACGCAGGTCTCCAATCTGGCTATGTCCAGACAAAATCTCATCAGGTGCCTCCTTAGGAACCATACCTTCCTCAGACCCTTCATCCACCTCAGAAATATAATCCAGAGGCTGGAAAGAGGGCACAGAAAAAAGGACAAAGACATTTTTAGCCTTGGCCACAGCCTTTCCAGGGGGTTCCCCCGTGCCACCGGGGTACCTCCGACAAAGCAGCCTCGAAAGGCATCGATGGAATCGACGTCGAGCGTGGCGCTGACGGCTTCCACACAGTCCTCGAGGGCGGAACCCCAAGCATGTCCTTTGACAACCTGGGCGTTGATGGCTTCCTCGGAGGCAGAGCCTCGAGGGAGTCCCTCGACGACCTCAGTGCCGAAGGCGTCGATGTCTTCTTCAAAGACCTCACAGGCTCCGACGGTCTCGAGGGTGTCGAGAACCGGGTCCTGGAACGGGCATGTCTAGAGCGACCATCCTTGTCCGACCGGGACTTCGAAGGTGCCCGGTGATCGCGACGACCGCTCGAGTCTGAAGGCGTGCAAGTGGCGTCTCTAGCACGGTCACAGCCGGCATCTTTCGACGGTGCGGACGGATCAGAGCCCTGCGACTGAAAAATCGCCAACATCTCCTGCCGAAATGAATCCTATTCCGCAGGAGTGGAATGCTTGTTGGGACAAGCCACCCTCCGACGGGCAGAGTCCTCGGACGAGGAAGGCGACCGATGCCGGCGCTTCTCCGAGTGCCTCGAAGACCTACTCCTGGACCGAGACCCCCCCCCGGACTTACGCCGACGATGCAGAGAGTCGCCCCTCGAATCGTCCGTCGAAAGCCCCGTGGATCTCGACTTCCAAGGCTTGGCCACCTTACCTACAGAAAGCTTCTTCTTACGCACGCTCCTGCAAGGCCTTCGATGTGAGCGACTGGCAGTCTACAGTCATCCGTGTCATCGTCCTCCCCGAGGCACCAGAGACAGGTGACATGCGAGTCAGTCAATGACATCTTGGACCCGCAGTCCCAACACCACTTAAAAACCGGCTGCGGGGTGGAAGAAGACGAAGACATCATGGAAATCTTCACAACAAACAGGTTCGAAGAACCTAAAGAACAGAACTCAGAAGAACAGAGGCGCGCTGAGATCTCCGAAGCGAACACGTTCGCGGAAAAAACAGAACTGAGGCTACGGTCGTCCTACTTATAACATCCGGTGACGTCAGCTCGACGGAGGCCCTCGAGGACAGCGTATCGGCGTCATCGACGCAGGCGCCAACATTTTTCCGAACCAGCACAGCTGTGGTGATTACTGTCAGATATGGAATATGTCGGAGGACCCAATCCCCTCGAATGAGATGTTACGAACTTGGGTAAGGAACAAGTTACTTACCTGTAACTGTTGTTCTCCAGCATGGGGTCTGGCATGGATTCACATGCTCATGAATATAAGAATACATAGCAGTACACACATGCACAACCATGGGAGGTGGCAAAGGCTCAACATTAAGCAATACAACACCTCAACATTAAGCATCTCTTACCTCCTCACCAGGCTCACCTTAAGCGAACAGGTTGCGCAGCACTGCTTGGCCGGCCCTGGACTCCTCCCTGGAATCCCGATCGACGCAGTAGAATCTCGTGAAGGTGTGCGTCGACCTCCACGTAGCAGCCCTGCAGATGTCCAGCAGGGGCACACCAGATAGGAACGCCGTAGTAGCAGCAATCGTTCTGGTCGAATGGAGTCTCGGACGACGTGGCAGCGGTCGGTTTGCCAACCGGTGGCAGTGCATGATGCAGCCGGAGAGCCATCTGGAAATGGAAGATTTCGAGAGAGCCTTCCCTTGATTCACAGGTCCAAAGTTCACAAACAGCTGTGATGTCCTCCGAAAACTCTTCGTGCGGTCCACGTAGAACTTCAGCGCTCTAGCCACATCCAGCGAGTGCAAAGTCCTCTCGGCCGGCGACGAAGGAGACAGGAAGAAAACAGGTAACACCAGGGGCTCGTTAAGATGGAAGTCCAACGACACCTTGGGCATAAAGGAGGGGTGCGTCCTAAGCACCACCCTCGAGGCATGGAAAGTCAAGTACGGTGCTTTGCAGGAAAGGGCCTGGATCTCTCCCACTCGTCGTGCGGAGATAATGGCCACCAGGAATGCAGTCTTCCACGACACAAACTTCATCGGTGCGGAGTGCATCGGCTCGAATGGGGGCCCCATGAGCCTAGTTAGCACCACGTTAAGTTCCCACGCCGGGGCCGGGGCCTTCACCGGCGGGAACGACCGGAACAGTCCTTTCATAAACTCTTTCACCAGTCGATGGGACCACAGGGACGTCCGTCCTGTGGTTCTGGTATATCTGAAGATCGCCGCCAGATGAATCTTAATGGAGGCATGGGCTAGCCCAGCCTTTGCCAGTGATAGCAGGTACGGCAGCACTTGAGGGGCCGTAATCCGTAGGGGGTTGATCTTCTGTGCTCGGCACCAGATAGAGAACCTCTTCCACTTGTGACCGTAGCATTTGAGAGTCGAGGACGCCCTGGCCTTTGCAAGAACCTCTCTGCAGTCGGACGGCATATCGTACCCTCCAAATTCTAGCGCTGCAGGAGCCAAGCATGCAGGTTCAGCGACGCCGGGTTGTGGTGGAAGATGGCGCCTCCTTCTCTGAAGAGAAGATCCGCGTCCGCCGACAGCTTGATGGATGGGGACGTTGACAAGTCCAGAAGGTCCGGGAACCAGATCTGCCTCGGCCACGCCGGTGTGACGAGGATCATCCTGCACCGGGACCTCTTGAGCTGGTTGATGAGTCGAAGCAGCAACGGCAACGGAGGGAACGCATACAGTTATAGGCCGTCCCAGGGGAACGAGAACGGATCGCCCATGCTTCTCGGCTGGGGAAACCTGCTGGCGAACCTCTGGCAATTCGAGTTCGTCGCTGTTTTGAACAGGTCGATTTGGGGTTTGCCCCATCGTCGGAAGAGTTGATCCACCTGATTCTCGGGCAGCTCCCACTCGTGACATGCACGCAGCTCCCATCTGAGCGAGTCGGCGATGGCGTTTCTTTCTCCTACCAGGTGGAAGGGGACCAGGAACATCCCTTGGGCGACCGCCCAGTGCCACAGATCTTGTGCCTCCTTGGATAGGGCTGGGGATCTGGTACCTCCCTGCTTCCGTATGTAAAACATAGTCGTGGTGTTGTCCGTGAAGATCCGCACCACCTTGTCCTTGAGCGACGGGAGGAACGATTTGAGAGCCCAGAACACGGCTCGGAGTTCCAGGATGTTGATGTGCCGGAGCTTCTCCTCCGGGAGCCAGAGGCCTCTTGCGTGGAGATCTCCGGTGTGGGCGCCCCAACCTTCCAGGGAAGCGTCAGTCACCGTCTCCTGGTACGCCGGCGTCTGAAAGTCCTTGCCCGCCGTGAGGTGCGCTCAAACGCCCCACCACTGAATCGCCCGCCGGAACACCTCGTTGAGGGGGACCCTGTTTTCGAAGGTGCCCGTCGCCTGCATCCAACGGGCGTCGAGAAATTCTTGAAGAGGGCGCATCCGTAGTCTGCATAGGCGCACCAGGTAGATTCAAGAGGACATCATCCCCAGGAGGGACTTGATGGACCTCACCCTGGCCACATCCGTGGCTAGCAGGCGCTGCACTTTGCCCAGAATGGTCTTCTTCCGTTCTTCCGACGGTGCGGCCAGGCGCCTCACTGTATCGAGCTTCTCTCCCAGAAACAGGGGCACCTGCGACGGCACCAGGTGGGACTTTGGGTAATTTATGGCGAATCCCAGGTCTGTGAGTAGCTGGACGGTCCTCGCAGTGTGTTCGACAGCGAGTTCCCTCGTCTTTGAGCAGATGAGCCAGTCGTCCAGGTAGGGGTAGACGTGAATCCCCTGCAGGCGCAGCGGCGCCGCCACAGGTGCTAGGCACTTGGTAAAGACCCTGGGGGCCAACTTCAATCCGAACGGCAGTGCTCTGAATTGGTAGTGGCGTCCCTGGACGACGAACCTGAGGAACTTTCGGTGACTTCTGAGGATGGACACGTGGAAGTATGCATCCTCCAGGTCCAGTGACGATAGAAAGTCGCCTTCTTCCAGCTGTCCCAGCACGTGCTGGAGGGTGACCATCCTGAACTTTTGTGACCTGATGTATTTGTTCAAACGACAAAGGTCCAGGATGGGGCGCCAGCCGCCCGTCTTCTTCCTGACGAGGAAGTACCTTGAGTACACCCCGGAGCCTCTTCGGGACAGGCTCGATGGCGCCTTTCCTGAGCATCGCCCGTACTTCCAAAAGCAGTTGCGGGACGTGATTTTCCTTCCTAGCCACAGGTGGAATGTGAGGGCACTTCTTCAGGAATTCAATAGAGTGTCCTCTTGCCAGGGTATTCAGCACCCAACGATCGGTGGAGATGGACTTCCACAAGCCGACGAACTTCGTCAGCTGGCCTCCCACCGGGGTGCTTCGGTGGGGGCCCGAGGCCACGGCCGGTTCAGTCCTGCTTGGAGGTGGTGGCCTTGCCGCCCTGGCCACCTTGCCGACGGCGGCAAGGTGCTCCCTGCTTGCCGCGACCCCTGTAGGCCTCCTGAGACGAGGAGCGTGCCGCCTGGCGGTAGGACAACGAGCCGCCGCTGGATCCCTTGGAGTGGAGACCCCCTGTCTGCCTCTGGAGCTCCGAAAGGGCCGTCGTTGCTGAAGGGCTCCTAGGGCGCGGGCCGTCTCCATGTCCGTCTTTATGGGTTGGAGGGATTCGTCCACCGCCTTCCCGAACAAGTTGCTGCCGTCGAACGGCATGTCCAACACCCTGGTCTGGTCGTCCTGACGGAAGTCGGTCGCCCGGAGCCAACCATGTCGTCGTAGGCAAACTCCGTTGCCCAGCTGGCGGAATCCGGTATCGGCAATATCGGTTGCCACCGTTATGGCGTGGTCCGACGCCACATCGCCTTCTTGAAGTATTTCCAGGGCCTCAGACCTCTTGTCGTCCGGTAGGAAGTCCAATATGGGGGCCAGCTTAAACCAGAGCTCCCTGTCGTAACGGGCCACGATCGCCAGGGCGCTGGCCGCTTTGATAGTCGTCGTCGCCACCGACGAAATGACCCGTCACCCCATGGCGTCCAACTTCTTTCCCTCGCCGTCCGGAGGGGAATTAGACGTTGAGGCTCCTGGCCCCGCCACTTTCTTCTTCGCCGCCGTCGAGACTACCGAGTCTGGCGTTGGCTGGGCCCTGAGGCACAGGGGAGCGGTCTCGGGGACCTGGTACTTCTTCTCGTACCGGTCCCGTTTGGCTGGTGCCGTGAAGGGGTTCTTGAGTACCGACAGGCCCTCCTCCCAGATGTCATCGATTAGAGGCACCGCGATGACAGTCTTCTTCTTGGCCTCCCGGCGCTGATAGAGGAAACTTTCCTTTTTCTGCTCCTCCGGGCAGAGCTGGAACATTTCGGACGCCCTGGCGATCATGGCATGGAATGAGCCAATCTCGTTGGGCGGAGAGGCCCGTGCGACGGGAGACCCGTTCCGTCGTCGTCGCCCTCAGAACCCGTCGTCGAGCCCACCGCACCGTCATCTGCCGACTCGTGGGAGGATGAGGAGGGAACTGCAGGCCTTACGGGGCCGAGTGGAGGAGAGGGTTGGGTCCTCCGTCGTTTGTTCTGAGGATTTCCCGACGGGCCAGGTTGCGGGTCCTCCGGCCTGGGCCGTGGTAATCTCGTCCTCATCTCAGAGCATAAGGACTGGATCGCAGCCAAAATGGCCGCCGAGATATCATGAGGCCTAGGTTCCAGCTGCGCCGGAAGGGAAGGCTGCTCTTCCTCGCCATCGTCGTCTTCCTCGGTTATCTCCCGAGGATCTTCCTTACGGGATCGAACCTTCTCGAATTGGACTTCGAGATTCCTCACGGCCTCGGTCAGTTCCTCCTCCGAGGCTGACTCCGAGCTCGAGGAGGATACCGTGCCCCCCCCTCGCTTCTTCCTTCATGGTGGCCATGACGATGGGCTGAAAAGAGGATTCCCTCCTTGGTGGCAGGGAAACTCTAGTCCCGAAGGCAGTCTCCGCTGGCGGGGTCTCTGCCGGCTTGGCCAGAGTCGCCACGATCGCCTTGATAGAGGCCTTTGCCTGCTGGGTAGAGGCCTTCACCACTTTAGGTGCGTCCTGGGCCTTCTCCTTAGGGGGAGGGCCGACGCCTCGCTCCCCCTCTCCCGAGATCGGACGGGGCTTCTCCCGAAGCTTACCCGGGGTCTCGGACTTCCTCTTCCCCGAACCGCTGGCTCGTGGTTGATGGTGCCGGGGAAGGCGCGCCCTGCCTGGCGACCGAAGAGCCCGACCTTTCGGCGCTCCCGGAGCCAGCGGACTTGCGGCGCTTGGCCTGGTGTTGGGCCCCCGTCGCAGGGGCGCCCGCACAGGACTTAGAAGCCCGCTTGGACCCTTTCTTCTTCTTCTCACCAGTTGAGCCCTTCTCCAACCAGCTGGCGAGACAGGATCGACGGTCCCTCATGGTCCGCTCCGACAAGTTCTTGCAGAACTGGCAGTCCTTCTCTACATGAGTCTTGTCCCCATGAAGACAGTAGAGGCATCGCAAATGTTCGTCTTCCTTAAACACATTCTGCAGCCCGCATCCAGGGCAGCTCCGAAACAGCTTGGGTCCGGGTGACAAACTCGCGTCCTGGGCCATCTCGAAGTAGGCCGCAAATCTTCTGGAATCCTCCAAAAGGTTGATTCGACGAAATCTTCACCCTTGAGGGGCATAGGAAAATCCAGCAACGGGTACCCGTTAACGGAAGTAGAAACGGTGGAGCTTGAGGCTCGATTAACCGAAAAATGTGAAAATTCACCTGAAAAAGCACGAAAAACGCAGCAAAAGCTCGAGAGCTAAGCACGAGGACTCCCAACACTTGAACGTGCGGTAAAAATCTGAAGATGGCTGCCAGAGGCGGGGCTTAGGGAGATGGCAGTCATTGGCTGTGGTCAGTATGACGCAGAGATCAGTGATTGGTTACTACTACGAAAGACAGATCAGAAACGAAACTGATACTGATTTTTTCTTTACCAAGGATTTCCAGCCTGACGGGGAATATTCATGAGCATGTGAATCCATGCCAGACGCCATGCTGGAGAACTATACAAATCCGAAGGCAGGAGAAGGGGAATCGCGATACAGGGTACAAGAAATGAGCATTTCTAATGCCCCATCTGTGCCTCGGCCGGCTGGTAGTACTGTTGTTCACTACATGTTTTTGCAAACACCCAATAAAAAGTTTTGAACAAAAAAAAGAAAGAAAAAAAAAAAGACATGTTTGCCCAGTTACAGACTGGTATCCAATCATTAAACTCTAAACGGAATACGCTAACCTGTAAACTGGACAATATGCAGGTTATGCTCAAACATGGCCACAGGTTGGATGAGGCAGAAAATCAGCTATCCACTGTTAAGGGCGAAACCTCTGCTGTCTCGAGAGAAATAATAAAACTAACCAAACCACTCCAAAACATATCCAAGAGCAGGAGGACCTTGCATCGAGATCTCAGAGGAATAACCAAAGGATTATAGGAATCCCTGAATCAGAGCCTGCTGGATCCATGGGACTTCTTGTCGAAGCCACACTCTGTGATACACTGAGGCACAAGGGTTTCTAGTCATCCTTTGTTGTCGAAAGGGCTCAACGTATCCCTAGCAGGCGAGAGGCCCATCCCTGGAGCA
This sequence comes from Ambystoma mexicanum, assembly GCF_040938575.1. Taxonomy (NCBI): domain Eukaryota; kingdom Metazoa; phylum Chordata; class Amphibia; order Caudata; family Ambystomatidae; genus Ambystoma; species Ambystoma mexicanum. Next base: position 956,692,313 of record NC_090934.1, on the reverse strand, counting down.
CCAGCCAGGCATATTATAGCTTGCTTACTCAACTATCTGGACAGGAACTATTTACCCTGCGTCGCTCCAGGGAACGGTTATCGCTGACATGCAAGGGACACCCTATGGAAGGAGAACATTCTGTGACATCAAGCGACAGCTGCGTGAGGAAGGCTTCGAATACGCCATGTTCTTCCCTGCGAAACTCTGGATAGAATTTAAGAGGAGGGCAGTGTTTTTCCATTCTCCTGTAGAAGCTGCTGACTTCCTTGACTCTATCCCCAATGGCTCTGAGGTGGCAAACAATGTGAATAAACCAGAAGTGCCCAGGCATGAAGACAATGGCTGATGGTTAATATTTCACCTCCTGTAACCAGGCTTAACTAGCTGGGCCACACTGAGGTGGTTGTACATTATTATTGGGGGGTGGGCTTGGCTGGGCTGCCTTGTGGTCCTCATTCGATGATGCAATTAAGGGAATGTATTGTTGGGGCAGGAATTTCACTGGCAGGTTGGGGTTGCCAGTTGGGGTTTGTTGCAATGAGGATGGCTAGGTATATGGTAGTACTTTGGTTGTTTCTGGCAGGTTTGCCTCAGACATACAATGGAAGGAGGGCATGCCCCCCAAGCAATGTGCATATGCTTTTTCAGCATTTTACAATGGGGTTTGGAGAAGGGCTTCAACAGGCAGTTTGGGGTTGCTTGTGTAGGAGGGGTGGCAATGTGGGAGCCTTTTATTTTGAGCATTTGATTGTTTAGTATTTTTAGACAGCCGATTGCACTGGCATCGAACATGGTACTGCGAGTTATGTGGTCCTGTAGGCAGAGCTCCGTTAGTGGGAAACTATCACCATTTTATTTTTATTTGTGGCACCTCATCCGTATTGGCGTTGTTGAGCATGGTGGGCGGATCCATCTTGATGGTCTCCTTGAGGGGTCCGAATAGTGGGTAGCAGGGTTCATTGTATGTCATGGAATATCCGTGGTCTTAACTGCCCTTCAAAGGCTCTGAAAGTATAGTTATACATGTAAAGGCACAACGTTGACATCGCTTTTTTGCAAGTGATGGAAACCCCTACAGAAGGCCTGGGGTTGCCATAGGTATGCCTCCTCATTCTAGCGGTGTCTGAATTGCTTTCCATGGGACACTGGGTTTTCGCCTTGTTGACCAAGTGAAGGATACAGAGTAGAGGGCTGCGATTGTCAAAGGGGTAATAAAAGACCAGGTTGTCACATTGGTCAATTACTACGAGCCCACTACTGACTCCCTTGATATATTTGTATGGATTGAGACAATTAAGGAGCTACCCATCTGGTGTTATTATCTGGGAGGGGGATTTCAATGCTGTATTGGATCCAGATCTAGGCAGGCCAAGGGGAGCACAAAGATCTATCTCCAAAACATCACAGAAGCTCCAACAGATCTGTGCAACCAGCAAATTGGTTGACGTCTGGAGGGAGCGGCATCGACTTGTAAGGGGTTACACATTCAGATCGGTTGTTCCTCAAACAGCGTCCAGGCTCAACTATATAGTTGTTTCTCAGAGGGGTTCTGGCTGGGTGACTGATTGTTCCATTTTGGTGCACACATTGTCGGATCATGAGCTGGTGGTTGCTGCTCTGGATATCCCCGTTAAGTTGCTAGGGGGGCAATGGATGGTTTTTCAAGAACTATAGCCTTTTGGGTGTGGTATTTCGTAAGCCATCCAGTGACGAATTGTAAATTTCTCTTGTGAAAAAGAGGGATTGGTTACCTCTCAATCTATACTTTGGGAAGCCCTTTAATGTGTAATCCGTGGAGAGTGCATTGCTAAAGAGGCAGGTGTACTCAAGACCATTAGATCCGAGTTAGCCAATAGTGAATCGCTGTTTTGACGTTTGGAAGCAGATGCACATTTCCTTGTGGATCCTACTTTACAGGCGCAGTTCAATAAAGAGCTCAAGACATTCAGAGAGGCCGCCGAGACAGAGGTGACATTTTTACACAGGCACATACCTGTTTGCCAGTATGGGGAAGGTCAGGGGCCAGGTAGATTGCTGGCTCCAGTAGTTAGGCTCGTAGGTCTAATATCACTATCGGAAATCGTGCAGGAATCCTGCAACATACAGATGAGATTACAGGCACCATGGTGGAGTTTTACAGTAATCTATATACCTCCAAGTTACGGCAAGTCAGTCGTCCTTGGATAACTACCTAGATCAGGTTGCGCAGTACTGGTTCACTCAGAGTGAGCGGTAGTGGCTGGGTAGTCCCATCTCTAATCAAGAGATTTCTAACTTCATTAAGGTTTTGCCTTCTGTAAAGGTCCCGGGCCCAGACGCCTATGCGGCGGACTTCTACAAGGCTTATGAATCGCTTCTGGTGCCCCACCTTTTGAATTCAAATCAACAAGCATTAACTGATGGTATGTTGCCTGAGTCAATGAGGGAGGCTGTTGCTACTCTCCTTTTGAAGCGTGGTAAAGGGGCAGAGGATTGCTCTTCCTATAGGCCGATTTCACTCACAAATACAGAAAAAAATAATGGCAAGTAGTGTACTTTGTGTGGGATGACTTGTCTGTGCTGATGCTGCTGGGTGTCGTCCCCATAACAGCACCGCCAACCTGTCTGGTGGGGTCGGGGGCTTGCACGTGGGAATCCGATGGTTCCCTTTGGCCTTCGTCATCACTAAAGACGCTGATGCTGCCGTCACTAGAAGCAACTTCCACGTCTATGGTGGTCTCCGCCGGCATGGCGTGATGCGTCCATTGCTTTGTTCTTCAGTCCTTTAGTGTTTTGGGCTTAAAAGCCTTGCAAGGTGCCTACAGAGAAGGAATGAGTACAAAAGGCAAGGTCCATTTACGACATGGAATGCCTGACCCACCTCCTAGATGAGACAAGGACAGAGGGGATTTGGTTGTCTTTTTCCTATCAATACATCCGGTAGCCAACCTATGGAAGCTTTAAAACCAGTGAACACACGGAGACCCCCAGTGATGGGAAAGTTGTAGAGGAGTTCAGTAGAAATGCATTCCAAGGGGGAGGGAGGGTATGCCGGGGAGGGGGGGGGGGGCAAAATGCAACTCTTATATGTTAATGCAGTTGGTGGTGTTGATAGATTGAAATTGCAAAAAAAGCTTGCAAGCTTTACAGTGGCCCTCGTTGTGATCCCTCGGAAGACAGAGGTTGCACACCCGGTGCAAGTCCTTCCGGGACATTTTTTGTTCCAATTTGGAAAAAAACTTAAAAGGTGTATTTTCCATGTCTAATTGGAAGGGCAGCTTTGCGATTAGAAAAGGGTGAAGGGGAAATATGCATTCTCTTAGTTTGCCAAGATATGTACCACCCCCCACACTCCCTATAGTATGGGCTGAGGCCCGGAGCGGCCTTCCAAGGCTGTGTGGAGGTTTGTTGAGGCAAGTTTGTCCTTGTGACCGTTGTCGAAGTTGTTGTCGAGGAACAGCTATGAAAGGACAGAAAGAGTAACAAGCTTTAATTTCTTTGTTAACAAATGGCGTTAGCCGGAAAGTAACTCTGCGTTTAGCGTCCGACATTGATGGGGGAAAAATACAATGAGGGACCTAGACGCGTGAAGGACCATGGGTACAGTGGACGTCACACTAGGGATAGTATTATTTGCACACCCTGTCCACGTCCCGTATCGAAAACAACAACTGTAATACTCTGCATCTTCCACTAGATGTCGGCCTATGCATAGCATGTGATCTAAGCAGATTCCACAAGCCTCTGAAATATATTACACGGCCCGTGGTAGCGTACGTGTAGTTATGGTTAAGTTGCTAACCTCATAGGAAGAGCACTTTTTCGGTGGCTTATAACTTCGCTCCCCCTGGACTAATCCTCACTTAACTTTGCAAAAAAAGTATATGGGCAGCTCAGAATTTTTTCACCAAGTTGGGGGCGGTTTGGTGCATGGGTGCGGAGTTTGGAGGGTGAGTTATAGAAGGGTCCCAACATTTTATTTTCTTATAGACTGAAGGGGGAAAAACTTTGTGCACGGCTACCGGTTGAAAGGCTGGATGGATTTATCACCAAATTTGCACCAGGAGCGGGGGCTTGGGCCAGAAAGCGTACTTTTGTGTGTTGGGTGGAAATCAGACAGGTACATTTTTTGCAAAACACTGAAATGTACGTCCGAAAAAGTTAGTGATATCTGGGTCCGCTCTGCCGACCCATTTCCCTGTTTGCTCCGCGGACAGAAGTGTCATTGGATCGCGGTACGGTGTGGTGTCGGAGAAGTTTGGATGCGGCCGGTGGTTGGCTGAAGGGAAGCGTGCTGTGCGCCAAACTTTTTTGGGAAAGCCGCCATGGTGTATCAGAGGACAGTGCAGCGACAGAAGGGTTTGTGATATGTACCGTAACCATTGTGTTGGCGGCAATAAGGGAGGGAAATGCTGGGGGACTGAGAAGTGGTTTATATGTGACATATGTAGGCTAGTATTTTCTATCGTGATTGGAGGCAGCTGTCCTAGCGGTCCCTTATCTTCTGGCGCAACCTGTTTGCAGCAAACTGTTTTCGTGGTGAGTGGTGGCAGGTCATGTGCAGATGGGGAATGAATTGCACATGACATATTGTTGCGAGGGAGCGCGGGTTGCGGTGCACTGCGGATGGAATGCGGTAGTTGGGCACATGGAGGCATGCATGGGTGAATGAAGGTGCTGTGGGGTGGGTCTGTGGAAGGATTACACTGTTGGGTGCATGGCCGAAGCCTGTAGGCTGTAGGGCATGCACTGAGGAGCGTAAGGCTGCAACATACACTGCAGGAAGGCATGTTTGAGTCTGCATCTGGTACAGGGTGGTGCTTGCATAGTTCAGTGTGTGCAAATTGGTTGTAGTAGCGTTAGTGCTGCAAACTGAATGTGGGTAGGTTGGCAGTGACAGTACTTTCTGAATGGGAGTGGGTACACCTATAGTATGTGAATGAAAGTATATAGGGGTGCAGGGGAGAGTGTTTAATTTCCACATTGTGTTAACTGTTGCAATTTGTTGCTGCATAGCTACATGGTGGTGCACAGGTTGGGTAGGACTGCTGGTGGCAGTGGTGTGTATGTCGATGGTCGTAGGTGATGAAATGGTGAAATGCATGGTGGCATTAAGTTGCTGTAGGTGTGTTCAAGGCCTATGCTGTGTGCAGAATTGTTGAAGTAGGCCAAATTTTTGAAAATGTTGTGGTTTGTGACAATACTTTGTGAATGGCTGTGGGTAGAGGTGGTGGAGGATGTGGTATGTTTATGCATTCTGGTAAGTGCGACCTGTGTTCGTGATTGGGTGTTTTATGGTGTAGGGGAGTTGGGTGAAGTGCTGCTACCTATGTGTGGCACGTTTGCGCAAAATGGTAGCTGCCCACATGGACATTATGTTAACTGTTGCCATTTGTTGCTCCGTAGCGCTATGGCGGTGTACAGGTTGGGTAGGAGTGTTGGCCGCAGTGCTGTCTATGTGGATTGTCACAGTTGCTGATATGGAGACATGCATGGTGGCATTACGTTGCCGCAAGTGTGTTCAAGGCCTAGACAATTGGATTCATGGCCGAAGGAGCCTAGGCCTTGAGGGCACACACAACATTAATGCATTTTTCAATGTGCATGAGACAGAGGGTAGTGACATGTAATGAATGGGTGTGGAGCACATTTAAGGCGTTTTAGGCCACTGTTGCAGATTGTGGGTAGGTTGGCAGTGACAATACTTTGTGAATGATAGTGGGTACGCCCATAGTATGCAATTGGCAGTCCACAGGGATGCAGGAGAGAGTGTCTTGTTTGTACATTATGGTAACTGTTGCAATGCGTTACTGCATACCTCCATGGCGGTGACCTGTGGTTGGAGATGCTGCAGCGAAGAGTCACACTGAGTGGGCACTGGGTGCAATGCTTGTATACTGTCAGTATGTCACAGGGTATGGTTGAATGGCAGCTTATATGTGCTTGGATAGTGTGCTGTGTGCGCAATGCTTGCAGTATGGGCAATGTTCTAAACATGTATTTACGTTGCCAGTGAAACAATCCTTTGTAAGTGGAAGTGGGTAAGACAATAGTATGTGAATGAAAGGGCGTAGGGGTGCCAGAGACAGTGTAATGTTTATATGGTAACAGTTGTATTTAATGATGTGCATGTCCATTGTGGTGTTGAGGTTGATTAGGAGTGCTGGTGCCAGTGGTGCATACGTGCATAGTGGTAGTTGGTGATATGCTGACATGTATTGTTGAATTACGGTGAGAGGAATGTGTGCAAGGAGCAGACTCACTGGAGCAATGCAGGTTTGGCAGTGTATGAGGAACAGGGTGGTGATCTTTGGAGAATTTGTGTGGAGCACATGGTCGACGTGCTACAGCAGCACAAGTGAGTTGCAAAGCGTGTATTGTGCATTCTACGGTTGTGGTCATAGTTGGAACATGCCACAGTATTTGGTGTGCGGCAGTAGATGGTGCAGTGAGAAGTGGGGTAGTGTGGCAACGGGGTGCTGTGCGTACGCAATGTGAGTATGGAAGTGGGTATGGTTGAAGGGCAGCTTCTGTGTGGTTGGTTACATTGCTGTGTGCAGATTTATTGAAGTAGGCCCAATGTTGTGAAGGTGGTGTGCATAGGTTGGCAGTGACATAATAGCGTAGGAATGGTAGTACATAGGGGTGGTGCAGGCTGCGCTATGTTTGTGGCTTCTGCTAAGTGTGAAACGTTTTCGTGAATGGGTGGTTTTACGTATTTTGGGGGAGATGGGTAGAGCTGCCACTACGTATGTAATGTTTGTGCATAATGTTAGATGACCAGATCGTCGCTTGCTTAGATGTGTAGTGTTGCGGTGGGTGTGGAAAGGGTTGCAATGCTGTGTGCATAACTAAAGGTGTGGTGGGGACATGTTAGGATGTGTGTGGATGCTGCAATAGTGCCTTTAGCAGACATTTCTGGTGGAGGGGCTTTGCAATCAAATGCAACGTGTAGGGGCTATATTGACCCATCCAACAGTATTTCACCACATCACCATGCTGCCTATCTGCAGAAAACAGCAAATGGCGGCACTGGCTCCTGTGCACATCAGGACCTCAAAACTGCATTTTTGCAGCAACAAAAAGATGGCTGCACCGTCCTGCCAAGCACACTTCAGGCAGGATGGAACAAGGGAACACACTGAAGCAGCGTGCCAGTCTGTTCTGAAATATATAAATGGAATAAAGTGAAAAGGTAGCACTGCTTTGCTGAAAACCCCAAATTCCCCTTCAAAAGGAAACTTTTTCACCCTTTAAAAATGGTGCTTTGATGCTAATTCTATCTGTTTTCTCTTAAACTACTGTGATTAAAAAGGCCCTGCCATGCCCAATATATTTCATTGTGCCTCTGTCACAGGGCCTGTCAAACCAACTCAGAGAAATCAACAAGGAACTCGACTTTTACTCATACGGTGAACACACGTTTATTTCTTTCCAAAAGTATCCAAAGCTCAGCAGTTCAAAAGAGTAACTCTCTGAGCCAGGTCAGCTTCAATATATCTGTGCTTCAGACAAAACTCCTGCTTTCAAGAAAATTACTATGGTTGCAAAGACAGTGTGGGAATCTGATGGAGCTGCCAAACCGAATTTAAAGAAAGAAATGCTAGCTTTTCACCACACATGTAAAAATGGGCCTTTGCAAACTAAAGAAAAAATAATGGCCCGTTTAAAAAGGAAATTGTTGAATTAAAGCTTGCCTTATTTAACAATGTGAAGTGGTTGTGTTGTTGGTGAAAATACACACATGGGCTATTTTAGTCCGAAGGGTTGGTTTTAATTCAGGACCGAACATAAGAAAATAAAGATTTTAAAACACATGGGCTGAATTTGCAAGCTCCCAAAAACGAGTTATTCCAGTTGGCAGCCTTGAAACCTCCCCCTGAGGAAGGGAGCCACACCATAAACTCTCAGCAGATACTAACATCTAAATGATAATTACTAGGTTGGAAAGAATCTAGGCTAGGCTAACCCACTGACAATGCAACTCCCAGGGCAAGGAAGTTTGAAGTGTGAAGGGGCAATAAACCTTCAATTAAGCTGAGGAACCCCACCTTGCTTTGAAGAAAATTACAGTTGGTAGCAGTTGAAGGAAGAAAGAAAATATCCAGTGACAAAGGACTGCCATTTGTTTCCAAAGACTATTCCATAAATAAACTTTAAAGACATTTATCTCTGCAGCAAGACTTTGTAAAAATGTAGAATTTTCGCAGTGTAAAAGTGAATTTTTGGACTTTCTTTTAAGACTTGGTAGAATTCATTGACACCTTGGGGACAGAAATGGCAAAATATGGCGGATTACAAGAAAAGCATTCATGTTGCAAATGCAGATCTTTGTACATACATCCCTTATGATAATCCACACACATGTATAAAGTTATAGAATTTTGAGTAATATAAATCCCATTGAAAAGCACAAAAATGTGGTAGAAGGGCAAAACAAGGTCTCACGGACTGGAGGATTAGATTGCTATGTGCTGCACAAAATATGTAACTTTTGTATATAATTTGCTAAGAGATTGAAATTGCATAAATGTATGTTTGTGGCAAAATCGTATTTTAGTTAAAGTAACTGTGGAAGGTTTGGACATTGTAAAACTCACATCATAAAGCTGGCATTTTACTGAAATCCAATCAGCTGAGAGCGAGGGGGAGACTATCACCCTTGTCCAATCCCATTGTTAGAGGCGTGTTTAGTTAAGCCTGCCCCAGTCATATACTTTGATGATGTCACTATGCATTATAAATAAGAGTCCCCGACAAGACTCTAGATATACACACACACACACACACACACACACACACACACACACACACGTACGTTCCGGCGCTGCGTTCCTGTTCCATCCATCCAGATTCCAGATCCCAACTACAAGGCCAAATCATTGCTGAACCTACTCCAGGGCCCACTGCAAAACCCAAGCAGTGCTGAACCTATTCCCACCAAGGCCTCAATTCTGAAAACCCACTAAAATCCCCAAATAACCAAAGGGAAGCTTCCTGATACCACTAACTGCATGCTCGCTGCTATCCCGCCATCCAGCTGACCTTTAGTATCCAGTGACCAGAATTGCCATTACAGTCCAGTGCCATTCGGTGACCAGAACTGCCCAGCTGTTTGCCAGGCGCTCTGCCGTGTAGTGACCAGAACTGTTGACTGTCCAAATCCAAAACTAAAAAGTGGACTGGGAGTATAATCACCACCGCATCTAACCCCATAGCCGATCTTGTCTTTGTCCTTATGCCACTCTCCAAGTCATCCTATCCTTACCCTGCTAACTTGTTAAAACTGTCACTCATTCTTTCAACCCTGCCCTTGATTTCTAGTTCTAGCGCCATCTCATTAGTAATTTTGCCTTGTGTAATCCTAAACCATTAGTCCTATTTAGAGTGATCGGACTGGTTTCCGCCAAGGTTAGGCGCTGGGGTGAGAGGGTTGTACTCGCGAATCAACCCTGGCACTTACTGTGGCCCTCTTTGGTGGGCTAACCTCAATACTCTAGTTTAAAGTAAAATTGTTCTCGTCGCAACTGATTTCCTTTCCGATTTCACGCCTTAATTTTTCTCAAAGCGCACCTTTTTGTATCTTGCATAACTTACCCAATTTACAAACTAGAGACTTACTCTCACTTCTAGAATATCCCCGAGATATACCTCTATCCTGCACTCAAATCAGTGTATTTCAGCCGTTTTTATTAAAAACCATTTGGGTAATTTCAGGCGGGAATTGCGGAATTGCAAAGTTTCCAACATGTCCTTTTTTCTGCAATCTGTGTGAAACCTTCCACTCATTTTCAAACTGTATGCTCTTGGTAATCCATTCTTTGTGATTGTTGGTGTCTTTGCATTGTTGCTTTAGTGAGGAATTAGATTTGCTTCAAGGTTAACACACATTCATTATTTATTGGTGGGGTGGGGAAACATTGAAATTCTAACTTGGGTGCTATCTGTACTAAATCAAAAAGTGTTCCTATTTTGCTGTGCTGTGTATATGTTCCACTAAAAGGTTAAATCCAGTGTATTTGCTCACATTCTCATTGTAATTATCACCCAATTAATGATTGCTGCCCCATATTAAAAGTGTACGATTTCTTTTGAATTTTTAAATAAATATTGTATTTCACCAACCAGCCTGGTTCATGGTCCACTGTGACCTGGGGTATTTGAAAATGGGGTGTGACATAAGTGGTGTACCATCTCAATATTGAATTAATTTAATATAGAAAGATAAGCATTTCAGTTGTGTGCTGCATACTACCCCGAGACCAAGGTGTGTGTGCTTGATTGAAATCCTTAACAGTATACCGAGAGTGTTTAACGGTAAATAAGGAGTGGTATATAGAAATTACAGTGTGCGATGCAGAGGTTTTGTATGTGATTGGTGCATGTGTGTTTTGAAATGTGACAGCAGCCAATTTTGGGAGGGCTGCAAAAAGTGACTGTGCAAAGGTAAGAAGTATTGTCAGAGCTTTACTGCGCCGTGGCCCTCACTGTTGATGGGAAAGAGCACTTGAACATCCTCCAATTATGAGCAGGGTAGAAATGGAATTGTGGAAAATAGGCAATTAGGAGTTTAGGGCGTGGTTCATAGGAAGGGGCGGTACCATTTCATCACACTGCTGTGTCGTGAGGGTGGTCGACATGGAGAGACGCACAGTGCTTATTTTCGGTGATACCTTTGTGCACCAACTGAACCAGTGTTTTCTGGGCCTGTGAGGGTGACTGCCGTTTCGGCGGGATGGTTCGCCTTTGCAGATATGTGGCGTCCGTCACGAACGTGGACTGTGTCGTGGCGCACTATGGAAGTGCACATTTGGGGTTACATCTCGTGCGGACGATTAATCCGTCTACTGATGAGGTTGCTGACCGCAGTGATGCGTATTTTTCCAACTGTCAAGGTGGTTTTCTCATGCTTAAAATCAAGAGCAATGTGGGTCCATGAAGGTGTAATTTGTCTCGAGCCAGCGGTCGGAAAGGTGTGTTATCAACAGACATATGAGCCAGTTCATGCAGACTGCTGGCATGTTCTCCACCCAATATGAGATCATAAGGTCGCAAAATATGCAGTGGTTCCATAGAAATGGCATTTATTTGAGCGCCATTGGCAATGCCGTTTTCTTTCACACTGTGCAAGACGCACTGACCAGAATGTTGTAAAAACGTGAGGACAGGCAAACAGAAACGCATATAAAGACAAAATACAAAAAGAATTCCTTGTACGCACGTTAAAAAAAACCTTTATACATATACGCTGGAAGACTGAATCCCCTGCCCAGTTTCATATTGTTTACCAGTCACCCCCCCACCACCCACCCCCACTTTCACTGTCACGAAAAGGTAGTGGATTACACAGTTCTTTCAGGATGGCACATGCAACATCCTAGGTGGCTATGTGGATGTATGCGGATGGAGAAATCATGCATACTTGCATTGAACTTTGTAGTGGAAGTGCTTTGGAATGGCACATTTGTACTGTAAATGTGTAACTGTACATTTCAAGTGTTGCACAGCAGTGACAGTGTTCAATGATGGCAGCTTTAATGCGATTGGTGGATGCGTGTGTGACTATTTACCAGTAATCTAATGAAGGAGAGCCGTGCAATGGGAAGGACTGTTCCAGTTTTACAGGGGGGCGGCCTACGTGCTACTTTGGGAGACGCATGTGGCAAAATCTGAACTTTACACCACCTTGCCCAATCAGGTAGTGTGGGTGTGGTTAATGGGAAGGGCAGGTGAAAAGGTTGCACATTATACTCTGCGTACTGAGGGTGGCTGACATGGGGAAACATATTGTGTTGCCTGTAGGTGATCCCTTTGTAATAGATCTGCACAACTATGCTCTACAAAGAAACGTTGACAGCAATTTTGGTTTGGAAGGAGTGGACACATTGTGCAACGCTGTGCACGAGTGCCATTTCTTCCATATGCATGAACTTTGCAAAGACCTTGCCAAATTTCCAGCAGTACATGTTAGCGTAATTCATTACGGCGGCATGCATATGGGTTACCTGCCTTGCTTACATTTGTTTCATAGACTCAGGAGGTTGCTGTATGTCGTGAGCATGCTTTTTCCCATTGCCAAGGTGCATTTCTCATCTATAATACCGCGAAGAGTATGGCCTACTGCTCACAGATGTTGTTCAAAGCCAGACAAAGGAAGGTGTCTCATCAACAGTAGCATGCACACTTTTTTGTCCTATTGTGGAATGTTCTTCTGCAACAATTACCTTATTATTTGTGGAAATGCAGAGTGTTTCCAAGAAAATGACATTTTGATGTCATCCATTGGCAAAGCAGTTTTGTTTGCTCGTCTACAGGATGCGGTGAGGAGTTAACTGAACTAATGTGTGTAGAATAAAACACAAAAGCTACTGAAAACAGACAAAGGTGTTTTTGTAGAAGGATCTACACACAAAAATAAGAGTAGCCCCTTACTACGAACTCCCCCTGCCCTGGTTGCACATTATTCCCCCACGCCCGCAAGCAGCACAAAAGTCACATGAGGGGATTTTGGGGGTGGCAGCCACGAAAATAGAACTGTGGGGATTGTCCAATGAGTTCCTTAGGATGTGCGGCAATAGGAAGAGGCACTCCTGCTGCACTGGGGACCGGCACTTGACGTACTTGGGGACTCGCACGTGCCACATTCAATGCTCCTCGCCATGCTGGCCTATGGAAATGGGACTGTAGCGATTGTCCTATCATGTGCTACTCAGGGTGTGCATCAGAGGAAAGCGTGCCAAAAGGAAGAACGACTCCGACTTGACTGGGGCGCGGCTGTTAGGGAGAATTCTCATTTATGGCTAATTTACCTCACCTAGTGAGTCCCTCAGCAGCTTTGCTGGATTTCTGGGGTTTATTTTTTCCACCTGGTAACAGTGTGAGCCTTTTTCCCACTTTTACATGTGTTTTGCCATGTGTATTTCTACTGTTTGTGTGATCTTGGGCTCTGGAGCTACACCACTCCATGAGCCCCACTTTTTGTTTGTGTGTGTTACACAGCATCTTCAGTGCAGTGACACAGGGTCATCTGAGACTTCCCACTGACTCCATTTTTCTTGGGCTGACTACTGTCCGCAAGAAACATGTAAAGTTGCCATTAACTTTATATAGTCACTTTAAACTACAGACCCAATACCCCCCATCTTTCATGGAGTACTGGAAAGGGCTAATTCCTATCCCTTTTTGTCTGTGCCTCTCTGAGCTTTATTTTGCTCTCTTAACACTAAGACGTGGCTGGTGGCAGTGGTATCTACCCTACCTTTTCTACCGCTATTATACTATATAAACGTGGTACTGTTTTAGGCTACTATATTAGCCTCAAACTTAAACAAGCTTGACCAAATACCTTTAATTTCGGCTCCGGTTGGGTTTTATCGCCATTTCATTTTGTTATAGTCCTTCTTGTGTTTTACTTTGCGTGGCAACCCAGGTTTGCCTCCTTTGTTCGCCGACCTTTGGCGGGCTTCTGTGCAGAAGTCCTCCTTTGGCGCCTGGGTGTCTAGGTGGGCTGAATGTGAGGGAGGGGTCTAGTCACCTCCTGCACAGGGTCTCCTTGGAGACCTGAGTCACACTTTGTATTGATTGGCTGAGGTGGTTGTCCGGGCCGGACAACCCCCCTGCTGAGTGATTGACAGCCAGGCTGTGTGAATGGGGGATTTTGGCATAAAAGGCAGGACTCTTGGGCTGGAAGTCAGAGTCACCACTGAAACTGCAAGGAACCGAAGAGAAGAAGATGGCTGCTGCAACTCCCGAGTCCCGGTGAAGCCCTGCTTCAGTCCTGAGCTATCTACCCTTCAACGACAAGAGAAGACTCTGTCCGGAATCATCTTCTCTTTAGCCTGGTGGGATCAACCAGCTCACCTTCCACAGGCAGAGGACCCTCTTCTTGGTCAAAATCTCTGCACACAGCTGTAGTGGTCCGGATAACCATCTGAAGAGCCTCTCATGTTTTAAAGGAGCGCATCTTTTATTCACTGTTGCTTTTGATGCTGCTGGCTTCCTCCCCGGGTAGTGCAGATCGCTCCAGATGTCGTCCTTGTCCCCACGACTGAAGCTTCAGGAACCGCAAGTCTGCAGGAACTACCAGGAATAACTGCTGTGGCACCAGCGGTTGTTCATACGAATAAGGTTCTGTGTCCAACTTCAAGGAACTAGGGTCAACCCCTTTTCTCCTCACCAAAGGTTTGTCCTCATCTTCCTTCCCACTTATAACTTTTGCTTCCGTTTTGACAATATCTCAGTACTCCTGGAAACCTCGAATCGTGAACTGTTCTAACCTTGTGATCGACAACAGGACCCCTGTCCCATTGACACTGGCGCAGGCCTATTGACTTATCTATGTTTTAGACAGCGTCTCTTGATTCTCCCTTGACAAAAGTATTGCCTATGATTTTTGTCCCCAACTCTCTTGTGTTAATTCATGTGCTAAGTGTGTTTGACTATGGTAACATTTCTTCTCGCGGGTAAGCTTCTCTTTCATAAGACCGAACTCTCTTTACTGTCAAAAAGTGATCGCGTAACAACCCCTGGTAACACCTGTTTCACAACAACACCGGTCTATCAAACCCAAAGGTACTTACCTTGAATTGTTCTGCACAAGGGGAATTGGTTGTGTGTAGTGTATTTGAAGTGTGGTTTTAATTTAATAGAAGTGATGTGATTTGTGAACAGATGGTCAAAAATAAATGTACTTTTACTTTTTAATCAAAAACCTCGAGTCAGTGTTTGCTTGAGTCACAGTAATTGTAGTCCTTTGTATAATCTCTACTACTGCTCATTTGCTCTTGAGATAAGTCTGGCTGCTCCGCTACTGCTACCATCAGGCTTGTACCAAAAGGTGAAATTGTACTACCACCTGTAGTCTTAATCTTGTGTAGTGGTCCCTAAGGGCACTGCCCAGGATTCTGCCTAACAGCGGCCCTGGCGGTACTTGGAGAAAGGCACGTGACACATTCTGCGTTTGTGAGCATGCTGGCCAATAGACATGGGACTATGCCCTTTGGCAAATCAGGTGGTCATGGTGTACCTTACAGAAAAGAGCACCAATAGGGAGAAGGTGTCCTCCTACTTCACCGGGGCGCCTTCCTCGCTGTGATTGGGGAAATGCACGTGCCACATTTTGCTCTTATCACCATGCTGGCCAATGGAAATGGGACCATGGCCTTTGGCCAATCAGGTGTTCTGGGTGTGCGTCACAGGAAAGGGAGGCATTCACTTTTCCATAACTGTGTACTGCGGCTGGCAAACATGGCAAGACGCACAGTTTTCTTCATGGGTGATTCCTTTGTGGTATGTCTGTGCATCTATGCCCTCCAAGAAGACTTGTCTAGCAATTTAGGTTTGGAGGGAGTTGACGTTTTGTGGAGTGGTATGGAATTGTGCTGTTTTGGCAGACTGCTTCTAGAATGTGGGCTCGTGGCCTCTTTCGGCAACTGTACCTGTTGTGATTGCGCACTTTGGAGGCTTCTTTTTGGTAGGCTTCTTAGTCCTGTGTACTTAGGATTTTGATGAAAGCAGCGCAGTGCATTTTTCCTACTGCCAATGTGTTTTTCTCATGTATACTGCTGAGAATCGCCTGGCATTATTCCAATGCTTCCTGTCGCCAGCCAGAGGTCGGAAGGGGTCTCTTCAACAGAAGCATGTGTGACTTCCTGAGTGCTGCTGGGATGTTCTCCTGTGAGAATGAGAACATTGGTTCGCAATCCATACACCTTTCCAAGGGAAATGGCATGTCTTTGTCGGCCAGCGGCAATAAAATGTTTGTTCACAATCTACAGACTGCACTGAAGACCCTACTGTAAGAATGTAAGCTGAAGTTGAAAATACACATTCACATATAAAAAACCCACCAAAAAGGTTTTCTAGGGAAGCACCTTTATAAAAAATAAACAAATAAAGGTTCTTTTGCAGATGAGGGCCATAGAAATGGGTTTGCAGAGGCTACAGAAGTTGGCAATAAAGTTTGTGGGTGTGTTGTATACGGAACAATGGTGCTACATTGTGCATTTGTTCACAGAAATGCAGAGGGTGCCATTATGGCTGTGTTTTATATGAGGCACAGCATGCAAATTTTAGGGTATGCCAACATACGTTCAGTGAAGGTGAATGCAAAACACTGTGCACTCGCTACTCATTTACTAATCTACGATGTGCATGTATAGTGCTATGGACTAGGTACAATGAAGTGCCTGATCTTGGTTTGGGTGTGTGATACGTAATCATGACAATGTTTTTTGTGCACTGAATATTGCACAGCATGTTAGACAAGTTTCAGTGCCGTTTGCATTGAAGGAGGCACTTGCCCAGTTTATGCGTTTCTATCCAATCTCTTGCATAACATTCTATCGCAGTATGCAGCTACCGATGTGGCAGCGTCATTACAAAGAAGTAATTAAAACTCCACAAGTCTATTCTGCGGAAGGAAATAAGAATTCTGCAAAAGTCTAAATCTTATGGATACCGGACCACGATTAGACATTTAAAAACAACCTATAGAAATTGGATAACTGCAAGGAGATCCCTTTTATTCCAAAATGATAGCGAAAATATGCTGAGAGGGCTCTGCTAAAAATTAATGAGCAATCTGGTTATTAAATAAATCTACCCAAGCCCCTCAGCTCGCCTTACAAGCTAACCCTGTAAGCGATCAGAAATGGACAACTCACTTTTTAAAATTATATACACTCCCGAATGCAACTCTTATCTGTAAAGAATAGGTGGTTTCCTGCC
This sequence comes from Ambystoma mexicanum, assembly GCF_040938575.1. Classification (NCBI taxonomy): domain Eukaryota; kingdom Metazoa; phylum Chordata; class Amphibia; order Caudata; family Ambystomatidae; genus Ambystoma; species Ambystoma mexicanum. The sequence continues at coordinate 956,675,624 of NC_090934.1, read as the reverse complement.
CCCTGCCTAGATTTAAAATTTGACAGTGAAGACAGAATTTTACATCTCCAAGCTCAAACTGTCAAGGGCTCCAGTCCCAGATGGCCTGTCAAATGTAATAATCAAATCAAACCCCAAGTTGTGGGTTATGATCTTGAATATCATTTACAGATGTCCTTGATACCGGAAAAATTACCCTTACTTGGCAAAAATCTGTGATAGTTCCCATCTTTAAGAAAGGGGACCGACACCAACCGGAGAGTTATCGCCCAATTATGCTTCTGGACGTGCCTGGAAAGATCATTTCACAAATTATTCTACGCGATTTCACGCAGTGGACCGCTCAAAACGACCTAAATGATCCACACAAAACAGGCTTCATTCCTGGCATTTGGACTGCAATAAATTTGACAGCAATAACTGCGATACAAAGTACGTACGAAGTACGTACCTCGCCTTCGTGGACCTTAAATCCGCGATTGACTCGGTCAGTCCAAAACCTCTTCTAGATAAGTTAGTTGCCGCACGATGCCCAGCGACTCTTGTGGACTTGATCACACAACTCCACTCTGACAGGTCAACTTGTGTAAGACGTATCGCAGCATAAAACAAGGCTGCGTACTGGCAGCAATGTTATTTAATTTTTTCATTCATGAACTATGATGTAGTTTCTTACATCGGACCACGCGCGTTTAGGTACTAAGGATGTCTCCTGGCTCCTTTACGCAGATGATCTCATCTTGTTGTCTAAGACCCTAGTTGGTCTACAAAAACTACTTTTTGCACTAGAGCAATATGCCCAAACAAATGGCTTGGAAATAAACACAAATAAAACTAAAGTTTTATGCCTGTCAAATAAAAAACCTTCTAGGTCATCAGTTTATAAATGGCAGCTAGATGGTAATTCACTTGAAATTGTCAACGACTATAGATATCTAGGTGTCAGCATTAACAATTTGAATGATGACTCATGTCAATGAGCTAAAGAGAAAATCCTTCACTGTATGCGATTTGCATACAAGGAAAATATGGGCAGTTTTCCTACCAACCTGCAATCACTTTTTAAATGCAGAAAGTGTCTGCGATGATCTTGTATGGGAGTGAAACCAATAAGGAATCTGCTATTTTGGACCAAACCAGAGGGAATTTATTGGAAAAAAAGTCCTAAACTTGTCCAAGAGTCTACCAATGTGTCTTTTAAGACATGAATTAGGTCTTCCTCCTTATACAGTATGGCCAATTGGAAACTACTTGGCATATATCGTACGTTTATACTCCTACCTGATCTTAATTCTGACTTACGAATATCAAAACTTGCAAGTACATGTGGAGTCTTTTCATGCATACCCTCGATCATGGCGCAATCATGTAAGCTCCCTGATGGTTACAAAAAGCATCTCTTAAATTCTCTTGAAACAAAATCCCATACAAGCAAAATTAAAGATATGCTGGTCTAATTGGAGTAGTACTATGGCTGGTTGTAAACCATATAAAAACATTCGGAATAATCCCTTTCAAGTAAAGAAATTCAAGATGACTGAAATGTATTTACAAAAATTTCCACACCAAAACCTGAGAAATACATTTCTACAATTTTGCCTAAATCTCTGTCTTACTAGAGATGTATGTGCCTCTAGAAAGCAGTTAACTAGACAAGAGAATTTCTGTAGATTCTGTGCTAATACATCAATTCAGGACACTACAACATGTTATGAGTGAGTGCCCCTCTTTGCTAAAACAACAAATTCCTTTATTCTAGACACATTTCCAAGGTCAGACAATTTTTACCTCAGATGAGCTCTGGAAGAGACTTTTCCAGCAAAATCTGTTCATTTGCAAATTGCAATTATGAAATATATATCTTTACTTTATCTTGATTCTAAGTTCTCAACAAAAATCAAGCCAGCCTTTACACTGCAAATTAACTCTGCTAGTTAATGTATGACCCATAATACGCGCTCTACATCTTGTGCCATTTAGAGGAGTATATGCCTACTGCCATGATTAATGATATAACCCGATTTACAAGAATCAAGAGTTTCTGATTTATAGTCTAAAGAATTCATGTTGATAAAACTTTAAGTACGGAATATTCTTAGACTACTTGATTGTAGTAATATACTATTTGCCAATCCTAAAAATTATGTTGTAATCATGAAACAGTTTTTGATTATGAACTTTTGAAACTGATTTATCTTTTTACTCGACTTAACTTCTTTCCCTTATTTACTTTAACCCTTTTTTAAGTGTGCTATGAAATGAATGATATATTTTGTAGTACTTCTATTTTATTTTTATCTTTCTTTCTATCTGTTTCTCTTTTTCTTTTCAACATTGTATAATGACATTTTTAAATAAGAAAACTATTGAAAAGTTGTACATCAACTATATCAATAAAAAAAAGAAAAAAAAGTATTTGTGCATTTCTTTGTCATGTGCCAATGGGATACTTCGCCCATGGCATTATGACGTTTCACAGCATAAATACTTTTCCCTAGTTACAACGTTCTTCTTACTGTGCCAGGTATCTCGACTTCTGCACACCCCATCTAAATTGCCTTGGTGCCTTTCTTGCCTACTGATATTTTCTTCTATTAAGTGTTGCGCTGTGACTCTTGAAAACGCTCTGCAACACTTAAAGACATCTCTAAGTACAACACACTCCTTTCTAACCAACTGAACTACAGTGTTCTCCACAATGCCAGGCCTCCCGCCCTGCATGCATGCATTGGCAATTCCATTGTTCATCTGTGGAAGGTGCTTTCTTTTTTTTTAAAAACCTTTTTTCGTTCCCCGGTGCATCTTTAATATCGTGTTCTCACACACGCCACAGAAGGAAAGCCATGAACGGTCCAATACAGAAGGGGCAGCATCTGCCTAGATACTATAGGGGACGTGCCGGGAGATGGAATTATTGGGTGGCCATCACCTATATAGGCGGCACTCATTATAATGCTCCTGTAACGACCGTTGCAATGCACTTCCAAGTACATTCCCTGTGTACAGTAGCGTATTGCACTACATTTACAATACAATGCCCTTTGCCGGCTAAATGTCTGTAGCACAGCATATGGTTTGGAAAAGTTGTTTTACAACTCCGCTGCCCTACAGGAGTGCCCCACTTGTTGCCCGCAGCAGATTTGGCAAATGCTGTACATAAAAGTACCCAACGCCATTCTTCGAAAGGCGATAGCCGGCCCATTGCTCCTTTGCCCTTTAATTTGAGTTGTCGTCACATGCAGTACAAACACTTTGTACTACGTCATTACTGTTAGCTGTATCATTCACTGATATACATACATCGTGGAATACAGGAATGTTTACAACAGCGCCAACCACTGCTATTTTACATAAACCACAAAGCCATTTATTCTGAGAAACCCTTGCACATACAGTGCTGTTCTAACCGCCAGTAAGATTGCTGGCGCTCTGCATATTCTGCTGTTTCCTTACTTGCCTTTACATGCACTAGTATGCCTATTCTTTAATAACCCTTATGCACTGCTGAGTAATGAGTAGTCTCTTGCCTGGTCGTGAAGAAAATCGTCATGCCTCTATTACCCCCAAATATTTTTTCAAAATGTTTATTATTTTTATTTGTTTTGGCTCGACAAGTCTTTACAAAAAAAGAAGCAAAATAAAAGATATATTAAAATTTATACAAAAACATAAAACAAGTAAAAGAGAGCTACAACATTTTTTCCCTCTTTATCAACCCTGCCAAGTTTTCTCTTTCCTATGTGCACGCTGTTTAGATGCGTTTATCCTTAACCTTTGTACGTTAAATGTTTATTTCGCATTTAATTACCACCTGAATTGCTGCAAACGACAGAGCAGCATTGGTACCTGATATGATTCTGTCCCACAGGAAGTCTGATATTATGTCTTCCTCTCTGTGCACAAAATTTCTGAAGAAGCATATGTCCATGAACCTTCACAGTCCATTAGTAGGTGCCTTAATGTTTGTTTGGTAGGGTTTATGCAAATGGAGCACAGTTTTTTTGCAGTGTCCCCTTGGTTGCGTTTTTCCAAGACCGCCCCACAGTGAACAAGGTTTAGTCTCATTCTAAGTAAGTTTGAGCGCAACTTCCTGTTGGGGAATTTCATTAAATAGCGAGAGGGTCACCCGAGTTCCTTTTCTCCGTTCAAGAAAGCACTTTGGATTGGGTCTGCTCTTACTTTCTCTATTGTTTTGATCCAATCCCAGAGTTCTAGTTTTCTTTTTACTTTAAGAGGGTTTAGGACAAAAGTCTCTTCATCCAGATCTATTCTCATCAGTGCTTTCATTGCCTTTTCCCTTACTGAGGTCAGAAGAGATGATTTATTTTGCAAACTTTGATATTTTAGATCTCCATAAAGCATAGAGTCTTTACTCGTAATTATTTCTCGAAACAGGGAGATAAGTTTCCATTCTGCCATGCATTTCAACGACTTGAGACCTAGCTCAAATCTTAAGCTTTTTAAGGCCCAAGACTCTTTTCCATAATCAACCCTCGAAGCTTTCCAAATTTGCAGACCAAAGTTCTAGTTTAGCTTCCAGGCTGTAGAGTAGCACTGGGACCACTTTTGCTAGGTAGAACTTCACCAGCGGAAGGATAGAGAGTTTACAAAATTTGTAAATCAATTTAATCATTTGTGATGTAGCTTGCATTATTTTGGCCATTACCTCGGATTCTACCTTATATAGTGCCGTATGGGCATGGATGTTATATCTCTGGTATTTTATGGTTTCTACAGTTCTTATGCTTTCTCCTCCTAAATTCCAGTTTTTGTACTTTGTTTTTGACAGAGGATGTTTAACGATCAGGATGTTTGACTTAGCAGGGTTAACTGTTAGCTTATTTAACCCGACATACTCATTCAATTTTTCCGAGTAAATGTTTAAGGCCAATCGGTGTTCCATCAAGAAGTACTATGTCGTCTGCGTATGCCAGCCAACAGATCTTTCTCCCATTTATGGTTGGGCTCGCCATTGCAGACGGTTCTAGGAAAAGTCCCATATCTGCTAAGAACAGATTAAAGAAAAGAGGCGTTCCCAAGCACCCTTGTCTGACCCCCCTCTTTACCTCGATTCATTTTGAAAGATGGCCCATTACATCAAGCCAAACTCTGATTTGTTTCCCTGTGCAGTTCCACTAAGATCGATAGTGTTTCTGGCATTCCCCACTTGCGGAGTTTCTCCCAGAGAAGAGCTTGTTCTACTTGATCAAACGCCTTTGAAAGGTCTATCCAGTCTCCATACAAGGGTTGCTTTTTCCCCCTTCTTTTCGTTCATTCAGTCTGTTTAGGATCAGACCGTTTATAGATGTCGAGTGGCCTTTCCGGAATCCCGTTTGAAAGCGTGATAAGATGTTAGAGTGTTCTACCCATTTTGAGATGTGGTTTAGAAGTAACTTCATAAATATTTTGCTTTCAATGTCCAGCAGCGCTACTGGACTATAGTTCGCTGCTGATCGGCGATCCCCATTTTTGAAGAAGGGTATAATGAGAGCCGTTTTCCAGGATGTTGGAAATATCTGCTTTTTGAGAATTTGCTCAAAGAGCAGATAATAGTTTTGTCCATAATACCGGTTCACTTTTCAGTGTTTGATAGGTCAGGCCATTCAGTCCCGAGGCTTTAGATGTAGAGGAGTTGACTATGACTTCATAAATTTCCTCCTCCTTAAACTTGAGTTGCCAAGGAGTATCTAGTTTAATCCTAAAATGACAGGTACTATCACTCTTATAAATCTCTGTCAAATACTTGACCAACCCCTCTTCAGACACTAGATTACACAGAGAATTTCCTACTTCCCCCTCAAATTGATTTATTGTTTCCCAAATGTTCTTACTGTTATTTTCTCTTAGTGTGTTAAGTATATGTTCACCATCTATTTGCATCCGGATTTCATTCTGTGAGATTGACCAAGATTTGTAATTAATTTTTTCTCTTTTTATTTCTGTTTTCATTTTTTCAACCAGATACCCTGCTTTCTTGATGTCTCGCAGGCCTTTCCTGTGATCTCTCTTTCTCCTTTGCGTTGGTTCATCGAAGGCATGGAGATGTTTTTGTTTAATTTTTCCCGCTAAATCTCCGGGCGCTAGGGTTGCCCAGAGAAATTTGGTGAACCTGTGTGGGTCGCATTGCACTTTCCAAGTATGTTCAAGGATATCCTTGAGTCTTGTTTAATTTAGCTCCCCCATCTTTATATTTCACAACTCCGATTTTCCCTTTTTTTCCCTCTAGGATCTGAGTTTCTCTTTCCGTTTTTGTTACTAAGATATTTTCGAATAAGAGTTCAAGTCGGCTGTGATCGCTACCTCCTTCCTGTTTTAGCGTGAGGACGGAAGGTAAAGCGTGCAGGTCTTTTGAAACGAAAATGAAATCTAGAGCAGAGGATGATTTCCCTCTACGCCATGTTGTATATAGTCCTTGTTCTCTCTCTTGTGTGCTATTGACCATATGAAGGTCCCAATGTTCCATATAGTCCTGCCACATTCTTCCCCTGCTTACTTTCCTATTATTCATATGACATGCCTCTCCTTTCTGTGGATGTAAACAGTTTGAGTTAAGGTCTCCTGCCACAATGATATTACTGGAGGCCGAATTTACTTTCACTGCTTCAAGTAATAAGGCCAGATCTTCTAAAAAAATAAAAGTCCAGTTTAGAGTTCGCAGGGTTCCAGTATAGGTTTACAAAGACCCAGGTTGTGGGATGTTCTTGTAGATTTGTTTCTACTCTACATGCATGAATACCTGAGGGGTTTTTCCATATTTCCACTGCATTTTTGAAAGTTTGATTCTTGAGTGCTATAAGCAGACCTCCTGAGGGACGACCTAATGACTTTTGTGAAGCTGGTAAACAAAAAACTGTATATCCTTCGATGTTTAAAGGGTTTACCAGCCAAGTTTCTTGTAACAGGACCACATCTCCCTGATTGAATAAATGTGCCTGTGTTTCTTTTGCTCTAATGATGCTGGAGCTCCTCGTGTTCCAGCTAAAAACATTTAGATCATTCCTTCTAAAGCTGCTGAGTTCCCAATCCCAGCTTCTGCAGTACTTGCATCAGTATTTCTGGGAGAAGCGTGAGGGTGTTTTCTTTTGTGTTAGATCTTTCTCTGGGCTTCCCCTTTTCATCAGGTATGATTCATTTGCGATTACCTTTCCCTTGTTTTTTGGTGATAAGATGTTCTGATGATTAGCTGTAATACTACTTTCTCTATCATTACATGAGACCTCCAGCCCATAGGATTCCAACTCTATAGATTCTTGTAGCATAGCATTTTTTGCGTTTGCAGAGGTTAGAGTTCGTTCTACCATGAATGGGTCATTAGACATTGGGAATTTAACACTCTCTATGTCTTCAGATACGAAGGGTTGAAGATTTTTTATTTTTTTCATTAGGCCCAATATTACACCACGACTCAAGGATTTGAGATACCCTAGGTTTGAACGCAGTCTCAACCAGACTGAGTGGTATTATTTTTTAATGTGCTTTGATTCGGGTGATCGCAGACTTTGGGTGAGATCTGTGTTGCTGAGAGGGCATCATCTCGAGATCCAAAACTGCTTAGCTTTACTGATTTCCCTTCACCATTTTGAGTTTTGCTTTCATTTGCTTTAAATGTTTTTTTTCCCGTCATGGTCATGGAGGAGGTAGAGTTTGGGAGAAGTGTGTTTGAATCCTTGACGACCATTTGTTTCTTGATTAGAAAGATGGGAGCAATTTTCATATTGTCACACTGTGCTATAGCGATGTTGTTTACATTATTTTTCTTCTTTTCCAAATTTTACCCCCAAATCTCTAAACCGTTTCCCCAGTGCTTGCCTATTCTTTCGATCTGCCACGGTGGGTGGGAGCGTTTTATCCAGTTGTGGGTCCATCACGCAGTTGAAGTCTCCACCCACAATCACTTGTCCTTCACACCAGCTTCCTATTTGCTGGAGCGCTTTCCCCAGAAAAAGAACTTGTTTTTTGTTAGGGGCATATATTACCACCAATGTGTATATCTGCCCCTCCATTATACCCTTGAGTAGAAGAAGCTTTCCCTCAGGATCCCTGTAGAGGAATCGTTTTGTTAAGTTAACCATGGCCCCTTAACAAGATGGAAATTCCTTTCATCTTTGTCCCACTAATGATGTAGTACTGGTTAGAAAATGCTTTATGAAACATCCTTCATAAATCTTTGGGAAGTAGATGTGTCTCCTGAAGGAGCGCTACAGAAGTCTGAAGCTCTAAGAGCCTCCCAGTATCGAGTGACCTTTTTCCCGGCTGATTCAATCCCTGCACATTCAGGGTCATAATATTTATCTCAGCCATGTCAAAACATTTCTAGTTCTCCTCCACCCATACTTACGCCTCTTGCTTCGTGTATCTTTAGACCCGCACACGATTCGTGCCATACAACAAACAAATCCTGTACCCTCACAACTTTAACCCCAACTTTCCCCTTACTCCCTCACCCCTCACTTCCCCTGGTCTCCCCTGGGTCCCCTTCCTTTTACCCCAACTTGGTCTGGGTTCTCTTGTTCCCCCCCGGTAAAACTCTGGGGCGTTGGACCTTGTACAACTCTAGGATTTCCCTCCACCAGGAGGCTCCACATTCTGATTTAGATTCGAAGCTCACCATGAATGTGCTCTTCCTCTCGGGCACACTCCTCCTTAATCCAGCATGTTTATTTTGTCTGTTCCTCTCCCTGTACCATATAATGACAGGTCACTGCCAATCATCTTTCATTTATTCGTGATTTTGTGTGTGGACCTGTTCCTTTTGCTCCCCTTTCTTGTCTCCTGCTTCTGTCTGCAGTCCAGTCCTATGATTATAGACCTCCTCAGGTTCAGGGGGCTTTGAGAAGCAGATTGTCCAGGTTGTTCCTCTTCACCTTCCATGTGCATCAGCGACAGGCCCTCCTCAAATGTGGTGATCTGCTGTTTGCCATCCCATGTAAATAATAGTCCGAAGGGGAAGGTCCATTTGTAGGTGAATTATTTTGCTACCAGGACCTTCGTGACTTGCATTATTCTCTTTTGAAGTGTAGTGAGGGCCAGATCTTGAAAGAGGTGAATCAGGGATCCGTTGATTGATAGACGTGGACGTGCCTCCCTGAGCACCTCCTCTTCCATAGTGTAAGAAGACAGGGCCGCTAAAACATCCCGGGGTCTTGCACCCGGATCCCTTTTTTTGGGGCCCACTGTGCACTCGATCAATTTGTCCAGTTGTATTCCTTTCAGGAGGCTGCTAAAGCATTGCTGCATGCTGTCCTTTAAGTCCTGATCCAGGACCGTTTCAACCAGACCCTCGACTCTGATGTTGGACCTTCGAAAGCTTGAATCTCTAGATTGTGTGTGGCTCTGGCCACTTAGAGTAGCACGCTGTTTTGCTTTAGTACCTCCGACACCTCGGATAATCCGTCTTCTGTCACATCCACTCTGTTCCCAAGATAGTTTATTTCCTTTCTGACTTCTTGTAGTGATGTCTTGACATCCTCCTTCATTTTCCCACATTAGTCCTGGAATGAATCCATCATCCTTCTTTCCATTCCTCTCAGACAGTCTTGTAGCTCTTCCTTACTTAGTGCCATGTTTGGAAGGGTCTGGCTCTTCTTCATTTTGTCGCCACACTCTACTTGTTGCTTGAGCGCCGGTATTTGGGTGCTTTCTTGTTGTTGTCTCCAGCAATGTTCCAGCTGTCCTGCTTGTAAGCTTGTTATCCCTTTAGCTCTTGGTTTTGCCCCTGGTATCCGAGAACTGTTCTTATGATTCAATTGTCACTGGAGATGCAGGTTTGCTGCACCCTTATTATGTGTGGCCCTCCTCTGTTTTCAGGGACATGAACAACCTGCATCTAGTAACTTTGACGTCGCCCAACATCTGTTGAGTGTTGGTAGAGTCTACGGTGGAATCCATAATTTGAAGTCTATATAGCAATCTGTTCTTTCAGTGTCAAACAGTTCCTCCCCTTCTTTTCGATGCTGAAAATGGGCCGTGATTACACTGTTAGCTGCCTTGCACAGTCTTCCCCTCCCCCACTTACAGAACGTGCCTCTGTGGTTGAGGAGTGCCTCTGTGCGAATTTTCTGTTTTCGTCCGAGGGCAAGCACACCCTTTGATTTCGTTCGAGGGATGGGGTGTTAGTAGTCAGTAATTGCAATGTTGGGATGTGTCAGTTTACTAAGAGCAGCAGTGACCTCTGTGACTGTGTTGTGCTTTGCCCCTCTCCCCAGTGTCCTTGAAGCTGTTATTCTCTGTATTCCCAACTCTGTGCGTGTATTCAAACAGATCAATTAACAGCTTTCACAATGTGATGCAGCAACTTTAAAAAGTACGTTCTCAGCCTTCGAATTGGAACGTAGCGTTCCCGGTCCGCTTAAGTGTTTTCACTGCTTTCACTGTTCTCTGCCTCTTTTGTCTTACCCTGCTTGCTGCAGTTACCAGTCCCCCAGGCAGTCCCTTGTCACTGCACTTTTCCCCGTTCTCCTGCCCACCATTTCACTTACCGCGTCCGTCCCACAGTACTGCCAGAGGTTCTTTCTTATCTTCTGCTTAGGGGGCAATGTTCACATGTTTGTGCTTACCTCTTTGTCTGGTGGGGTCCTGCTTTCTTGTTGGGCCGACCTCTGCCTCGTCCTCTTAGCTACCTGCAGGGGCTATGATATGGCATTTATAATGCACCTATACACAAGTGTTTCAAGGCGCGACGAGGCAAGGGAGGGGGGACAAAGGGAAGACAGACAACGATCTTACTAGGCCAGGTGTCATTCAGATCGCGCAAGTGCATGGGAGGGGGAAAAGGGAAAAGTGAGAGGGGGAGGGGAAGTGCAGTACATAGGATAGTAGAGTAAATAAGATAAATGAAAACGGCCAGCTGGTGGTAAGTGCAGACATAAATGCTGGTAGGGGGACTGAAAGGATACAGAAAACAGTCCCAGGTGCAGGGGGTGCCAGGGAGGCAGTGCAGATGTGCAACTGGCGGGGCCTGGGCCCGAGATCAGAAGGCAGACCTTCCAGGATATTGCGGCATGCAATGGTAAATTTAGCGGCATGAAATGGCAAATTTTGCAGCACAAACTTTTATTTATTGCAGCATTTTTGCAGGACATTTTGTATTATCTGGAGGGTGTAAGATTGTCACATTGTAGGAAAGAGGCAGAATGCAAGGCTAAAAGAGTCGGGTGTCATTAGTAACCCGGATGTCTCTGCCTTGGCAGAACAGTTTTTTTTTTATTTTGGCTACATTTTTGTTTTAATGTGCATGCCTATTTACTAGTATTAACTAAATTGATCTTTATCAGTTGTAATGCTGAAACATTTCCCCCTTCTATGTTCTCCAATCCCCCAAACACCCACACACCTCTCACCAACACACATCACACAGCTCACCAACTCCCCATTACAACTTGCATTCCTGAACCTCTCACTCTGTCATACAAATACTAACGTGCTATGTCACACTGTCAAGTCACAATTTGCACTCGCCCGCCCCAGCAAAACTCCAAAACATACTCCCAACTCACACCTTACACTCTACAATTCCTCCCGCAATATACAGTCCTTCATTCTTTTGTGCTGCTTCTGCATCTTGGATCCTTTCTCCCATTCTATCGCACTCTTCACTCATCTTTTTTTCCCCAATTTACAGCTCACTGCCTCTTTCCAGCCAACCGCTTCCTCTCTGCTTTCTGGGTCAGTGCTCCCCCTCACCACACGCTCCATCTACTTTCTGTACCTCCGCTCGCTCTCAGATTTCTGGCCCACCACATCACTGCTTCCTCTGCTCTCTTGTGCACTGCTTCCTCCTCTGACCCACTGCTCTCCCTCTGCTTTCTTGCCTATCATGTCACATCAAACCCATGACTCTTCCTCTCTCAACTGTCCCTTTCGTAGTGTGACCATTTTAAAAAAATGTAGATTTGGACCATGATCCTCAAAAAAATAGGACATTTAAGCCGAGGATATGCTATTTTTAGTTAACCCATTTTTGGAAATGAGCAGGTCACCTTATTCTCAAAGGCGACCTTCGCATTTCCACGAGGATGAGCTGTAGTGCAAATTGTGCGCCGGACAGCTACCTTGAATAGGGTTCTGGGTTGTTTGACGGAAGTGTAATTATTTGCGGCGGAATTGAACGTAGTCAATTTTGCCGCAAATAGATTTGCACTTCAGCCAAATACCCCAAAATGTACCTTTCACCACCAACCCTCCCCCTCCCCTAGTTAACTGCTTGGTCGCTGCCGGTTCCCCTACAACGCCGGACGGATCCGATGCCGCAGGGTCCCTTTTTAGTTTTGTTTTTGTTTTCAGACCCCCATCTCCGATTTTGAGGAAGCGGGGGACACCCCTGCAACCCCCAAGGCCAAAATACTGAACATAAGGAGTGGGTGACACCACCTCAAACCCCGCTCCACATGTTTGGTGTTCATAAAAAAAATCGATTGAATGGTACTGGCGAAATAGGTCAAATTGTACCATTGGATCGATTTGTGGCGGTCAAAATGTTAGGCAGAATCCAGTGCAGTTCCCTTAGGGAACACTACACCAGATTAGGACTACAGGTGAGAACAATAAATCCCCTTTGGTATCAGTCTGTACCACAAAGATTTAGTTGGTAGCTGTGGCTGAGCAGTCAGAGTTATCTCAAGAGGGAGGTGAGCATTATTCAGGGTTTACACAATAGGGCCGCTAGACTATGGCACAAGGAAACACTGACCAAAGCTTGTAGTTAAAAAGTAAATATATATTTATTTTATACACCTCTAATCAAACACCTATATCACAAGTATCAAGAAAGTTAAATTATGTCAAGGAAAAATACACACACTCCCTATATAAATTGCAGACCAAGTGAACCAGAGTGAAAACTGAGCAAAACGGCACAGTGAAAACTACACACAAGGGAGGTCCTGACAATTTCTCACAAAGAAGGGAAAACACAAGTTATTCAGAAATAGCTTCTTATACACCCTAGCAACACTTCCCATTAGCTTGTGACCCAGTTAGAGCAAGACAGTGCATCAATATAAGCAGTACTTAAATGAAAACTGAGCAAAATGGCATTTCACAAGATTCAACAGTGGGAAGGAAAGGGTAGTTATAAGAAAGGAGTGCACCACACAGTTCGAATGGAGAATCAATCTCGAGAAAGCAGATTGAACAAATGTGTCCAGAGTCAATAGGCCTGGGCCAAAGTTAGTGGTACAGGGCAAGGGCCCAGGAGCAAAATGTTCTCATAGCTGCAGTCAAGTCTTTGGTTAACGATATTTGAAATGGTGGTTGCAAGAGTTGAAGACACTGTTGAGAGAGGGGCGGCCAACCCAAAAGGTAGGTAAAGGATTTAAAACACCTTTAGCACTACCGCGAAGAAAGGGCGGCCTAGCGGTACAATGTACCTTTAAAGTGAAGAAGTGGCTCCTGCGGTGGCGGTTGTTCCTGGTAGTTCCTGCAGTTCGAGGGGTCCAGCAGAGGAAGAGAGGCTCTCGTTGTGGAGGAAGATTCGAGGTACTGCACTACCCAGGGATGAAACCAGCCACGGTGCTGCCAAACGAAGTTTAAAAGGTACGCTCCTTTTAATCGCGGTCCGGGTAGATAGGTGCTCCGCTATCCGGTCTCCAAGTGCAGGGCACTGGCGATTCGACCACAGCAGGTTCGGGAAGGCGCCAGCTCAAGGGAAGAAGGCTCTTTCGGATGAAGATCTCCTCTCGTCGTGTGGAGAAAAGTTGCGAGACGCTACAGCAGGGCTTCACCGGTGGTTCAGTCATTGCAGGTGCCTTTGGCTTCTCTTCGGCTTCTTAGTTCCAGTGGAGACGTCTTGCTCTTCTAGTCCTCAGGACCCTGCTTTAATGCAAAAAGATCCCCATTCATACAGCCTAGCTGTCACTCACACAGTGGAGTGGTCATCTTGGCGGGAGACCCTCCAGCCTATCAGGATAGAGTGCGACATGGGTTGCGGAGGCAACCCTGTCCAGGGGTCCTACTTCCCCTCCCACACAATGGACCCAACCCAGACTCACTGGCGCCGGAAAGACGGACCAACAAAGGATCCCCGACCTGGGTTAGGATTGTAGAGAAAGACACGAGAAAGAAGTTATATTAAAGTTCTGGCAAATAAAACCCACCGGAGCGAAGTTAATATTAAAATGCGCCAGCGGTATATGTTAGAGGCTGTCAGAAAAAGTGGTAGCCTTGAACAATGGGAAAATCCCATAGAGAAATATTTGCGGTCGTATATTTTTGGTAGTAACCACTGCCAGCAGCCAGAAACTTTTGAGAGGGATACTGTACGGTACCCTCTCGAAAATGAACATATGGGAAAAACAATTAACCCCTTCCAGTACCTCCATAGTAAGATGGGTTGTACTAGTTTAGTTCATAGAAATTGACTGGTATAGTTTAGATCATAGAAATTGACTGGTATAGTCAATGGGGACTTTACATGCCCTGGGAGACAGTAGTCAGTCCCAGGGTATGAAGTCTATGTTTGGGGGTCGCTATGACACCCCAGTGTCACTGCACTGAGGGTTCTGTGTAACACAAGTGAATAAAGATGGTTCCTATGGGGGAGAGAAAATGCCATAGGCATTAAACTAAAAAATAGCCTAGAACACACATAGAAAAAACGCCTAAGAGTGGGAAAAAGACTCTCACTCTTAGCAGGTAAAAAGAAACAAACCCTTCAAATCCAGCAAAGCTGCTAGGGGACTCTATAGGTAAGGGAAATAAGCCATAAAGTGAGAATTCTCCCAACACAAAATGGGTAGTACCTTGAATAGAAGCGCTCTCCCGACAGTGTTCTGTAAGCTCCCAGCATTTCCACTGTAAAATGCAACCCAAAAAAACGCATTTCTATCCAGTTTGAGGAACAGAAATGCAAGCGACAGAGCAGCGATTCATACCTTAAGAAAATACATGACTGGGTCAAGAAAGACCCTGGGGGTCATTATGAGGCTGCCGGTCCGGAAACAACGGTACCGGTAAACTTGCCGCTGCCGTTGTTTCCGGACCGGCAAACAATGAGTTCTGTGAGCGGGTGCCTTTCAGCCAGACAGGTCCGACCTGGCGGGCTGAACGGCACCCGCTCGCAGTCCTTGATGAATGCACCGCCACTTTTGCACACCGTGCCCAGTGCATCCGTCCTCCCCATTCCCATAGAGTCCAATGGGACTCGATGGGAATGGGGATTTTATTTTTTCCAGCGTCTTGCCAGAGGGACCGCCAGGAAAAAAAACTTATAATGAGGCCCCCTATCATGCAGTGGCACCCCCAGCTCCTGTGCGCGTAGGTTTACCTACAATTTCTGCACATTTAAAAGTACATCTTGGGTGGAAATTTAGGATGCACTTTTAAATTGGCAGAAACGCTTTACTCAGAGGTGAAAAAGGCTATCTGAATAGGTGCGCATATAAAATCCACAAGGGACACCTGAATGGGCACATTTTAGTAAAATGTGCCCATTCAAGTGTCCCTTGTAGATTGGGCTGCTCTTTTTTTGGGCGCAAGTGATACGTGTTTGCGCATTTCATTTCTTGCATTGATGAGTTTTGAGAATCTGGCACCCTGAAGATTTTTATTTATTGTATTTTTTTTGCGCAAAACAGGCGTTTTCACAGCATTTTGTGGGATCGCAAAATCGCTATAAACTGGAGGGTCTGAGAAGGGTGGCCAGGTAACCAGTGCAGTTTCAGCCAGGAATTCAGCAGGGGAGAGGGGGAGAGAAAGCAGAAGCAAAGAGGAAGGTTTTGAGGTGCTTCCAGAACCGGAGATGGTTCTCAAGTTTCAGGGAGGCAGGAAGGCTGTTCCAGAGGAGGCCCCAGCCGAAGAGAGATCTACCCCCAGCTCGTTTTTTAGAAAAACGACTGACCCTGAGGAAGTTGGAGGTGGATGAGGGAAGAGCTTGAGAAGGAAGATATTTAGGAAGAAAGAGTTGAAGGTATTGCGGCGCTAGGCCCCAGAAGGCCTTGTGGACAATGCAAAGGGGTTTGAACTAAATCCTTGTAACCACTGGGAGCCAGTGCAGAGATTTCAGTCCTTTAGAGATAAAATCCCTGGGCTTGATCCAAGGACAAGTCTCACAGTCATGTTCTGGATCAGTTGC
Organism: Ambystoma mexicanum; assembly: GCF_040938575.1. Taxonomy (NCBI): domain Eukaryota; kingdom Metazoa; phylum Chordata; class Amphibia; order Caudata; family Ambystomatidae; genus Ambystoma; species Ambystoma mexicanum. Next base: position 956,659,576 of record NC_090934.1, on the reverse strand, counting down.
AGAGGGCGGAGAGTAGTGGCAGGCAGATTTAGATAGAGGCTGTTACAATAGTCTAGCCAAGAGAGAACGAGGGCTCTGGAAACAGTGAGCTTCTGGGGCAAGGAGTGGAAAGGAAGAATACCTCAGAGGAGGTGCAGCTGGTAGTGTGACTTCTTAGAGACGTCAGAGATGTGAGGAGAGAAAAAGAGTGTGGAGTCGATGACCCTGAGGTTTTTAGCCTTGCAGGTGGGAGCAGGAATGGGGCCAAGAGAGGCTGGCCAGAGAGCTGCAGGGAAGGGAGTGGGTGTGCTGATTGAGTAGAATCTCAGTCTTACTGGCATTAAGGCAGAGGTAACTGGCGGCACACCAATCCTGGAAAGCAGGCAGTCAGAGATGAGGGAGCAATGTCGTTAGTGTCCTTTCGCACTGGTCGCCATACTGTATACCGTGCATCTTACTGCAGCTTCGCGCACGACTCCTGTGCAGTGTTCTTCGTTTCTATGGAGCTTCTTCGCTTCGCTTTTCCTTTCCCTGGTTACGCAGTGCTTTGCAGGTATACCTCCTGTTCACCCAGCAGGACCTATATTACATCTATCCCTCTCGCTTCTGATGCGACACACTGCCGCTGCTCTACCACGTTGGTGCAGTGTCGGAGGCAGGGGACAATGTTGTCTGCACAGTCCACTTAACGGTTCGTGGCGGAGAGTGATTTGGCCTGTATCATTATTTTGCTTCGTAGTTCACCCTATATTGTGGCCTGAGACGGAGCACTAAATTGTGCACCCTCACGGTCTGGCGGCCATCTTAGAAAAACCTACAAATTAATTTTAATAAGACCTAAATTATGTGTATTGAAGGGAAGAATAAAACCTGGAAGCTTTGTATTGAATATTCATGGACAAACTACAACACATGCCAAATTTCATTTATTTGGGCACATTGTTAAACTCAAAATAAAGTACAAAACCATTGAGAGAATACATTCAAAAGAAGTTGAACTGCAAGTTTATTTCGAATAAAAACGTTATACATAAGGTTTTCATTGGAGGGGCTACTAAAACTTTATACAACATGTGGACTCCCTACCATAATCTACGCCTTAGAATTACACACAAAGAAACATGCTGGTTAAATGCAATAGAGGGGAATTTATGGCACAGAGTTCCGGGCCCAAGTAATCGAACTCCAACCAAATCTATAACAGTGGAACTCCGTTTACCTTCATTACTTATCAGCTATAAAATAAAAAACGCTGCCTATCGCTGTTGAAGCTGATGTCCCAGGAAAAGAAAACAATCCTGGGTGATTTTGGTTCACTATTGAATAATAGAATGCTAGAATGCCTAAAGTTTCACATGAACTTGTGAAGTCTTGTAACGAATTGCAGGACCAGATAGATTGGTCCCCTCAATTGGATTCATACAATCTATAATGGTAAAATTATACAGATATGCTGGAATAAAGGAAGATGGCTAAAGAAATTATATACTAAATATGAGAAGAGAACAATACAATTATTTAGCAAAGTTAAGAACCATCAGGCAATGCTATTAAACAAGAGGCGTCGTTCCATACATGAAAAGCAGCTTGGAAAATAACAATTGATTCAGACCCAAATATGGAGCTCCAAAATTGTTCAGTGGCAATAAATTGAATGCTAGGAACATGTAATTCCTTAAATAACAAGATTCCAAAACAGGACATTGTGTGAGAAGATGGCAAGCGGTTCCTAAAGTCAAATTACAAAGGCGACAGGACCGCTCATTGCAGGGTAGTTTGTGCCATCGGCCTAGATGCTCATATGTAGTTAGTATGTTAAATCTCAAATAATAAATATGCTACTTAGAGAACATCATTAAGTTAAGAGTATAGGTGATCACGCGGAAAGCCCCGTCTGCTGTAAGCTACATACATTTTCTTATTACTTAAAAGATGTTTGTAATGCGGTTCTAGTCTCTAGTTTTCATTAATATTGCAGAAGCCTGGGGATTTTGAAAAGGATTTTCTATGGTCAAGCCAATGTCAGAGAAATGCTCAATAGCAGTGCAATGTAACTGCAGCGAAAAGGTATTCAGCACTTCCTTGGACTATTGTTGATCCAAAATTCCAATCAGGGCCATAGGAGAATGGGAAGATGTATATATGGTAATAAAGAGATTACATCGCTTAATGAGCCCGAGTAAACAAATCAACTGTACTCCCAGCTCACAGCATAGTGCCTCTACAGGTACGGTACGTGGTCCGTCTCATAATGGAGCACAGAAGCTTCCCCTCAAACTTGCCTAGCCATTTCATTGTAGAGTCAGGGAATACTGGAAAGCCGTAGAGGATCCTCAGGAGGATGCTTTTGCAGTACATCGGAGACCAGACCCTCAATATTGCGCCCTCCCTTTTTTGGGACAAAACGCTTTAACAGCAGCCATTTGTATAATATTTTGGTTGCGACAGTCGCTGTAAAAATGCTGGGAAGGGTTTGGGGAAATAGGGACACCTATATTGATCTATAATTTCAATTGGGGTCCCTTTGCAAAACCATCTAAATCTGGAGTTTTATTTGATATATATGATATGGCATTTATAATGCGCCTGACCACAAGTGTTTCTAGGTGCGACAAGATGAGGGGTAACAAAGGGATGACAAAATGACAAACTTACTAGGCCTTGTGTCATTCAGACCGCATAAGTGCGGGGAAGAGGCAGGGGAGAAGTGCCAGGGGGTAGAAGGGAGAGGTGCAGGTAACTCAGTAAGCGCAGCCAGCGGGTGCCTTATAAGCGCTGAAGGGGGGGGGCTTTAGGGTTGCAGTTACAGACCCTCAAGTGCTGGGGAGCCTGGAGGCAGTGCGAGGGCAACTGGACATGCAGGAGCCTGGGCCAGAGTTCAGAGGGTAGCCAGGTGACCAGTGTGAGGAGCAGTCAGGGACATCAGCAGTGGAGAGGAAGAGAGAAAGTGGATGCAAAAAAGAAGGTCTTGAGTTGCTTCCAGAACCGGAGGTGGTTCTGCTCAAGTTTGAGAGAGGCAGCTAGGCTGTTCCAGAGGAAGGCCCCAGCCGAGGAGAGAGACATGCCCCCCACACTCTGCTTGGAGAAGCGCTTGACACTCAGAAGCTGGAGGTGGATGAGGGGAGAGCTTGAGAAGGAAGATGTTTAGGAAGAGAAAGTTGGAGGGAGTGTGGTCCCATGCTTCATAAAGCCTTGTAGACGATGCAAAGGGTATTTAACTTGATCCCTGGAGCCACAGGGAGCCAGTGAAGAGATTTCAGAGCTGGAGAGATACGATCCCTGGCCTTGATCCCAAGGGAAAATCTTGCAGTCCTGTTCTGGATAAGTTGTAATGGTCGAAGAGTAGAGGCAGACACATTTTAAAAAGGCTGTTGCAGTAGACCAACCCACAGAGGACCAGAGCTCTGGAGACTGAGCTTCTGGTGGAACGTGAGAAACGGAAGAATACCTCTGAGGGGGTGAAGCTGATAGTTTGACTTCTTAGAAACGGAGATGTGAGGAGAGAAGGAGAGGGTGGAATTGAAGGACACAAAGGTTCTTAGCCTCACAGGAAGGAGCAGGAAGAGGGCCCAGAGTGGGCGGCCAAACAGAGAGGAAAGGATGGAGCAGGCGTACCAATGAGGAGGATCTCAGTCTTACTGGCATTAAAGCAGAGATCATTGGCGGCACACCATTCCTGAATTGCGGCCAGACAGTCTTGTATGAGAAAAGGAGCAGAGATGGCTGATGGGAGCCTGATAGAAAGCTGGGTGTCATCCGCATAACACTGAAAATTGGAGCGGAAAGTAGCGATACATTGGGCAAGAGGTGCCAGGCAGTAGTTGAAAAGTGGTTTCTGGCCTGTGATCACAATTTTGGTCTTCGGAATGTTTACCGTAAGAAATAAAATGTTCTGCATGAGTGGAAAGGGCATCCAATGAGTGTTGAAGACCGATCGGGGTGTCGTCTAATAGTAGATCATCCACGTAACCGATCTAGGGCACAAGAGTATTACCAATATGCAGAGGAAAGTTACAAGTGGATTCAATGGCAGCACCGATATCTGAGACAGAGGTTATAAAGAAAGGGGGCAAAAACACACCCTTGCTTAAGCCCAAGATTAGTTGACATTTCTTCCGTATGTTCTCCCTGCTGGTTCATACGAATGTTAACAGTATTATTAGTATATAGAGATCTAGTATAGTAAGGTAAAATCAATGCCCTAGTTAGCAAGTTTGGTCGAGAGCAAAGGCTGTGAGATGGTATCAAAAGCTTTATTGAAATCTACAAAACATATATAAAGATTACCATTTGCTTTAGCACGACAGGCAGAAATAATAAGTGTAAAGCACTAATGTTATTTAGGGTACTATGGTCTTTGGGAAAAACGGTTTCAAAAGGAGACAGTAGATGTTTAGTTAAGACCCAGGCATTCTTTTTTTTTAATATGTTCGAAAATATTTTTTGGCTAATATCGATTATTCCCAACAATCAATAGTCTTGTGGATTGCCACGGTGCCCCTTTTTCAAAAATGGGAATCAATTTGGACTTCTGCCAAATTTCAGGGATTTCCCTTATAACTGTTATTTGATGGAATAGTTGTTCTAATACAGATGCCCAGAAAAAGGGTCTGTTTTTAAAAACAATATTAGCTAATGAATCCGGTCCTGGAGCACGAGAGCCAGTCAATGTACTGATAATCGGTATTAGCTTAATTGCTCGTTTATGAATCGATCAAATGGTACATTTGCCTGAATTCGGCCAGTACCATTCCATTGATTATGAAACATACCGAACATGTGGAGCAGGGGTTGCAGGGTTTTCTGGCCTTGGGGATTGTGGGGGTATCCCCCGCTTTCATAACATGGGAGGCGGGGACTGGAAAAAAAAGAAAGGAAAAAGAAAAAGGGACCCTGCCGAGTTGGATCCGACCCAGGTTAGAAGGACGGCTCTGACGCTGCAGGGGACGTGGAGGTGAGCAAGCAGGTAAGTAGGGGAGGGGGAGGGAGAGAGGGAGGTTAGTGGGGGAGAGGGGAGCCGGGATGGGGTTGAGGGTGGGCGCCTTTTAGTTGAATGTGAACAGGGATTGGGGATTTTCTTTCATCTGGTCATTGTTCGAATGCGAAAAGATTTATTTTAAACAGTTCACTGCAAACAATTATCAGATGAACAAACAACCCCAAACCCTGATAATCATAGCTATATCATCTCTTCCAAACTCGACTTGACTAAATATAATAGAAGGATGTGGAAGACTTAGTGCTTAAAGTGGGGTCAAAGTAAAGATTCTTAATAGCAGTTAGCCATTCAAATTCACTAATAGGATTTAACTCCAATTTAGAGTGGCCACTGACACCATTTCTAGCCATTGCCCAAAATGTTAATCATTTACCTACATGAAAAAACTGACCGAATATACGAAACAATCTTTCAAGGTTTGAACAGCAGCAAACAATGTAAAGGTCACAGAGTAAATAGCTGTCGCTTCATAATGCAATTATGAATACATTGTATGCCATCATTTGTAATAACTGGAACATGGGCGGGTGTACCTAGAGGAGAGAGATACTGTAGGCTCTGTACTAACCACTTGTCCAACCGTTATTCAGGAATATGGAATATATGACAGGAAATGTATTCATAACATGTATTGGTCTTATTGATCATCTGGGCGATTCATTGTGATCTTTAATTCCGTATTTTATCTATGGAAAATAAATATGAAGAAACTGTAAGGAATAAATTACTTACCTATAACTCCTATTCACCAGCATTGGTATCATTGATAGATTCACATGCTGTGAATATTCCAGTCATCAGGGTGTTAATCCTCTAACACAGCAGTTTAAACCTAAACAGAAAACATCAGTCACTTTAGTGCTCTAGTGTTGTGATTTATGGGACATATTGCCCACAGCCAATAGGAAGGGCTCCCTTAGCTCAACCCCTATAGGCCATCTCCAGATTTTGGCATAGCGCATAAATTGGCAGAATGAGCCAAGAAGAACCAAACGGGGTACACAGGAGGGTTGCATGTGAATCTATGAAAGATACCAATACTGGGGAACAGGAGTTGCAGGTAAATAACATTCCTTCTCCAGCATTGGATCTTTCATAGATGCACATGCTGTGAATAGATCACAAAGCTGTACCATATAACCATACGGGTGGAGGCAAGTTCCTTGTCCCAAACACTTACCACAGGAGACACCACCCATATGCAAATTGGTTCCGGAGAACCGCCTGGCCAACAGTGGACTCTGCCACAGAATCCCTGTCAATGCTGTAAAAACTGGTAAAAGTGTGAACAGACCTCCAGTCACAGCCCTGCAAACGGCGAAAGACTGGCACCCCAGCTAGGAACACTGTAGTGCCAGCTATCGCTCTGGCAGAATGCATCCTGGGTAGCCCTGGAAGAGGCCTGCCAACCTGTATGTGACAGAACGAAATGCAGGAAGAAATCCACCTGGCAATCGAACACTTAGCATGCCAAAAGTGCCAAACTCCAAAAATCGCTGCAAGGTTTTCCAATAGGATTTAGTACAGGCAATGTAGTACTTCAAAGCACATCCTACATCCAAGGAGTGTAGGGCTTGCTCTGCTGGAGATCCCAAGGAGCCGAATAAAACTGGTAACACGATAAGTTAATTTAGGTGGAATGTTGATGTGAACTTTGACACAAAAGATTGATTAGTGTGTAGGACCACCTTGGACTTGTGGAAGGTAAGGAAAGGTCTCTTGGAAGAGAGCCTGGATTTCACCCATTCTGCGTGCTAAGATGATGGCAATTTAGAAGGCCACCTTCTAGGAGAGGAACTTGAGTGAATTGCTGTGTAGGGGCTCAAAAGGCCGCTGCATGAGTCTTGTTAGGATTATATTCAGCTCCCAAGCTGGAGACGGAGGCTTGGTCGGCGGAAAAGCACAAAAAAGATCTTTTAGGAACTCCTTGACCAGGCGTCTCAATCATAGAGAAGTCTTGGAAGAGGAACAGGTATAACGAGATAATGCCACAAGGTAAACTTTAATGGATGCATGTGCCAACCCATATTGAGCAAAGGACAGCAGGTAAGTTAAGATGTCCTTTGGTTGAAGCGTAAGATGGTTTAGCCCCCGTGACTAGCACCAACAGCTAAAACAGTTCCATTTGCTCTTGTAGCAGCAGAGCGTAGAATGGGGTCAGGCTCGTGCCAGAATATCCTTGCCGTTCTGAGGCAAAGGGATCGATCCAAACTCTAGGAGGACAGGAAAAAGACCACCCGGTTGAGCGAGACTGGGTCGTGGCGGAGAACGACAACCCCGTCTCTGGATAGTAGATCTGGCGAGGAGGAAGCCTTATCAGTGGGGCAGAAGGTAACGACAGGAGGTCGAAATACCAGAACTATCTTGGCTATGCACGGGGGCACTAAGATCAGAATGCACTGCTGCTGTTTGAACTTGGCTATCACTCGTGCCACAAGAGGTATCGGAGGGAACGCATATATGGACTGTTCCTCCCAGGGGAGTAAGAAGAAATCCCCCGAAGCTCCCCGGAAGCAGGAACCGGTTGTCAAAAAGTGCTCACTTCATGTTGTGTCGAGAGGCAAACAGTTTGATGTGCGGGGTACCCGAGCATTGGAATATTTTGAGAAGTTGGGATAGGTGTAGCTCTAACTCGTGGCAGGAGTGGAATTCCTTGCTGAGGAAATCCACCAAGGTGTTTTGAACACCGGGGAGGTGCAATGGGATCATAAAAATGTGCTTCAGTGACCAGTGCCACAGGGCCCTGCTTCTGTTGAGAGGGAGAGATCTGGTGACTCCCTGCTTGCAGGCACAAAAGATTGTTGTGGGGTTCTCCATAAAGATTCAAACAATTTGCACAGTGACTTGGGGAGGAACGACGTGAGCACCCAAAAGAACACTCAAAGCTCCAAAAGGTTGATATGGAGCATCTTCTTCTCAGTCCATAAGCGTCTGAGATGAAGGTGTTTGGTATACGCACCCCAACCTTTCAGCGAGGCATCTGTTGTGACAATGACCTGGTGGGAGGACAGGCGAAACGGAGCGCCTTGAACGAGGTGAGAGTAGAACAATCATAATTGTAGTGGCTTCCTGAAGCATGGTGTCAGTGTAATCTTGTCCTCCCAGCAGACCGATACCTGATGCCTGTGTGCGTCGAGGAATTCTTGGAACTGCCCCATGTGTGCTGTGATTAATCTGTAATAATTCCCCCAAAACCTCGACCAATAACCTTACTTAGGTGGCATGGAAAAGGCAGATGCTTCCTGACCCTGGGGGTGGTGTTCTGTGGGAGGATATCATGGGGGAGGAAACTGGTCGGGAAGAGGGGGAGACTCGACTATTAAACTTTCCCCGAAGCCCTAATCTTTTAATGGCTTTTTGCAAAGTAAAAATAGTTCAAAAAACTAACTTGGTTGCTAGGGACTTCAAGTCACATAATTCCCCTAGTACTGGGATGAGGAAGACGGATGCAGAGGAACACTAGTATGGGTAGGATCTCCTAGTTAGTCTAGATGACCTACACCTGAAGAGGACAGAGGTTTAAAAAGCCCCCTGTGGTGCAGGTAGCAGAAAAGGTTTTGGTTGCAACAGAGGGAAACCTGAGGCAGGAGAAGACGCAGGGCCCATTGAATCGCCAGAAGCCGTGGTGGTGCCTGCAAGAGCCTTAGCCTGCGACTCTCCCTATTGCAGAGGTTGCGCAGCGGGAACGTGAGGAAAAGACACTTGCCCAGTAACACTTTGTTGTGTGGAGTTTGCATACTGGGAAGCAGCAGCAAAGCAAGTGTTCCCTCTTGTGAGGTACAAGAGGCTGGGTTGCACCTGACCCTCTCTGGAGCAGAGGCGGCTCCATTCGTCAGTGGCATAAGCAGAGGATGAGAGGAGGCGGTCCACCGAAAGCAAGAAGCCACAAGCCATGAAGATCTGCGAGCACCAAGCGGAGCATAACCGAGCAACTTACCCGGCGAGTCCACAGCTTGCAAGTGACTTCGGAGCTCTCCAACGCTGTCCACGTGTTCATAGCAGGCCGCTTCATTTGCGAGTGAGTGAAAGCAACAATAGAAGTAACCCTGGATATCGAACTATACAAAACCAACAAAGGTTTGCCTGTTAAAAGCAAGTGACTGTCTAAATAAGTGCATGAGTGTGGAAAGCCCAAACACCCCAAGGGAAAGCGGCAATTGTTCCAAAAGCTTACAAGCAATAACCAAGTCAAGAGTTTATACCAAACCAACAAAACCAGTAAAACAAACAATACTCAAGGCAATGGGGTGAATATTGAGAGGCTTAATAAGGTTTAAGTTACTTAAATAATGAATACACAGAAGTACACATTACACAACCACAGGATTTGGCAAGGCTCGGCAGAAGTAATCAACACTTACCCCTGGAACAGACTCACCTCAAGCTAACAGGTTATGGAGCACTGCTAGGCTGACTCTTGACAACTCCTTGGAATCCCTGTCGACGCAGTAGAATTTCTTGAAGGTATGCGTGTACCTCCATGTTGCAGTCCTGCAGATGTCGAGCAGGGACACACCAGAAAGAAACGCTGTTGTTGCAGCGATTGCTCTGGTGGAATGGTCTCTCGGACAGCCCAGCAGTGGCCGGTTGACCAGCCGATGACAGAGCATGATGCAGCCGGTGAGCCATCTGGAGATGGAAGCCTTGGACAAGGCCTTCCCTTGGTTCACAGGTCCAAAGTTCACAAACAATTGAGACGTCTTCCAAAAACTCTTTGTGCATGCCACGTAGAACTTCAGAGCAGGAGAAACGTCCAGCGAATGCAAGGCCCTCTCCGCCAGTGTCAAAGGTTTCAGGAAGAAAACAGGCCAAACCAAAGGCTCGTTTAGGTGGAATTCCGACAAAACCTTCGGCATTAACGAGAGGTGGTACGCGTATTAATGGAAAGTCAGAATTGGTTGCTTGCAGGATAGGGCCTGGATCTCACCCACACATCTGGCATAGGTGATGGCCAAAAGGAAAGCCGTTTTCCATGAGAGCAACGAGAGGGGTTTGATACATAGGTTCGAAAGGTGCCCCCCCAAGCCTTGTTAGAACTACGTTGAGATCCCATGTCAGGGCTGGAGCCTTCACCGGCGGCAAAGATCGGAAAAGTCCCTTAAGGAACTCCTTGATGAGTCTGTGGGACCACAGCAAGGCTCTTCCCGGAGACCTGGTGTAGCGGGAGATGGCATCCAGGTGTACCTTGATGGATGCGTGAGCCAGTCCAGCAAGTATGGAAGGATCTGTGGAGCCGTGACCCTCAGAGGGGTAATCTTCTGTGACCAGCACAACGTGGCAAAACGCTTCCATTTATGGCTGTAGCATTTTATGGTCGACAACGCCATGGCTTTGGGGAGGACTTCCTTGCAGTCTGCCAGCAGTTCATAGCCTCCAAACTCTAAGGCTGCAGGAGCCATGCCTTCAGGTTCAGCGATCCTGGGTTGTGATGAAGTATTGCACTGCCCTCTCTGGTGAGCAGATCTGGAAGTAACAGCAACTTCATTAGAGGCAATGCTGACCGGCTGAGCAGGTCCGAATACCATATCTGTTTCGGCCACGCCGGGCCGATGAGTATCATCTTGCATCGACACAGAGTGTGTTCATGACACGTAGCAGGAGAGGAAATGGGGGAAAAAAAGATTACAGAAACAGGCCTTCCCAAGGGAAGGAGAACTCGTCTGCCAAGTTCCTTGGTTGATGAAACCAGTTGGCAACACTCTGGCATTTGGAATTCGCCACTGTGGCAAAAATAACGATCTGGGTTGTGCCCCATTTGACGAATTGGCGGTCCACCTGATCCTGACTAAGTTCTTACTCGTGGCAGCAGCGCAGTTCCCTGCTGAGGGAGTCTGCGATGGTGTTCTTGATGCCAATGGACGAGGAACATCCCCCTGATCGATGGCCCAGTGCCACAGGTCCTGAGTTTCATAGGAGAGCGCTGTGGACCGAATGCCCCCTTGCTTCCAGATGTAGAACATGGTGGTGGCGTCCATCGGTCTGTGGGTGGTAGGCACTGGAATAATATCTAAAAGAGGATGTCAAAGCTTTCCAGAAACGAAAGGTGAACTGAGAGCCTCTGTCAGAAACGATGATAGAAGGCAAGCCAATGAAGTGGAATACCTGTTTAAGGTAGAGATCTACTAGTACAGAAGCAGTAGGGATGCCCTTACAAGGAACATAGAGAACTAAGTAATCTATTACAACCCGGATAGTATCGTGATTTTGGACACTCAGAAGTTCCACAATAAACTCCATCAAGATCATATGCCTGGGCTTTATGAGGCGCTGGAAGAGGTCTAAGCAGTCCCACTGGTTGACAGCATTGCACGCAAACAGAACACAAGGATATGTATTCAATCACATTTTGAGACAAACTGGGTCAACACCACCGCAATAAGTCTAGGGTCTTTTGTCTGCCGGGGTGGACTGCTATGAAAGAATCATGGCACCATGGAAGAGCACATATGCTTTTTTCCTCATTCGGAATGTATATTCTTTCATGGACATACGGGAGGCCGTTAATGACGGTGGCATCCACATCCTGTAGCGCCGAGGATTCTGAAGGACCCAGTCTCGGAGCTTTCCTCTGAGAGTGGCCTCTGGAGTACAACCGCAGGCCACCTGTTGTGGCAACAGGAGGAGAGAATCCTCTTTCAGAGAAGGAGCTCGATCACCCAAACGGGAGAGAAAGTGAGTCTGCCTTGGTGTGGGAAGCAGCCAGTCTATAGGATATGACTAAGTCAGAAAAGGAGAAGGAATGTCAACAAGCCAGTCTAGCAGTGTGCATTTCAAGGATTTGAGGGCAAGAAGGTAACAGTGGTCAGTATAAACAGACTGAATGACAGGTTCCCATTAAGTGATACCTCCATTCTGTGAAAGCCTCCTTGATGGCCAATAATTCCCGTTCAGTAATGGTAATTCTGTTCAGCAGGGGTTAGTTTGCAGCAATAATAGGCCACTGTATGGACTTTGCCTGTACCTGGACACTTCTGGGACAGAACTGCCCCCAATGCAATGCTAGAGGCATCTGCATGAACCTGAAATAGTTGAAGGGGGTCCAGATGTTGCGGTACCGCAGCAGTAGTGTACGCCAGTTTTAGCATATCAAAAGCCTTTTGTGCCACTGGATCCCAGCTGAATGGGAACCTCGGACTAGTGAGATTGGTCAAAGTGGTGGTTATGGAGAAAAACAAATGTATAAATCGCCTGTAAAAGTTGGCAAGACCAAGAAACAACTGCAATGCCTTCAAGAAGGTTGTAACTGGCCATTCCAACACTTTCACCTTTGAGTGGTTCATTTGAATTCCTTTATGTCATAGCCCCCAGAAGCTCACTGTCTCCAGAGCTCTGGTACTCTCTAGGCTCGACTACTGCAACAGCCTCTTTCTCATGCCTGCCTATACTCTCCGCCCTCTGCAACTCATCCAAAACAGGACTGCGAGACTTGTCCTTGGCCTCAAGCCCAGGGATCGCATCTCTCCAGCACTGAAATCGCTGCACTGGCTCCTAGTGGCAGCGAGGATTAAGTTCAAAACCCTCTGCATTGTCCACAAGGCCTTCTGGGGTCTGGGACCTCAATGCCTTCAACTCGCTCTTCCTAAATCTCTGCCCTCTCGAGCTCTTCGTCCATCCACCTCCAACTCCCTCAGGGCCAGTCACTTCTCCAAGCAGCGAGCTGGTGGTAGATCCCTTTCTTCTGCTGGGGCCTCCCTCTGGAACAGTCTCCTGGCCCCTCTGAAACTTGAGAACCATCTCCGGTTCTGGAACCACCTCAAGACCTTCCTCTTTGCTTTTGCTTTCTCTCCTCCTATCCCCTGCTGATCTCCTGACTCAAGCTGAAACTGCACTGGTTACCTGGCTACCCTCTGATCTCAGGCCCAGTTCCCCTCCCCGCCAGTTGCACACCTGCACTGCCCCCCTGGCAACCCTTGCACCCTAGGACAGTTCTGTATCCCTACAGCCACGACTAGCACTCGACACCTGATGGCTGCACTTTTATTTATTTATGGCTTTTATCTTACTGTTATCCTACGTACTGCAGTATCCCCTCCCCTTTTCTCCCCTCCCCGGCACTTGCGCAATCTCAATGTCACCTGGCCTAGTAGGATCGCTGTCTTAGTCTTCCCTCTGTTTTCCCTCCCAGGCTTTGTCGCGCCTTGAAACACTTGTGTATAGGCGCGTTATAAATGCCATATCATATCAAGAAACTACCTCTGTTGAGTTAAAGGCATATTTCTCAGCTTTAACAAAGAGGTGCTGTTCCCTCAGTCGTTGCAGAACGGAGTGGAGTGGACGTGTACTATGTGGTGGTCATAAGATTCTGAAAAGATCAGGATATCGTCCAGATATCCAACGTACTGATCCATCATGTCTTGGAAGATATTGGTCATAAAATATTGGAACGTCGATATGATTTATAGAGCTGAATAAAGCAGTTAGCTAAGGACCTATCCAGATACTCCTTCAAGACTCGGTATTCCTTGACTGTGAGAGAATATACACGACCATTGGGCATCTGGGAGCCCGGAAATAGGTCTATAAGGCAGTCATATACCCAATGAGGAGGTAATTTTTCTGCTTCCCGTTATCAAAGACATCTGTAAAGGTCAGGTATTCAACAGGAATCCCACTAAACGAGGAATTGGTTATAGCATCGACAGAAGAGAAAGACTTTAGCATAGCCACATATGGAGAAACAGTCACACCGGTTTCCACCCTGAAACAATGGGTGTAGCAAAAATCTGAGGTAAAGAGTCCTTCCTGTTTTTCCCAGTCAATGAGTGGGGTGCGCGCCTTCAACCACGGTATACCTAAGAGCACCTTGTACTGAGGAGCAGATATTAGATTGAAGGAGAGGCTTTCCTGATGCCCTGTCTCGGTAGACATCATGATGGGTTCAGTTTGTTCAGTCACTAGACTGGAAGCAAGAGCTGTCCTTTCTACTGAACAACCTTGGGTTGTAGTTTGGATAATATAGGGATACTGAGCGGTCTAGCGCATGTGACGTCAAAGTAAATCCCTGTGGCCCAAGTCTATAACTGCTTGAATTTGCCATGGGTTCCCTCCGTATAAACAGAATGATACGGGCAAGCACATGGGTGAACGATGAGCTGGAAATTGGGAGTCCAGTGGACAACCACTCGACCGAGGGACCCCTTCTATAGTCGAGTTTTGGCGCTTCCCTGCTTTCATGGCAGTCTTGGGGACATGTCTGTTTAAAGTGATTGGCTGCACTACAATATAAAAATAAATTAGACCTTTGTCTGTGTTCCCTTTCTGCAAAAGACAGGGGACCTTGTACTGTACCTATTTGCATGGGCTTGGCGTCGATAGGAGATACACTTGGCATTTCGGAATGACTAATCATAGGTAAAGGCGCCTTCTTTTCTCCCCTTCTCTTGGCCTTTCTAGCATTGATTTGCAATACTAGATCAAGCATGGCAACTAGATCAAGGATGGCAACCTTCTCCACTTTGCCACTCTTAACTCTCGCTCTGCCATCAAGCATTCCTCCGATATCTGTCGCCTTCTTGAGGAACTGGACCTTGACGTCCTCGGTCTCACTGAGACATGGTTCACAGCCAGCTCTGTCACGTGCTTTGACACACTCCTACCTGAAGGTTACAAGATCCTCTCTGTGCCCAGGCCCAACCGTGCAGGGGGGGGGGGGGGTGTTGCCCTTATCTTCCCTGAGTGGATTCCTGCCACTGTCACTCCTACGCAGACCTACTCCTCTTTTGAATGTCTTGTCTGCCGACTCTCTATCTCATCTAGCCATTCCCTTACCGTGGCTACTATCGGCCACCTGGTCAAATTTCCTCCTTCCTCTCTGAGTGGGCTGACTTCTCCTCCTCACTCCTGTCCTCTACCACTCAACTCCTCTTTCTTGGTGACTTCAACATCCACCTAGATGCCTCCTGTCCCCCCACTGGACTCTTTCGTGACCTCTGTGACTCTCTCTCACTCTCTATTCTCCCGTCTGGGCCTACTCATTCTGCAGGGCACACTCTTGATGCTCTGATCTCTTCTGACCTTCCCCTCTGTCCCTCTCTCCACTCCTCTCTCCTGGAGTGATCACTTTCTCCTATCCTCCCACCTCACCCTCCCTACCCCACAGGCAAAGCCACCCTCATCATTGCCACTCACCTTCTCGGTCATCCGACCCATGAAACGCGTGTCAGTTGCGGCTTTCGCTGCCACCTTCTCGCCCCCCCTTCGGCTGACTCCCACCCTGACAGCCCTCTCCTTGCTCCACTCTGCTATATCTGATACTCTTGATAGCCTTGCCCCGTCATGAAAATCCGCCTGAAGCCCAAAGCCAAATGTAACTCCTGGTATGATTCTGATCTCGTCACCCTAAAACGAAAGTGCAGGGTGGCAGAGAGGAAATGGCGTGCTTCATGCTCATCCTCTGACAAACTGGCCTGCCGCCTGCTCCAAAGGCAATACCGTCTCTCTGTTCTCACCAAGAAGAGAGCCCTTACCCAAGCCCGCATCTCTGCGGCATCTAACAACTCGGCTGAACTCTTTAAAATCTGCAAGGAGCTTGCCAACCCTGCTGCAGTCTCTACCTCTCCTGTCCCCTCCCAGGCCCACTGCACTGCACTGGCCTCCCACTTCATCTCTAAAACTCAAGACATCCTGTCCTCACTCTCCTCCTATCACCTCCCCCCCTCTCTTTCCTGCTCTTCCTCTGGCCCTTCTGCAGCCACCCCTCCTCCCTCCTTCTCTGCCTTTCCCCTTTTTTCTGCTGACGAGGTTTCCAGACAAGTCCGATCTATGAAAGTCTCGTCTAAACAGATTCACCCCTGTTACTCCAAAACCATCAAGGACCACATCGACTCCCTGGCTCCTGTCCTGGCTGACTTTTGCAACCACTCCTTCGCCTCTGGAGTCTTCCCATTCCCCCTCAAGCACTCCCTTGTGCACCCTCTCCTTAAGAAACCCTCTGCCGACCCCTCCTGTTCGGCTAACTATCGCCCAATCTCCATCACTCCCTTCCTGGGCAAGCTCCTGGAGAAACTGGCCATCTCCCAGCTTAACCTCCATGCTGAAGCTGTTGATAGTCTCCATGACCATAAATCTGGCTTCAGAGCGGCCAGAAGCACGGAAACTGCTCTACTGAACATCCGTGAGGACCTGCTCTTGAACCTCGACTCCAACACTCAGTGTGTTCTCATTCTGCTCGATCTCTCTTCTGCCTTTGACACTGTCAACCATGCCATCCTGCTCAACCGTCTCCGTGATAACCTGGGTATCACTGGTCAGGCTCTGGCGTGGCTGACCTCTTTCCTTTCCAATCGACCCTCCCAGGTCCAACTTGGGTCCTTCCTCTCTGATATCTTTTTCTCCACCTGTGGCGTTCCCCAGGGATCTAATCTCTCTCCCTGGCTGTTCAACCAGTATCTGGCACTCCTTGCCCACCGCATCGCCGCCCTCTGCCCCAACTTTCAGTGCTATGCGGACGATACCCAGCTCATTTTCAGGCTACCCTCGCCTCCTCCTCTCCCTCCCTCATCTCTGACTGTGTCTGCTATCCAGGAATGGTGTGCTGCCAATGACCTCTGCCTTAATGCTAGTAAGACTGAGATCCTACTCATCGGCACACCCACTCCCTCCTTCCCTGCAGCTCTCTGGCCGGCCTCTCTTGGCCCTCTTCCTGCTCCTACCTGCAAGGCAAAAAACCTCGGGGTCATCTTCGACTCCACACTCTCCTTCTCTCCTCATATATCTGACGTCTCTAAGAAGTCACATTACCAGCTGCACCTCCTCAGAGGTATTCTTCCCTTCCTCTCCTTCCCCCAGAAGCTCACTGTCTCCCGACCCCTGGTTCTCTCGAAGCTGGACTACTGTAAAAGCCTCGATCTTAATCTGCCTGCCTCCACTCTCCGCCCTCTGCAACTCATCCAGAGCAGAACTGCAAGACTTGTCCTTGGCCTCAAGGCCAGGGACCGTATCTCTCCAGGACTGAAATCTCTACACTGGCTCCCAGTGGCTGCGAGGATTAAGTTCAAAACCCTCTGCATTGTCCACAAGGCCTTCTGGGGCCTGGGGCCTAAACACCTTCAACTCTCTTCCTAAATATCTTCCTTCCCGAGCCCTACGCTCATCCGTCTCCAACTCCCTCAGGGTCAGCCGCTTCTCGAAGCAACGAGCTGGGGGTAGATCTCTCTCCGCGGCAGGGGTCTCCCTCTGGAACATCCTTCCTGCCTCCCTGAAATTTGAGGAGAACCATCTCCGGTTCCGGAAGCACCTCAAAACCTTCCTCTTCACTTCTGCTTTCTCTCTCCCTCTCCCCTGCTAAATTCTTCACCAAAACTGCACCGATTCTGCAACTGGGCCACTCTCACCGACCTCGGTCCTGGGCCCAGTCACTCTTCACTTGCACTGCCTCCCTGGCAACCCCTGCACTGCGGGACTGTCTCTGTATCCCTACAGCCCCCCCCCCCCCCCCAGCACTTGTCTGCACTTAACTTGCACTTGCCACCAGCTGGCCCTAGTTATTTATTATTTTATTTCTATTCTACTTATTTGTACTGCACTCCCCCCCCTCCCCCTCCACCTTGCACTTGCACTTTTTCCCTTCCCCCTACCCCTGCACTTGCACGGTCTGAATGACACCTGGCCTAGTAGGATCGTTGTCTGTCTTCCCCTTGTTCCCCCCTCCCTGCCTCGTCGCGCCTTGAAACACTTGTGTATAGGCACGTTACAAATGCCTTATCATATCATCATATCAATTCAGGAACCACCGGGACAGTGGCAAGAACTTCTCAACTCCTCTGACGAGCCTTTGTAAAAAAAAAACAGCAGCCTTCTTTACTTTCGGCCAACACGTCTCTGCAGTCAACTGGTTAAACCGAGTCAAGTAAGTATGCAAAGGAGTAGTGCCCTGCTTTAGGCCGAGGAGCTCGAGATCAGTAGCCTATGTCTTGTACCTGGTATAAAAAACCTGGCACATGGCCGTGATTAAGGCATCACAGTCATACAAAAGAGGACTGTTAGATTCCGGCAAAGGGATAGCTCAGGCTCCCGCAGTATTCCCAAGATGAGAAAGAACATAAGCGGCCTTGGTGGTGGAATCCAGGAATGATGCGGGACGACACAGGAAGCGCAACCTGCATTGATTAATAAAAGTCTAATGGATTTGGGATTCTCATATTGAACAGGAGGGGACACTGTCGCGTAAAGAATCCAGGCCCATTCAGATAGCCAAGTGTGTGGAAGTCAAGTCATTCCACAGGTCCGCTACTAATTGTAGCAGAGGCGCCAGCGTGTCCGCGGTGTTCATGGCTTCTAATTCTGTCCTGTACTTACAAAGCAGAGGGCAAGGAATGTCATGTACTTCCGAAGCAGTAGGCAAGTCCTGTGTGGTGCAACCGGTATCCTGGCCTGACAACTTTGTGAACCCTCTATTTGAGGTTCTTCTCCAAGGAGGGCAACCTTTCTTATGAAACGCTGCCATGTCTGTTGCTATGAGACAGAAAATGCTGAGGTTCACATGAAAGAGCAAATACCACAAGGAATATGCCAGGCTGTGGGAAAAAAGAACAGATGGGTAGCACGTATTCTAAACAAGGGTATACGGAGTATAATACTAGGAGGACTATAACCTGGGGAATTCCTGGTCGAGGATTTGAAGATGTGAATGGACGTCTGGTGGAATCGCCCGGTATCTAAGTCAGGAGGATATGAAGGTAGATGTGAAGGACAGAATACAGGGACCAATAATATTATAATGTGCAGGGAACAGGACCTAACCTGGTTGACACGATGAGGGGACCAGAAGCTTTGGATTGGAAGTGAGCCCAAAAGCGGGTTGTACAGAATGTTAGTGAGAGTTAATATGGACCTGCCCCCTGGCAAAATGAGGACGCACTCACGATTAATAGAGACACGCTTTGCGTGAATACTGCATAGCGTTCATGGAAGTCCAGGGCAAAGCGTAGTCTCCTGTCAATCTCACTAAACAAATCCAATACGTGACAATCCCCCGTTGGTACAACGTGAAGTGAACAAATTCCAGGAGTGATACAAATTGGAGGAAAATCCAATCGCAATCCATAAGACGATGCAGGAGTCTGACAACAAATGGGCATAAGAAACAAGGGCAAAGGTAATCCAAATGCAGTCCGTTGACACAGAATCGGGTTCAGACACATTCAGAATAGAAGACACAGTACTGTGTAGTGGATATCTGAGAAGAATGGTCAGGAACGAAAGCCGGGGTCAAATAGGAATACAAGAACACGAAGATAGGAATGTGCCCTGCAAGGCTGCGAGACAGCACCAGGCGCCTCACAGTGCATGCTTATCGCAGCCAAGCCGAAAGCAGACCAACAACCCCCACCCAGCTCACCATGAGTTATGACACCCACAACTGTCCCAGTCCAAGACCCCTGAATTCTGCGATAGTAGGTGACTCCAGAGCACCAAACATAAACCCAATGGTCATAAAAGATTTTAAAGAACACAACCATTCCACCTCATTTAATAATGACAAACTTTTGTAATATGAGGTACAAGGTGGAATAAATTATAGTCCAAAGCGAGGGTGGAAGCCTTGAGAGCGAAGAATGGGATAACTGAATGAGTGAGGAATGTGTGGGTCAGCACAATCTTAAGCCCCTCTTGTGCCAATCCCTGAGCCTTCCAGGTGCACGCCATAATGATTGAGTAGCATTGTTTTGCATAGTAACTAATTGTGAACTCTACCTTGGTTCCCTGCAGATGAGCCCAGCAGATCCCATGTGATTAAAGACAGACAGAGGGGGCTGGGACCAATAGCAGCCTGGTATCCAGTATGGAGAAGGCCGCCCATGTATAGAGTCTCAAAAACAAACCACGCGTGTTTACTACTGTATATGTGTGCGTCGGTGATTACGTTCTTCCTTATAACATTCTGCTTATATCATTTTTTGGCAGAACGTTCTTGAGGAGCAGAGTTCTTTGCTGGCAAACTTATTTTTTGGTGCGATTAAAACGTGTTATCCTTGCAAGAAACTCTTGGCCTTTTTCACTAGCAGGTTGTACGTTTTCTGGCATGAGCATCTGTGGGTGTGCCTTCAGACGTGACCATCATTGTTGCTCATTAGTCAAGGCTAGAGTGGAGAGGGTTAAATGTACTGTTTGCAGCCTATGGCAACCCGTGTAGCAAGCTCTCTTGAAAGCCTATGGATTTAATGTTCGATTCAATTACTGTCTGGGCTGCATAGATGTGGTGCTCAATTTCATTGAGGCTGCCCATTGCTATGCAAACACAGAAGAGAAAAAGAACCGAGTCACCTGTGCTCTTGCGCCTCAGACTTTTGATAGTTGGATCTCTAAATTCTGAAAAATAATGTCTTGGTACACCCTTTAAATTTGAGTTTAGTATTTTGGTTTTATTTCTTAAGTAACAAAACCAAGATGTTGCTTCACATCAAATTAAAACTTTAGAGGGCTTACAAACAAAAGTGTCACAACAGAGACTTCATTCATAGCAATCATGCAGAAACTTGTCATTAATACCAGAACTGGTGAGACATCATGTACTTTAACTACTGTCCAACATTGTTAATAATGTAGATGCAATTATATTGCCAATAATATGGGCTTTTAAACCGAACAATAGCATAATATAACGCATAAGTATAGAGCAAATATTAGCCACTGTATCTCAACAGTCACGATAACAAGGTGCTCAGAGAGTGGTTTAGACCACGCATGTAATCCTTGGCTCTCTTATTGGTGCAGAGAAGGGGTTTGATATTGTGAATTGAAGGCAGGACTGAAGCAAATGAAATCTGGAAAAAATGTTTGGGAAAAAGTAATAGCTATGTAGAATGCCACAGCACATGCAATGGCAAATGGTCAGCGCTCAATATAGATGCGGTCAAAGACAATGGTATCCTCTCGCTTATTATTGCAAGTAAACCCTTACATATTTCTTTAATTTTGTCACAGACCTAGACACCTCGATAGACAATTTCAATTGTAGGTGAATTAGACAAAGTAAACTTAAAGCATTCCAAATAAATTGACATATTTAAGATTGTAGACCAAATCCACTTGTCCAAACTGCCATTCACAAAGGCAGATAAAAAGATCAGATACCTCGGTATTGTATTTACATGAAATCTTAAAGAGATACTCTCAAACTGTTCTTCATTAGATATAGAGATGGACAATTCGAAGAAAATCTGTTGGCAAAACGGAACTTGCTAAAAATGATTCTTCTTCCCTTTGTTCTATATATCCTAAATTATGCCTGGATATACATCTAGTCAACACTACTCAAAAATCTTGGTGTTAGAGGTTGAGGACTGCGACTCAAATAGTGCTTTGACAAATGTATTTTCAAAGAATATGGAATGGTTTATATCTACGTATATGTAATCCTAAAAGATTAAGAATAAATCATGCCTATAGAGTACTGCAGCACCAAACTATTCAGCACATTAAAAAGGAAATTGGTGGGATTGAGGGAGGAACTAGGCGGGCTATCAGAATAGAGATGGGCATGCTAAATGGAGGATATCCCTAAATAGAGCAAATATACACCTAGACGGCTAATGCAGAAAATAATCTACCACCACTTATAATGGACATCAGCAAGAATAAACAAAACCTGGTTAAAACAAGTGGAAAGAGCTATTTCTAAGGGAATGGTTTAGTGTCAGGGAATGATCTGCAAGAGAGATGCAATGTATGTTGTTCAATGACATGTCTAAATTCAGTTTTATTACCAAAACGGATCTATTAACTAAAAAAATATATAATTCTGGCAAAAAGTTACTTATGAGGCACCGGAAAGATACAAAGAGCCTTTCTCCACTTAGGGCTTCACCAGGAGACCTGCAACATCAGGCGGGACATTGCACCCCCACCACATCCAGCAAATTAACAAGATGTATTCTCGACTGCAGCAGGAAAAAGAAAATAATTTGTAAAAACTCTTTCTATTGGTCCCCCCTGCACGGTGGCTCCCTCACAGTCTTTGAATGAGTGTGTGCTTGCGCAGACTTGTATAGCTAAGAATTACAAGATGGTGGACCGGATTCTTAAAGCAACAATCCTGCCTCTGAACAAATTAAAAACCAAGACATATGCTACAGGAGTGGGTGTGGAAGAAGGGGCAATTCAACAAAAAACAAATAAAAGGCAGCACAAATTAAGATACATACATTCGGGCATCAGCTCCCAATACAGGCCCCTAATTGCTCGACCAACCCATGGAACCACTAGAATATAGAATGGATGTCCCAGGAATTGGAGGTGTGCGATTTACTAGAAGATGTTATGGAAAAAGGTTGAGGTGTGGAGGAGAGTGTGTTAGCTGTAGCCTTGCTATTCAGGCAGTCTTTCTACTGTTATCAACTGACTTTGGAAAGCTCTCATATCCAAAGCCACACATGCGTTGCCGGTCACAGAGTGCGTCATGGACTGTGGAGGTGAGTGTGTTTGCTGTGTTTGGCAGGCAGCATGTTTTCCGTGCTCTGGACTTTTGATCTGTACAGAGCCTCCGCTGAATCTGTGTGATCACGCAGACCCGAACTTGGTAAGTTTTTTACTGCCTGCCTGCGATTCTTGTGTCGCATTTATACGATCTGCTGACTCTCCTGATACAGCAGTCTGTTAAAATGGCTGCTTGCAATTGCTGACTTCTGCTTTTGATACATAGCCGTGTGGATGTGTGTTGCGAAGCAGGTTTGGGGGCTATCTGCTGACCACACGCTGTTACTATGGGTACGTGTAGTGCCATGTTAGCCATGGCTGTTGCTGGTTACCAGTCATTTGGTCCAAAACCAAAGGATCGAATGCCATTTGATGGACAGTCAAATGGTCCAAAAAAATAGTCTATTTCTTTTTATGGGCGCCCAATCCCCTGTTTTATTAAAAATATTTTTTAACCAAACAAAACTAAAAAAATATATATAAATAAATAAATAAAAAATTCGACTTTTTTTTCCGACCATTTCACTGCCGATCAAATGGTCATTTGATCTTTTATTTTCGACCATTTGACTGGACACCGCTGTTGCTGCCTCTTTTCTTAATCTGCCCCCCCCCCCAGCTGCTGCCCAGCCGTGCCCGGATGATCCTCAATACGATCTTGGGGGTTCAGGGCTCCCGATTGTTGGTGCTACGAAAGGAGCGGCTCTAGGAGTTACCACTGGGACTAGACCAGTGGAGGGGCCTAAACCCCTATGCAGTATGGCGTGTCCTCCATTCTGTCCGGATGAACGTGCTGCTTTTAACAGCACTATACCAGAATGTTTACAAGTGTTTTGGCTCCAGTCACGGAGCTTGTCCTTTAGCCACAGCCGCCCGAGATCATAACCAAATCTTGTCCATGGAAGACCTATCGCGTTGGAGGTAACAAAAGGAAAGAAAATAGCCAAATCTTCAACTTGCCTAAAATCCCTGACTACTATCTAAAGCTTATGGCTCTGTTTAATCTGCAGCTACGGACTCAACTATGTCTGTAGCATCATGATCTCCGACCCTCTGAACTAGCTTACCAGTCAGAGGCAGAGCCATCTGCATCCATTCCATGTCTGGGTTGCAAGTCTGTATCATGTTTTGGGGGCTGGTAACGTGATCCCGGATTTGCCCCTCACTTCCCTCAATCCTACTCCCCAATTGTGTCCTGCAGCCCTATCCCTAGCGAGGGCACATGGGGATGAAATGGTGGAACCTGCTCCCGTTGTCGCAGTAAGAGACCTAACCGCTCTATCCTCTGTCTCTCTGGGCAGACTTAGCGAATTTACTAGTTCTGCTACTACTACGAATATTATTCTGGATGTGTGCATGCACAGCAAGGTGGTGGTCACAGTGGTTGTCCATCCTTCTACCCCACCATTGGATCTAAATTTGTCTTTTCCACCAGTTGACACTATGAATGACTACTGAATCTGCTGATGTGCAGTAGGACACACATTCACATGATCTGCTTATTAACCCTCACACTACATCTACTCTCTCACGGCATAATAGAGGAAGAAGGAGCAGTTATTCGGTATCAATGTTCAACGCCCTGGAAAATCTGCCGTCTACCCTTCTTGCATGGTTATACTCAACTTTGTCCCATCTTGAGTCTCAGGATATTGCAATGTCTGCCCACGCTGCTGCCCTGAAATCATTGGACCATACTGTTTCGAAATGACTGCCCTTGTAAAAACCTGTGTGCAGCATGATCGTATAAATCTGACCATAACTTGATCTGCCAAATCTGGGTCTCCTAACCAGGCCGCTGCAGCAATATTTCAACCTGTGGCGCCGAAGGAGTTTATTGATGCCACAACAATTAGCAAAGCTAAAGGCCCTGTTCGAAAAAGAAAAGGAAAGTTGTTTGCCAAGCAATGAAATACACCAATAAAAGACCTATCACTTCTAAGCCCGGTCCCATGCAGGCCACGAGTTGTATTATTGGCAGGTTGACTAGCAAGCCTCTCTTGACTTTGGTGGCTAATGTCTCTATTGATATTAACATCTCCAGGATCTCAAGTGTAAACCCTGCATTGACTAATGTGGGCAATATTTCATGTCCTGCAAAACATCTGGGTAGGAATAACTGCTGTTCAGACTTTTTTTTATCTCAGATCCCAATTTGCCTTGGAGTTACCCCTCTGTGGTGCCTGCTAATGTTAGTAAGGCAGCACATAAACCTCTGCCTATTCCAACTACCGCTGGCACCAAGAAAGGGGGAAAGGCTTTAAATATCTTGAAGAATGGAGGGAGGAAATCGAGTTAATGTTTGGGGAAGAACTTCACTCCTGTGTACAATCTAAAACATCTGTTTGCTGATCCTAAGTCAACACTTCCCTCCAATAACTGCAAGGCCCTCGGTTGGCCCTGTGGGTTCATCTGTGGAGAAGCTCACAGGGTCATCTGCCGGGCCAGAAGCAGTGCAAAGTGATGTGAGTTAGTATACAGGCCCCACTGAAAGGGCAATGCTAATTCTGAGTCTTTTCCAGAGCGATCAATCGGATTATTTGAAGCAGGCTCAAATTCTGGAGCGTTTTCATTCAATTATTCTGCTCTGTTCAATATGTAGCAATGACATCAGGACAGTACTTCAATGTGAGGGTGCAGAGTACGTCTCGTCCTTCACATATCCATCAATGGATTTGATGGTTGATTATGCTGTCGCCCACTCACAATGGTTCTTTAAAGCCAGCTATGAATGCAATCCCATGCACTAATATTCTTCCATTAACGCATGGGCGTGGCGGTTGGGCCCAAACCCGTAACCAGTAAACATACCAATGAAACAGTGCCTTTTCTCCCAATGAATGCCCAAGCTGTTTCAAAGCTTCCCCCTGATTCTATTAATATCCCAGTGGGTCGTGGGACATCCAACACAAATATGGGGGTGGCACTGACAATATTCAATGAGAGTGGCTTGCAGGGATGGTGCGGCAGAGAAATCTGAGGCATCCCTAGCCACTCCTGGTTGCTTATAAGTTGGAAAACCAGGGGGAACAGGCATCTGTTTGAGGATGAGTAGTTTGGGAAGGTGGACTGTTTTAGTGTCTTAGCCTTGCAGGAAACGTGGATGATTGATCCACTGGTACTTGACGGGTGGGCAATATTGCACAAGTCGACAGTGAAAGGAAACCTGGGTAGAAAACATTTTGAGGGCTTAAAAACCTCTGTGTTTGACAGGGATTCATTGTGATTCACCCAATATTTTGATTGGTAGACTGTCTGGGATTAACTCACCGGGGGCACAGGATATTTTGCTTATCAATATATATGACCCTCCCTATGCCGCACCACATGGCGCCCTAATGTAAGACCTAGTGGGGTGGCTTGATTCTAAGACCAATGTTATTACCACTATTATGGTTGGGGATTTTAATTCTAGGATCCCCAGTAACCAAGACTCAGAGATTGGGCAGATGGTAACGAATGCCAGTGATCCTAGGTGTGAGTCTAGACTTGACCATAGTTGCTCTAGGGGCTTGAGTTGGGAAACGTTCCTCTACTCACAGGGATACGTGATGGTGAATGGAGCGTGTCCTTCGGACTGTCCACCACAGTTCACGTGGTGTTCCCCCTCTAACTCCAGCATCATTGATTATGCATTTGTGGCCAACTATGCTGCTGTTATTGACAAGGGTATTCAACCTCGCCTAGAGTGAGCACTTTCTTATCTCTGAACTTGGCGTCTCCTAGTGATAAAGATCGCAACACAGGGTCTGTAAGTATTAATAAAGCTATGACTAGAGTGAGCTGGAATCCCACCCGAATTGAGACTGCGCTGGCAATTTCATGCATGGTTTTTCAGGACTTTCCTGCCTATAATCAAGGGGTGAAGCAGTTGTGTCTGGCGACACAATTTGAGGGCTTTACTGCCCAGGTTTTGGCAAGCGTCGCAATGGCCAATAAGGGGAACAAACAGCGGGCCGTTGGGACCTCTCAAGTCTCAGACATTCCTATGACAAAATAATTTGCAACAAAAAAAGATCAGTTTGTGATGAGTTGCAGATATTGTCAAAGGCAGTGATGGATCCCGTGGCTCACGCTACAGGAAGGAGGGAGATTAAGCTCTCCTATTCTAAGTGGATTAGATCCCATAAATATCGGAAAGAATGCCAAAAGTGGCATGATCTGGTGCTGACAGCTGCCAATAATGAAACAAAAACATTCTGGAAGATTGTCAATGGCCAAAATTCTCTCAATTTAGATCTTAATGGTGTCCCCGAGTCCGATTGGATTGTTTACATCACATCCATCTTGGGTAATTCACATCTGAGAATGCGGTTTGTCCCCAGAGAAATAGGGCATTGGCTTTATGAGAAAAACTTGCAGGCGGTTGCAGGACTATTTGGCACCAGTAGATCATCCCGTAATCAAGGGCCAGATGAAATCTAATCTAATCATTAAGGCAGCTATCCCCCTCTGGGCTAGGGTCCTCCACCATCTGTTTAGGTGTATCTCTATAAACCAGGTCCTCCCCTGCTCCTGGCATGATAGCATCATGGTTCCTGTGCATAAGAAGGGTGCCCGAACTGATCCGTGCAAATACTGCCTATTGGCCATGTTGGACGTTTTGTCCAAGTTCTTTGCGCTTATCTTGTATCTATTGTAGAACAGGCACGGATGATTTGCAAGCGACCTATATATGCTGCGTTGTGGATTATAGTACTGCCTTTGACACGGTGGACCGTGCCAGGTTGTGGGGGAAGCTAGATGGTTGAGCGTTTCCCTCTGGCCTATTAAAGATGAATATGCTTCTGCGTGTTGAGACCCGTGTCAAATTAAGGTTGGAGGGAGACCGGGGAACATCAGCTTGGATTTCAACTGAAGTAGGTTTGAAGCAGGGTTGTCTCCTGGCTCTGATCCTCTTCAACCTATATCTTTCTGACATGGGATTAGCAATGGCGGATCCAAAGTGCCTTCCTCGGAAGCTGGGCCATACAGTGGTTCTATTGATGGGCTATGCATATGACATTGTTGTCTTGGACCTGAAGCCAAGTGGACTCCAAACCCCCTTGGATAACCTTGGCTCCTACCTGGCTTTGAACTCCCTGAAGGTGAATATCAATAAAACCAAGATCATGATTTTTGAAACCTGTCGTAGACATGAAGCGAGAGTGGGCTGGTACCGGAGGGGTGTTGCTATTGAGGTAGTGAGCCAGTATGCCTATCTGGGTATTATCCTTGAAGCAGGTCCAAGAGGCACATCTCACTTGAGCGGTCTTAAGGTACGCACGGCTCAAATTGTTGGAGCAATATGCTCTTTTGCATTCCGAGGTGGAGGCTACTCAGTGGGGACCTTGCTTAAACTATTCATTGCAAAGGATGTGCCTATCCTCTGCTACTTAGCAGGGGTCTGGGATCTGGTCACACTGGGGGACATCACTAAGATCGAGATCAAGCTCCTACGGCGTCTTCTAAGATTACAATCTTGTCCCGGCAGAGATCGCCTTGGAATTTTATCTCACTATGAATCAAAAGTGCATCATATTGAGCAGCTTGATGCTATACTGGAGACTTGCACATGCCGAGAGCAATACCCTGATGGGGGTCCTGTTTAATGCCATCGCCACCAAGGATGTTTACATGAAAAATGAATCCTGGAAAAGATGGAGTCTGGTTGATCAGTGGGCTTGGAGTGCCCGCGAGGGCTTATTGATGCTAGGTGCTAATAAATTCAAGAATGTAATGAGGGGGAAACTAGTCTAAATTAAGCGTGAGCAAATGATTGTCACTTTGGCCGCTAAATCTATGGCTGATGGCTTCTACCCATATATACTTGAAAGACAGTGGATCCCTTTACATATATGCAAGTTCCTGTGGAATTCTATTGTGTGGGACTACCTTCGCCTCAAATTTAATGCAATGAATACGCTTGAAATTGTTGGTCCGTGGTCCAAAATCCCCAGGCGGGGCAGAGGCTGTCAGTTTTGTGGTAATGAAGAGGTGCAGACAGTACAACATCTTTTGTCAAATTGCGATGCACTTGGTGAGCTACGCAGAAAGGCCCTCAGGGCATATGGGTTGGAACCGCTCCATCCCTCGGCTGGTTTATGGGGCCTATTTATGTCTGCCACCCATGAGGGACTCATGGTTTTTCTCACCAAATTGTGGAGAGAGGTACATGGCATAATTCAAATGCTGGAAGTTTGATTGTACTGATATTTTAGGTTTTGATATTTAGATGTTATGTTGCCTTTGAGATATTTTTCTTTGGAAGGGTTCTTGTATTTTATAATCGTACTATGATGCAATGTGTCAAAAGTTATTCATTAACTGTATGATACAATAAAATAAAAAAACATTTTTTAAAAAAGGTCGAAGAGAGATGGTGATTCTGGGGTGAGGCTGTGGAAGCAGTTTGGAGAGACATCAGCTGGAGCAGAGGAGGCTGGAGAAAAGAGGCAGAGAAAAACCATCACAAGGTGGTAGGACGATGAAATCTGTAGTAGGAGGGACACCAGGAGTTTTGGGATCCAGGAGAAAATACAAAGGCTAGCAAATTAGTAGCTAGTGAGAACAAGAAGGAACGAGAGTGCATATATAGCCAAAAGTGACAGGGTAGGGTGAGGCCCCAATCAGAAGGGGTTAAACCCATGATGAGGTAGAGGAACAAGCTCATGGGGAGGAGGATAAGGCTAAAAGAGCAGTCTTGAACATAAAGTAGAAAGTAAGACCTGTGGAAAGGGAGGCGATAAGGCACTCTCAAGATCCTCTGTGGGAAGTAGGACAAGCAAACCCAAAGGTCTCCATCACAAAGTCAAATAGCAACTCCAACTGTACCTGCCACATGTAGGAGAGATACAGTGATATGTACAGGCCATACAAGAAGATTGGCTGGTATCCCACCATAAACAGAAAATAAGAGGACTGCTGAGAGAGAATTCTATAGACTGACTGATATATAGGAGCATTAAAGTATTGGCAGCTTTATAAGGAGACCTTCAAGAGTGCAAACCATTTATTATTTCTGAATCAGGACTTTGGTAATGCCAGAAACTCCAGCAGAAAGGGAAAGAGTGGAAAATAAAGTGAGTGGAAGAGGGAGAAGAGAAATGAGAAAGAGAAAAGAGTCTTCGTTTGATCATATTTCCAATGAATATAGAAGGAGAAACCATCCTGACCGTTCTAGGGAGGGAGTATATTTTTAGTGGACTGTTCATTTTGAGTAAGCAGTTTGAAGGACTTTTGGGGAAGCCTGAAAGGGCCAGCATACAACCAACTTAATAGAGGGAAGTTTAGGTTACAGTGCTATTCATGTCACTGAATTATTTGGTTGTCTGCACAGCGATTAACAGGAGTCTGAATAAAAATGTCTTCCGCCTTTTACACCTGGGTATGATATAGTCTCTTTATCAATGTCCATGATATAACCATTTAAAAGGAAAGCAGTATATTGTGATTTCTTGTATAAAACTATTAAAAGATTAAAGAAACAGGTTTCACATTGTCAGTATTTTTCATGACCTTAAATTTGGTTTCTAATTAAAACCATCAAATACACAATTACATTTGTTCTTCGCAGTGAAAACAATATTAACATTCTAACGCATAATACATTTCACGGACCAAAATTCAGACTTGATGTGCAGAAGCAAAAATGAACACCTGCACCCATTAAGCAGGAGCTTAATGGGATTCTAGTGAATCAGGATGCAGCAAGAAGTGCGCTGCCAGTCTAACTTCCAAATGAGAGTGCAACTATACTTTTCTGACCATTATCTATGACCCATTATCCTTTAGAAGTCTTCTAAATGTGTCCTTATGTGCCTTTTGTCTTTTATAAATTAATTTCACGAAAGTATTTCTATATGGCAGCAGGTGTGATGGGGATCGAAAAAAACTCCTGGTTAGCCGTTGGTGTGAAATGAGCAAGGTTTTTCTAAGGTACAAGCAGTTGCTAAATAGGTGCTTGTAGCCCAGAAGAGACTAGGTAACGTCAAAGCATTTGCATGTCCTTCGTAATCGGTCACCTCAGCTATTGACACATTGGCACAATATTTTTACCATTACCCAGGTCTTTTCAATTAAGGTAAATATGTGATTAATAATGTCAATTAAACAATTCAACAGTGTCACTTTGAAGAATATAAATATTTTTCTTTTGCAATCAATGTTCTTCACTTTTTTCAAAAATGACAGGTATTTTGTGCCTCATAGGCAACACAGGTGTACTTTTTTTGATTAAATTGAACCATAATTTTCCAAAATTAATGTTACTAATTTTCCCATATTAAATGGTTTCTCCTGTGAATCATGAGAAAAAACATTTTGTCACCCTGGAGCAATAAAGGTTTCCAATGTTCCCTGCTTTATTCCAGGGAGTTGATTTGTAGTCATGTATTTCTTTAGTAGCCATTATAGTACCAAGTCTTCAAAATGTTGCAACTTTTCTATTATCCCCATTCTAAAAGCTTTTGGGACAGTATTGCTCCCTCACAATTAAAGCAATTACCCGGGCTAATTGTTACTTTAGCTATTTGTCACTGGTATAGCTCTCCCTTTGGAAAAACAAGTCTGTGGGAAACCGACAAATATAACGTTGCAAAAGGGGGCTTTTTTTAGAAAGCATCATAAGGAAACCGATATCTAAATGTTAACTAAGGAATCATTTTAACTACACATCTTAAGTTAAGACAAAATCAATATTGTGAAAAGATGTAAAATCATGATATACTATATTTTTCTTATATAACCTGCACATATTGCCAACATCCCACATGTTTTTTTTTTAAATAAATGCCCACTCATTTAAAAAAAGTTACCAGGTCCACAGTGTTCTTCTTGTTGGTTTCGCCTAAAGGACCTGTGCAAAAAGTCTCCCATCGCTCCAGGGTTTCATCTGGCAGTTCTTTTGTGTGCAAAAGGCAAAATATAATAGAAATGTTAATCGAGAATAGGATTCAAATGTTCTCTTGAAAATAACTATACAGCATAAGAATGTTTGCATTACCTCAGTCTCTTGTCAGTCTTTAGTACGAATTGACTAATCACCAGAAGTCAGGCTAATTTGCACAAACAACACGAACTCTTCGCTTTCCTCCTGCTGAGTATATAGCCCTCAGGTTCACAGTTCCCATTGAGCTTAATCATGGTACTCTGCTGTGCTGTTTATTTCGTAAACAACTGCTTAATCAGCCCATTAGTCTGACGGCAGATAAACGCCAGCAGGGGATTAAAGTCCTACCAGGTTTGGAGAGTATTTAAAGGTAAGTATCCAGCTCCCTGCCTTTTTCCCTCTAATACATGGAAGAAGCGCTCTAGGAAGCACATTAAAGAAAAAACTCAAAAACCACAAATGTAAGCTCTGTTAATGTCGGCTAGAAGCAGAGATCCTCCATAGGCCTTTTGTTACTTACAGATAATGCCTAGATATAGCAGGCATTTCATGGTGAAGTAATCTCTGGTAGATCAGCTATAGTGTATAGAGGGTGATATACAGTCTTGTTGAGCAGAACATATAATTAAAAGGTCAGATGCATGACTTGACATAAGATAACAGTATATAAAGAAATATTAATTTTTTCCCTCCACCTCTCTGCACATCCACAAGGTGTGTGTGCTTGTTACAGGTTCCCACAGCGACAGGCAATATTGTCTGGGTAGTGAAGTGTGTGGTGGCAGAGGTAGGTTGAGACAATCCAGACTGAACATTCTATCAACAAAATTCATGTAGCTCAAGCTCTGGATAGGTCTTGCTTGGGAATTAGATTTTGTTTCTGATCTCTAAGATAACCTGGCAAACAAGCATATTATTAATTGGCCAATGAGCGGGACCATGTAATTTTACCGTTTGATGGAGGTATGGGTCAGTCTTCCTTTACCCGAAAGTAATACTTTCTTCTTTCCCACATTGTGAGTTTTTACTAACTGAATCAGGAAGGAAAGGGGAATTTGAAAATAATGTGACCGTATAACTACACAAAACTACTTTAAAGAAATGAAAGTCTCTCAGGAATTAAGGACTGCTAGCATTAAGAGATCGATAGCTCTCGGCTCTTTCTAAGAAATATTTCTTGGGTGCTTTATTTTGACTTATTGGTGAAGGTAGCAACAAAGGAAACCTTTTATAGTTTACCTTAACTAAGTGCTGCATTTCATTACAGGTGCTGACTATTAATTTAATAACACAACAAAAGCAAACAAACCAGTTTAAAAAGCTACGCAAATTCTACAGAACATAAGAGTTATTAAAGTTACTCACCGTAGGGATTAGAGTACTCCCAGTCCTTAGTCCCCTTTCCTACATACTTGTGGTTGTCCCCCAACATGGCGACGGTACCGGGACCTTTTGGCAGTGAAAAATTAAGCTTCCCCTTTAAATTTAGTATAGCAAGTGGGAAAGCCCCGTGACCGAGGCACCGCCCTTTGGCACCTCAGTCCACTTTTTAACACAGATACCTGGCTACACTTAATATATTAGCCCCTGAGGGGGAAGGTGGGTGGGTACGTATGGAGGAAACAGGACTAAGGACTTTGAATAGTCTAGTCACTATGGTGACTAACTAATTACTCATACATCCCATCCCCTTTCCTCCATCCATGTGGGTGATTCCACCGAACAAGACCATAGGTTGGAGCGAGCTGTAATCACCTGCCTCATATCTAGGACGAAGCAAAAAGGTTCTTCAGGACAGAACTCTGCCTTGTGCCTGGAGCTGGTATCCAGGGAATAGTGCTTACAGAAGGCAGACTGAGTGGCCCAAGTAGCTGCCTTGTTGAGGACATCCCAAGAACCATGCCTTTGAAACACGACAGCCGTGGCATTAGCCCTGACCGCATGGGCATAAATCCCCTCAGGAACGGGTTTTCCCATGGTCTTATAAACCTCTGCGAAGGCCTGGACCATCCAGCCGGCGATAGAAGCTTGGGAAGCCTGGGTGCCAGGAGACAAGCCGGAAGGTAATGAACAATGCCTCAGACGTCCTGAAGGATTTAGTCCGTGAAATATATAACTTGAGGACTCCCTTAAGGTCCAAAGAATGTAGAGCCCCTTCTGCCTCTGACTGAGGGTCCAATGGCCGCCATTTAGGTGCAGTAGGAATGAACCTGGACGCCAGACCGAGCCAGATGTGTGGAGAATGCCAGCACATCGTCCAGGGAGCAGGAGATGGGGTCCAGTCGCATGTCTCGAGCACAGTGGCAAAACCTGTTCCACTTGCTCTTATACTGGGATCGAGCAGACTGCCTCCAGTATGATGTCCCAGTTGTCATCCGAAAATTTAGCATGCTGCAATCTCAGCTGGTCAAGAACCAGGTCGCTAGGGCCAGCCTGGCTGGGTATGGGTACTCTACTGCCCCACACTGCTGCGTCAGGGAGACCCTGCTGGGGATCGGAAGATGGAGGCCCCTGGGAGCACAAACTTGTCATTATCGGCCTCGAAAACGTCGATGTCGTCGACGGCTTCGAACGTGGCGTCGAAAACAAAGGCGGAGGCCTCGAAGACCTCGACAGAATTGGAATTCTACTCGACAATCTCGAAGCCATCGAAGTCGAGGACCTGGGGATAGTCACTGAGTGTGTCGTAACCGTGACTTTTCTTGGCGTCGACGCCGGTGTCTAAGCTGGCGTTGAGTCGACAGACCCGTGTGTCGAAGGTCCCTTCGACAACGGCGTCGAAGACACCGACCTCGGCGTCGACGGAACCCTCGTCGACGGCACCTTCGAGGAAAGTTTGGAGGTCATAGTCCTACTCGAGGGTTCGAGACGCGCTCGAGAGGTTTCCTTCGCCGGGTACTGCGACTCGCGGCGTTTTTGACCTTCGGGTCTTTCGACCAGAGCATCGCTCTCGGCAGTCTTCGAGTGGGTCGAGGCCGCTTTCTGGAAGACGCTCATCATATTTTTGCGGAATTCCTCCCATTCTGCCCGGGAACTATGTTTCGTGGGGCAAGGGATTCTTTTTGGCGAAACAGAGGAAGAGGAAGACGGAGAAGGGGATCTTCGACGTCTCCTCTTCGAGTGCTTCGATCTCGAGTGATGGGGCCCACTCCGAGACCTGGAGCGCGAATGGTGACGAGGAGACGAGTGTCTCGACTTCGTCGACGAAGAAGAAGCTTTAAAAGTCTTACCTTTCTCCAGCTTCCCCCTACGCTCCTTCAGGGCCTTAGCTGTCATGGACATACAGTCCTCGCACTCCGAACAATGGTGTTCAGCTCCCAAACACCACAGACAAACTATGTGAGGGTAAGTCAACAACATCTTTTTCCCACAATCTCGGCATTTCTTGAAGCCGGATCGAGGAGTTGTCGGTTCCGACGAGGGAGCCATCGAGTACGGATCGAATGACTCGAGGTAAGTAGGATTAATCTGACTAAGAACTGAGCAACGGTATTCCGAGGCACTGAGTAAGCGCGGAAAAACGGAACTGAGCAACGGACGCTGCGCGCGGCCTTTATAGGCAGGATGACGTCGACACGGCGGCTGTCGAGGGACATCGACTCGGAGGACGTCGACGCGCAGCGCCCTCTAAAGAGAAAAAGTTTTCCGAGGCCAGCAGAGATATCTAAAATGAGGAATACGTCGGAG
The DNA here is from genome assembly GCF_040938575.1 of Ambystoma mexicanum. Taxonomy (NCBI): domain Eukaryota; kingdom Metazoa; phylum Chordata; class Amphibia; order Caudata; family Ambystomatidae; genus Ambystoma; species Ambystoma mexicanum. The sequence continues at coordinate 956,624,627 of NC_090934.1, read as the reverse complement.
GACACAATCCCTTTGAAATACAGGTTTAAAGTGAAAGTAAAAAAAAAAAATCTTTTAGCACAGATTCCCAGCCTGACAGGGAATATTCATGAGCATGTGAATCAATGCCAGACCCCATGCTGGAGAAGCCAAGTTTCCTTACCAAAAAAATACCAACTTTCTTTATATTGGAAACCTTTTCCCTGTAACAAAATACATAAAATATATCTACTCTTCAGGCTCAATCAAATCCACACTAGACAAAGGACCAAAAGCTGGGTAATATCAATTAACGAGATCACTCTTTTATGCCGTTTTTGTTAACTACAAACTCTACAACATTGGGTGCTAGACTGTCAGGCACATATCAACATTAGAAGTTCTGCATTTCACAAAGAACTGGACAGTTTTAATTCAGACTATTCAACGAAACTGCTATGGTCAAGGTTAATGTGGGGCAAAAATATATTTTGAATTATTGCCGTTGGTTGCTTTTTAAATGTTTTATCATCGACTGTGTGAATCTACATTTTTATCTATGATTTTCTTTGGATTCATCTAGAATGTAAAGTTGTTTTTTTCTTTTCTCGATTTGTGTAAGGTTTTATGTAAACCGTGTCAGAAAAGTACAAAAAATCCACTCTAGTGCATATGCATTGTTGAAATGTTCTTTCCAGGTTGGGGGATGTGTTACAAGGGGGATTTAACAATGCAATGTTTGGATTGGCATCAAGGAAGGGGGATAGGTTATTCTATCAAAATATACACCAGATATTGTATTGATGTTGTACAAGGTCAGAGATAATTGCTTAAAAAACAGTGGGTACGAGTCCAGTGCAATGGGAACCCTAATAAAGGTGGGGGGAGGCGTTTGTGGAAATGCCCCAATTAAAATATTAAGCTGGATGGTCAATCAAATTAAAAGGCATAAGGACCTGCCATATTTAGGTAATATGCCGCAAGAAACTTATGCTTTGGCCTATATGGGTTGAGTCCTACACCAATTATTCCATGCATTCTTGCCAAGCATTCATTTTGATACATAAATGGAAAGTTTAAACTTTTGGTAGCAAGTGTAGACCCTGATGGGGCATGATACTACAAGGGATGCTTCTGAGACAGGAAGTGATGCAATTGTAGGTCAAGAAAGGAGGCGAGGATTATGCTTTCCTTTCTTTAATTCTGCAACTCATAGCATTTCACATATTAAACTTTGAACTGAACACATTTTTGCTTTGGTTTGTTTCTCTCCAATCAAACGAAAAGGGAAAAAGGTTCAAGAGTTTTCTGAGTTTCTGATAAACTACAAATCCCCATAGGTCACCAGACCCGAGTAGTCCTGAAGCCTTCTGTATCCACCTATCAGAGCCCAGGACCCTCCATGTGCTGCTTCCTGCCTGGGCCCCTTCCTCTTTCTTTTTGCTGCAGCTCACAGATACGTTCAATAGATTTTCTCCGTACATATTTAATACAATGACATGGTGTGAAGTTTTCCTCAGAATAGTACTGAAATATGACATTACTATAATTGGGTTCCTCATATTGAGTCTGTTAAGCATATTTTTGATGCATATTGCGGCAGCGTAATACGCTGGTCGTCTTGGAAGTCAGTGGCTCCCAGAGCCACGGCACGCATTTCCTTTATGTTTTCAGCACAGAGTGTAAATTATTGCCGTCGCCCCACTGCAAGGCGTTTTGTTATTACTGAGGGTCGGAAACGGAGCTGTGAGCGAACACGCTCACCCTATGCAGCCGGACCCGCCCTCTTAGTGTGGGAAGCTAGGACCCGAGGACGCTAGGACTCCCAGCAACCCTCAGATATTCCTCTAATGCTCCAATCGAGCATACAGCGTACTTCTACATATGATATGATATTTTATTTATATTGCGCTCATACACAGGTGTTTTAAATCACTTATCCGACTATGTAACACCTCAAACAGTCACCAAACGATTACAGCATCGCAGAGGGCTGGGCAGAAAACAAGCGCTCCGCAATAGAAAGAGTAATCATTTATTATTTTCTTTAAAAAAAAAATATATATTTTAAAACGAGTATTTGTGCACTCGCTGATAGTCCTTAACAGCTTGCTTTGGTTCAAGTACCCGAGGTGCACCATGGTAGAGTACAAGTGCACAAGGGCATCTCAGAGCACCTCCATAGAATGGAGTGAGGAGGAGTGGATGGAGGAGCACGCAGTGGGGAACAAGGACCTATCCCGGTTTCAAAAAAGTCCTAGGAGACACTTTCTATAGCTGTGTCTCAAGGGGTGCAGCCTCTCACACAGCGCCTAGAAGCCTGGGAAGCTTTACTAGCCAAGCAAAAAGAGGGGCAAGAAACCTCCGGGAAGAGACTGGCAGACAGCCCAGATGAAGGACCATCAGCCAGACAACCCGCTACAGGTGTTTACCAAGAGGGGTGTAAAAAGGCTTGGAAGTGGCCATCCTTTCGGCCCCCAAGCCAGAAAGAAGGGGCTAACGCAGTGCCCCAAGAAGAGGTTGATCTGGTCAGCAGGCTCAAGACAGCCTTCTTGCTGAAGTTGACAGTGCCACACCCACGAGCCCCTTCCCAAGGGGTGACTAATTTAGGGTAACACGACAGCGGTTATTATATAATATAATATATATTATTATAGAAGGAGGAGGAAACCTCACACCAACGACCCTGCCCTGGAAGAACCAGAGCTAGAAGACGATAATACGGGTGACGTGTTCAACCCGGAGGCTATCCGACATCCCAAATCTACAGAGTGGTTGCCGTCACTCAGAGTAGCGCTCTACATAACGCAGTACATCAGAAAGCCTTTGGATAGGGAAGGTCGTTCCAGGATGAGAGCAGAGTGACCAAGACCCCAACTACCTGAGAAAGTGACAGACACTCCTGATCTCGGCCCCAAGACGGTGGTGACCTTGTCACAAAGACAGCCAGAGACATTTGCAAAGGGGTTGAACGCGCTTGGAGAGGATGCCAAGACAAGCTGCTAGATCTGGCAGAACCTCTAGCAAAAACAATGGACGTGGCCAACAGAGCCAAGGACACCGGAATTCCGATAGATGCGCAAGTACTAGGTAGCTGGGCGTAACGCACAGTTTGTCTCCTGGACAACGCCAACTGTGCTCTTTCCTCAGAGAGAAGGAGAGGTGTAATGCTCAAAATTGACAGTAAATTTAGCGACCTAGCTTCTTATGAGGCAGGAGAAATGAGCAAAAGGAATGCTCTTCTGAGAAGCTGTCGCCAAAGAAATGTCCCAATTTGTGGGCACATACTCAGCGTTAGAGAAAGCACAGAGTTGGACAAGTAAGATTTTTCCGGGACACATTTTTGCAGGGAACGGTCGACATCGGGGTCGATCGTCCAATCGGTTCAACATGCAATGAAGACCACAGGCCCAATATTGTGAAAGCAGGCAACAGGACGCATTCTTCCCAGCCAGATCACAGTTTGTCCAGGGAACGCAGGTGAAAAGGAGTCTAGAGACAGCAGAGCGCAACAGGCGGCGAGTACCCAGAGTGCATGCATCCTGGGAGTGAGGGGAGAACTCTGTTATTTTTGCGCGAATGGCAAGAGCTATCCAGCAATGCCTGGGTGCTACAAGCAGTAGCTGGTCTCCATTTAGAATTCACAGGCAACCCTACCCAGAGGACAGAACCCCATTCAGCACAGATGCCGCAGGAGGAGGTAGTGCTAGCACACAAAGGCACAATAGAGAGCAATTTACAAGGGGGCTCTGGTTTTCTCAGCAATATATTAAATGAGTCTAAATGAGTGGCTAACGTACAGACATTTCAAGATGGAGGGTACTCATCTCCTCCGAGTCCACCTCCGAGCAGTAGACCGGTTGGCATGCCTAGACCTCAGGGACACCTATCTCACGATTCCGATAGCAATAAAGCACCAAAGGTTCCTCCGATTTCGGTGGAACAGAGATTTGGTGTTTCAGATGTCTCCCATTTGGGCTAGCATCAGCTCCCTGGGCCTTCACCAAGATCAGGCCACTAGCAGCAGTCATAAGGGGGAGAGGAATCAGGATCATCATCTTCCTAGACGATATCCTCATCCTAGCTCAGAACAAGACAACTCTTCAAGAGCAGGTGAGATGGACTTGCACGTAGTCTACTCCTCGGCTTCCTCATAAACATGAGCTTACAGCCCACGCAGAGAATAGAATTCTTAGGATTTGTAATAGGCACCAGAAAAGCCTCTATCGAGCTCCCGGCTCACAAGATCAAAGCCATCAAGAAAGAGCTCAGATCAATATTAGCGAAGAGGAATATTTCGCTTTGCAGTCTAGCCAGAGTAGTGGGTCTTATAGCAGCATCGATCCAAGCGATCTTTTCAGGGCTCCGACACTACGGAGCCCTTGAGAGACTCAAAATCAGACACCTTCAGGGAGGATTAGAATACCATTAAATAGTTACTCTAGATCAGGAAGCCATAGCAGAACTCCATTGGTGGCTCCAAAACATGGAAGCCTGGAATGGCCGTACGATTTTTGGTGACATTACAGATATAGTAATGGAATCAGACGCGAGCAGAGCCGGCTGCGGTGCCAGGTGTGGAGAAATAGAGACCTGAGGGAAGTGGTCTGCAGAGGAACTCAAGTTACACAAACTGCCAGAAACATCAAGCAGGATCATATGCAGTGCACGCTTTTACCAAAGACCAAGCCAATTGTTGCATCTTGCTCAAGATGGACCACATTTCGGCAGTTCGATACATAAACAGACATGGGGGGCACCAGATCGAAATGCTAGCCACGCTATCAAAGGACTTCTGGCACCACTGCCTTCAACACCACATAACAGTCACTACAGAGTACTTGCCGGGAGAACAGAACGTAGTAGCAGACTGGAACTCTCGATTTCGAATGGATTGTGTCCTCCAACGTATTCCACATCTTTGACATGTAATCACAACAGCTGTGCACTTCGGAAACTTTTTAGGCAGAGGGTGTCCTGCGTCTATGACGTCAAGTCGATGTCCCTCGAAAGCCTTCGTTGAGGGCGATATCACTGGATGTTATAAGTAGGACACACAGAGCCAGTAGCCTCAGTTCCGTTTTTTTAGATAAACGTTTGCTCCGAAAACTCAACGCACCTCGTTTGTTTCATCGTTGAGAGGTCTTCTTCTTCGACCCCTCTGACTCTGCGGTCTGGCTGCAAGACTTGCCGGGACTGCAAGTCAAAAATGTCGATCACCGACCCGCATCGCATTTGTTTGCAGTGTTTGGGAGAAAGTCACAACACCGACGACTGTTCAAAATGCCAGTAGCTGACTGCCAAGGCCTTGCGGGTGCATAAGCGGAAGCTTCAGGTCGATAGGGGTTCTAAACCCAGTAAGTCCCGAAAATCTAAATCGTCCAAGGGGCTGTCCACCGGGGAATCGAAGGGCGATTCTCCGCATCGGGAGGCAGCCTGGGGTTCTCGGTCCCGGAGTGGTTCCTGCCATTCTTCTTCCTCGTCGTGGCATTCTAGGAAGCACGGTCACCGGTCGACTTCCCTGTCCTCCTCAGAGGATGGAGCCGCAAGGAAAGTGGCATGTCCGATGAAGTCCTCGATTCCGGAGGAATGGCTGCCTTTAAGAAGCAGATGTTAGTGATTTTTCAATCACAAGGCACGTTTCCGGTAGCACCTTCTGATGAAGCCGGCATGGAACGGTCTCGTACTGTGGCATGCTTCCAGGTCTCGGTCCCCGGCGAGACCGCAGAAACCTGCTAAGGGCTCGAGGCCTGAGTCGACTCCGTCAGCGCCGTGTCCATCGGATTAGGACATCGAGGCTTTGCCTTCTCATCATGCCTCTGCGCCGTCGGCACCATTGTCGACGTCGAAGCCTTTGGCGCTCTCGACGCTGAGGTTGTTGACACTCTTGGCGTCGAAGCCTTTGGCGCCCTAGACGCCTTCTGGGATTTTTGCCTGAAATTTACCTTTGGAGTTCCCTGATACAGTGGATCCTCAAAGGAAGGCTATTGCTAAGTCTGTGGGGCCAGTGGTAGACTCCAGGCCCTCTTCTGTCCCCCGGCAAGGTTTTCACCTCCCTCTGGACGACATATATGAGGAAGAAAGGTCTGACTTTGAGGACCCTTGTTGAGCATGATGTGGCTCCTGTCTTTTCTGGAGACAGTCAATTGGAGGAGTTGAGGCAAACCCTTCTGATGCCAGTGGGTTGGACACTTCCCTGGAAGTCGAATTTGGCAGGCCTGAGCCTGGGGTTCATGCTGAGTCACCATAAAGGCGGCTCATGGCTAGGGTCACGGAGTATCTGGGCTGGTCCAGTCCTCCTGAAGATTTTGTACAAGATGATCTAACGGAGTGTTAGGGAGAATTCTCATTCTATGGCTAATTTCTTTCACCTAGTGAGTCCCCCAGCAGCTTTGCTGGACTTATGGAGTTTATTTTTTTCCACTTGGTAAGAGTGTGCCTCTTTCCCCCACTCCTACCTGTGTTTTGTCATGTGCATTTCTACTTGTGTGATCTTGGACTCTGGAGCACACCACTCCATGAGCCCAACTTCTTGTGTGTGTTACACAGCACCTTCAGTGCAGTAACACAGGGTTGTCAAGATCTTCTCAATGACTCATTTTTCTGGGGCTGACTACTGTCCCCCAGAAACAGGTAAAGTTGCCATTAACTTTACATAGTCACTTAACTACAGATCCAGTACAACCCATCTTACATGGAGTTCTTGAAAGCGTTAAATCCTACCCCTTGTTGTCTGTGCCTCTCTGAGCTTTGTTTTGCTCTTTTAACATTTAGACTTGGCTGGTGGCAGTGGTATCTACCCTAACTTTTCTACCGCGATTATACTATATAAACGTGGTATTGTTTTAGGCTATATTAGCCTCGAACATAAACCCGCTTGACCAAATACTCTCTTTTTGCTTCGGTTGGGTTTAGTCACCATTTCTTTTTTGTTAAAGTCCTTCTTGTGTTTTACTTTGCACGGCAAATAAGGTTTACCGTCTTTTGGTGGGCGTCTGCCAAGAAGCCCTCCTCTGGGCACCTGGGTGTCTAGGTGGGCTGAATGTGAGGGAGGGGTGTAGTCGCCCCCTGCACAGGGTATCCTAGGAAAGCCAAGTTGCACTTTGCAATGATTGGCTGAGGTGGTTGTCCGGGCTGGACAACCCCCCCCCCTGCTGCGTGATGACAGCCGGGCTGTGTGAATGGGGGATTTTCGCATAAAAGGCAGGACTCTTGGGCTGGAAGTCAGAATCGCCACTGGAACTACAAGGAACCGAAGAAAAGCGGAGAAGAAGACGGCTGCTGCAACTACCCTGTCCCGGTGAAGCCCTGCTGCAGTCCTGAGCTATCTACCCTTCGACGACCAGAGAAGATCCAGTCCGGGGTCTTATTGCCTTGAGCCTGGTGGGGTCAACCAGCTCATATTCTACAGCCAGAGGATCCTCTTCGTGGTCGAAATCGCTGCACACTGCTGTAGTGGTCCGGATAGCCATCTGAAGAGCCTCTCCTGTTTTAAAGGAGTGCACCTTTTATTCACCGTCGCTGCTGTTGGCTTCATCCCCGAGTGGTGCAGACCCCTCCAGACGTCGTCCTTCTCGTCTCCACGACCGAAGTACCAGGAACCGTGGGGCTGAAGGAAACTACCAGGAACAACTGCCGTGGCACCAGCTTCTTCTTTGAATAAGGTACTGTGTTCTGCTTCGAGGAACTAGGGTGAATCCCTTTTCTCCTCATCCAAGGATCACCCTTGTCTTCCTTCCCTCTTATAACTTTTGCTTCCTCTGTTGACAATATCCAAGTACTCCTGGCAACGTTGAATCTTGAACTGTCTGACTGATATCCTCGACAAAAAAGGAACCCGGTTCCACTTGACACTGGCTCCGGCCTATTGACTTTGGCATTTCCGTCAGCGAGTGTTCTCGGATTCTGTCTGCCTTGACTAAAGTATTGCCTATGATTTTTGTCCCCAACTCTCTCTGGTTAGCCCAGGTGCCAAGTGTGTTTTGCCCCGGTAACATTAATTGCTGCGGATAAGCGTTTCTTTAATACGAGCGAGCTGTCAAAAAGTGACTGCATATGTGTTAACGGTAACGTCTTTTGTTTCACAACACTGGTCCGCCAAAACATAAGGTACTTACATTGAGTTATTCTGTGCCAAGAGAATTGGTTGTTTGTAGTGTATTTTACATGTGGTTTTGAATTTATAGAAGTGTTGTGTTTTACAGATGGTTTAAAAATAGATGTACTTATATTTTTTACCTGAAACCTTGAGTCAGTGTTTGCTTGAGTCACAGTAATTGTGGTCCCTTTGAGCAATCTCTGCTACTGCTCATATACTCTTGAGATAAGCCTGGCTGCTCCGCTACTGCTACCACTTTAACATAGTAGTACAGGCTTGTACCAAAGGTGAACTTGTATTACTACTTGGAATCTTAATTGTGTGTAGTGGTCCCTAAGGGCACTGCACAGGATTCTGCCTAACACGGACATTTTAGATCAAGGTCTGTCCTCTGACCCGGTGTTACCTTTTGATCTTACTCTACAGAACAGGGTGGCGGTTGCTTGGCAGTCACCAGAATCTCTTCCGGCTGTTAACAAATCGTTGACAAAGAAGTACTGCCCTTCCATTAGCGACCCCGGCTACTTATCCACTCACCCCACTCCCGAGAGTTTGGTGGCTCAGACGGCTACGGTCACCTCGAGGCAGGCGGCGTACCCTACCATCCCTCCAGACAGGGACGGCTTTGACGGTTGGGCTCGCAAGGTATTTTCTGTGGGGAGTATGGCGTTGAAATCAGCCAACTCCACTTGTGCTTCTCTTGAGGCTGAGCATATTCCAGAGGGTGAAGAAAGGGATGGGTTCCTTGCTCTCATGCAAGATGGCAAGGATGCCACGTGTGAATCCCTTCAGTCGGGTTTGGATACGGCCGACAGTGTTAGCCAGCCAATGGATGTGAGCACCATTATACGCAGATGTGCGTGGTGGCGGAAGTCGGGTTTTGCCCCAGATGTGAAAGCCGTCTTTTGAACATGCCCTTTGATGGCGCACATTTGTTTGGCGAGACCATTGAGCGGTTGCAGACCTCGAAAGCTGCAGCAAAATCTTTAAGCACAGCAGTGCATCAACCTGCGCCTTTTCGTCCTAGGGGACAACAGTCGAGGGGAGGTTATTTTCGTTACTACTCCTCCTTTGGTAGAACTAGAGGGGCAGCCAGTCAAAGGGGTCTGCGTAAAAGTACCCATGGTGGTCGGGGAACTAGATGCGACTGTCACACTCACCTGTCTCTCTGCAGGAGCGATTGATGATCCTCATTTGACCCAGAGTTCTCACTTCCCCTGTTTTACCCGGAGGAACACCTGTCAAATATGAGATGCACACTCAGACCTGGGTTCACCCGATTCTCCTGGGCTCCTTCCCTTCTCTCTACTATGTGCTGTGATGTTCCCTAAGGGCTTACCTTGGTTTTTAGTGGGGTGTGTGCTCCATCCTGCATTTGCAGGGGTGCGATTCTGTGGGAGGTTCACAGCCCTACACTCGTAGGGATGATGCCACTGTGTTTGCTGAGTTCTGATGCCACACGCTGTTATATGTCTTCACAGTGAGGCAGAGTGTTCCATGTGGTAGTTTCTTCACTAGCAAGAATTTCCTTTCCATACGGCGAACATTACGCAGTGGATTTTAAGAGTCCGGTATTATCCAAATTGTCTTTATTTTGCCAAAGGTATCTTGGGTGAGTAGCGCTGCGTGTAGAACTCAGAACCACCGGTAGATATGCGCAGCGTTATAGGTTCGAGCGCACCATGTATTGTCTCTCCTTTGCAGGAGAGGATTCTGGAGTGCTTGCGCCACAAGCCTGTGTTCAGCGCTACTGGAGAGCCTCAGAGGTCCTGTAAGTATGCACAAAGGCTTCGGTAAGTATGCACAGCGTTACTGGAGCGAGCGCAGTAAGTAACGTCTCTCCTTTCTTTGGCAGGAATTTGGGCGCTCGGGCTACGAACCTGGATTCCAGCGTAAGGGGGGGGGGAAGATTTGGTGAGTTTGCACAGCGTTACTGGAGCGAGAGCACTAATGAAAGTTCTTCTTTGTGCTTACAGGTGCTGTGTAGGTTTCACCTCGTGTCCGGGGAAAGCTGCGGCGTGGAGAAAGCACGGAGGTTGATCCGGAGCAGGTAAGCAGAAGCAGGATGATTCGGGGTAGGTAAGCAGAAGCAGGATGATCCGAAGCAGGTAATCAGAAGCACGGTGAGTGTGTTGCTGATGCAGCTTACAGAAATCAACACAAAGCACTGGAAGAATCTAGGGTGTGGCTTATATAGCCAGCCACACCAGAACACTAGAGAGCTCATGGACTTTCATGCACTTCCTGTTTGGCAACAGGAAGTGGTAACCGGGAAGTTACTACAAACACCAGGAAAGAATTAAAAGAAGGCATCTGCTATGGGTTTTTTTGTGTGCCTACGACAGGCCTGCCAAGCCTCCACCCAGCTTGCCCCGACTACATGCCCGGTACCCATGACAGTAACAAGGCCGCTCAGGCAGCTGCCTCTTTGCCTTCAGGCACTGCAGCAGCAGCTCCTAAACAGTCATGAGGCCATGTCCCATGGTTCGCCGGTTGGGGGCAGACTGTCTCAGCATCTCGAAGAGTGGCGAGCCATTACTTCAGTTGTGTGGGTTCTGGATACCATAGCCCACGGCTACTGTCTTCCCTTCCTAAAGCGGCCTCATGACTATCCACCGGGGAATTTCTCTTTGAAGCTTCCGGATCCGCTCCTTGTGCAGGAAATTCTGACCCACCTAGAGAAAGGTGCTATAGAACTGGTGCCTGTAGCGGAGAGGAACAAGGGATGGTATTCCCCTTATTTTATTACAAAGAAAGACGGAGGATTGAGGCCCATCCTGGACTTGCGTTGGTTAAACAAACGCCACAGGAGGGACAAGTTCAAGATGGTCACTCTTTCTCAGGTCCTCCAGGCCCTTCAACTTCAGGATTGGTCGATGTCTCTGGACCTACAGGATGCTTACTTTCATGCCGATTCATCCAAAGCATAGGAAGTACCTGAGGTTGGCGACTCGCACTTTCAGTTTCGGGTCCTGCCATTCCGATTGACCTCCACCCCGAGGGTCTTCACCAAGCTAATGGTAGTGGCAGCGTATCTCAGGCGAGGGGGGGGGGAATTCACGTCTACCCCTACCTGGACTGGCTGATCCGTGCCCGCTCAAGCATTGGATCATCTGGGTCTCACCTGCCGCTCCCTCCACAGGCTGGGCTTCTGCCTCAATTTCAAGAAGTCGCATCTGACACCTTCTCAACAGCTCCAATACATCAGAGCTGTGTTGGACACATCCTTGGGGAAGTGCTCACCTCCCAAGGTAAGGGCTCATCACATTGTGCAGATGGTGGACAAGTTTCAACATGCCCAGTTTTTCCCGGCTTTCGAATTCTTAAGGTTGCTCAGCCTCATGGCATCCTGCATTTTTCTGGTGCCAGAGGCCAGGCTGAGGATGAGATCCCTGCAATGGGTCCCCAAGATGCAGTGGTCGCAGTTCTCAGGCAAGATGTCGGATCCCGCTCAGATTCCAATCTCGGTCTCCCAGGATCTTCTGTGGTGGGCCAAGGAGGGGAACCTGATGAAGGGGGAACCGTTTTGGCAATCGTGGCCCAAGGTGGCGGTCATGATGGATGCTTCCTTCACAGGATGGGGCGCTCATGCCAACAACTTGACCGCCAGCGGTCGTTGGTCTCCATCAGAGGCCAAACTCCACATCAATCTGTTTGAGCTGAGGGCCATCAGGCTGTCCATGAAGGTTTTTAGGCCGTCTGTGTGGGGGAAGAGTGTCCCGATCATGACGGACAACACAGTGGCCAGGCATTACCTCAACAAAGGGGTTGGGGCGGTAGGAGCACTGTAACGCTCACCTGATTCCCGTAGAGGCGCCGGTCTTGACTGGGCGTATACCGTATCTGCAAAGGTGATGTGTAACACACGGCTGGCTCTTTGGGCTGGACCTCTGTGCACTGTATGTCTGACTTGAAGGGTAAGATGTCTGCAGATCAAAATATGGGATTAAGGAACTGGGTTATTGAATGTCTCTCTCTTCTTCCCTTTCTCTTCTCCTGTAGAACCCCAAAGGTTAACGCTCTCACCTTAGGTAAGGGTGCTGTAACCAGTTTCTTCACTGGATAAGGGGAGAAGGCCTCTTGAGTTCAGAGGACTGCTGTCCGTCGTTTACTGCACGAACGGTAAGTTTCGAGTCATTCTAATGTCTTTAAAGTCTTTAGTAATGATGTTTCTTGTTTTGCAGGGTTCCGGCGATGGCGGATGACGGGCTGAAGTGAGTTGAAGATGGAGCCCGTGTGATGAATAGAAGCGCCTGGAAGCACGTAAGTAAGCGCTTGTTGCCTGCTTCACGATGCGCTCTAACTGTCTTTTTATTTCGCAGGTACGAGTTCGGAGCGGCTGCAGGGTGCCGGAATACCCACTGGGTTAGATGTGGAAAGGAGTAATGGCACGTGAGTATTAAAGTTCCCCAATGTCTTTAAACGCACCTTGTTTTGTCTTTCAGATGCGGGATGCAGCGCCGAAGGCCTCCGGAGCGTGCGAAGAGTTGGTAAGCTTTTGTCTTTCAGATGCCGGAATGCAGCGCGAGGCGTTGGTGACAGCCGATGGACCAGGTAAGTGAAGAGCTGTCACTGAAGACCGTAATGCTAACCTGTTCTTTCTTGTCTTTATAGGTGTTGCTGAAGACTTGATTCAGGATGGTAAGCCTTTTTCCTTAGGCCCAGGATCAGATGCAGAAGACACGATGAGCGTTCTGCTAAAGAGGATGCAGAATAACGCAAAGCAAGATTCATCCATCGGGTGTGGTTTAAATAGCCTCCTGTAGTGCTTAGATGTCTCCTTCCACAGCCACGCCTAGGTAAGAAAAGAGTTCCTGCTTTCCAGAAGAGTTCGTGTTCTGAATCTAGGGAGTGGCTCCTGCCCCACCCAACAGGAAAAGTAGTTCCAAACAGAAGAGGATCAGAGGCTCAACTGGCAGGCAAGTAAGCAGCATGGTCTGCTGCAGGTAAGTCCACCCAAGCATTATGAGCCCGGCGCTTCCAGCGCTGGGACTGGGCATATTTATGAGCCTGGTGCCACTGGCGCCAGGACTGGGTCCAAAAGGTCCCAATTGGGACTGGTTGGCACTCGGAACCTGGGTTATGGATCTGCTACCAAGGGAGTTGGGAAAACCCTGACCTTTTGGAAGCAGAGATCATGACAAGCACTCCGTTTTGCAGAGAAGCAATGCAGCTCTGGTTCTGGGCCATTCAGCAGGGAATTTCGATCTCGGCAGTTCATCTGGCCGGAGACGAAAATGCAGCGGCGGACGCTCCGAGCAGGCACAGCACAGTCTCTCACAAATGGGAGTTGGCTCAGGAAGTCCTTCTGGAGATCTTCGCCCTTTGGGGAACCCCACAAGTGGATTTCTTCACCACCAGTGACAACCGGAAGTGTGAGAGATTCTGCTCAAGGGAATTTCCTCCGCGAGGAGCCTTAGGAGACTCATTCGTAGTGGATTGGTCATTCCCACTGCTGTACGCGTTTCCTCCAGTGTTGCAGAGGTTAGGTTCCCACATGACCCTCATTGCTCCTGATTGGGAAAGGAGAGCGTGGTACAGGGACCTTCTAGAAAGGTCCATCTGCCCTCCACACCGTCTTCCCTACTGAGAGGATATTCTCGAGAAAGAGAGAAAGAGGGAAAGAGAAAGAAAGAAAGAGAAAGAGAGAGAAAGAGAGATCAGGTTCTCCATCCAGTGGTCAGAACTCTCAACTTTGAGGTAGAAGGATTTGGACCTCCCGGATGAGGTGATGGAGGTGTTGCTTTCGGTCAGGCGGCCTACTACAAAATCGGACAGACTAATGTGTTCCCGCCATCCCCTTTCCAGGTGCCGGTTTGGGATTCAAATTTGGTTTTGAAATGTCTAATGGGTACTCCATTTGAACCCCTGCACTCTTGTCCTTTGAGGTTATTGTCCTTCAACACTGTGTTCTTGTTTGCGGTCACTTCCGCTCGCAGAGTGAGTGAATTGCAGGCACTTTCATCTAAGCCGGTTATCAGTACCTGCCCAGCTAAGAGGCCAAACCATTCTGGCCGTTTTGCTGCATTTCTTTGTGGCATTTTTAAGGGAGGTGCAGGACTAGGGAATTTTCTTTCAATTTTGTGGGATGGGGTGAAGACATAGAAAATGCTCATGGGGGGCTGTCAGCCCACAAAATTCCGAAGAAAATGCAGGAAAATGGCCACATTGAGTTGGCCAATTATGAGTTATACGAAATCCCAGTTATCATAGGGTCCCTACTGCCTCACAAGCCTAGTGCTGTGATCACTGCCCAAGTTTAGACTCAAATAACAAAGAATTGTCATCTTATGCAAGCCTGAAATGCTAGATACAGGATATAGTTGCAAAAAAAGGGTAGCAGATGCCCCCTCTAGAAAGAACATGGCATGATAACCTGTTCTGTGTTTTTTTCCCCCATTTTGCTCACTTTACCTTTCATAAAGGAGGAATATGCATTTGCATATCAGTCTTTGTCCCGCCCACAAGGGCAGTCCAGCACCGAACTGCCAGGCTAAAAGCCTGTTAACAAGAGTACCTACAGCAACCCCAGACACGCGTTTCAGCCTTGTTGGGTCTCCTAAGCGAGGTAGAGCTGTGCCTTTCTGAGCACAATGAGCAAGGGGTCCACGTCTGGGTTCCCCCAGGTAACTTAGGGTGACCAACCTCAAGTTCCTTGCAAAATACAAAAAAAAGGTGGCAGGCGCCCCTCCTCTAGAAAGAACATGGCGTGATAACCTGTTACGTGATTTTTTTTTCCCCCAATTTGAGAGTCTGCAACCATTGCTTTTTGCTCACTGTACCTTTCAAAAAGGAGGAATATTAATTTGCATATCAGTCTTTGTCCCGCCCACTAGGGCAGTGGACTGCAGCGAAATGCCAGGCAAACCTCCTTTGATCAAGAGTACCAACAGCAACCCCATAATACCAAGAGTACCAACAGCCCTTGTGGGAGGGACAAAGACTGATATGCAAATCAATATTCCTCCTTTCTGAAAGGTACAGTGAGCAAAAAGCGATGAATGCCGACACTCAAAGTGGGGAAAAAAAAAAACACAGAACCAGTTATCATGCCATGTTCTTTCTAGAGAGGGGCACCTACTACCTTTTTTTTGTATTTTTACAGTATATAGTTGGTTTATGTGAAAATGTTGCCGAATCACTTTTGTTGATCTAAATTTCAGAAGTGAGGAAAAAATAGGCACTGTGAAGTAAAGAGATTTTGCCAAGTTCACATATGTTGGTCACAGAGATGCCGGGCCTTGGGCCTTTTTCACGGTCTTCTACTTATCCAGTGGACCACATCTCCTGCTATCCCATCATTAATTTTTCACTAATATACTAAGATGTTTGCATTGTGTTTTCAGCATACACAGTTGTTCTGGTTTTGAAAGTGGATATTTGAAGCACCGAACCACATTCTATATGATCCTGAAAATATAAAAAATCTTTATAGAAACCTATAGGGTAAAACAACTAAGTTTTATTGTGATGGAATGCAGGAGGAACACGAATTGTAATCTCCTAATTCACTGTGCGATCCCTGTATATTTCTACATATTGCCGAAAAACTTCCACATTGCACCAAAGTATATTAAAAAAAGTTAGTCACCATAGTGACTAGAGTACTCCGTCCTTATTTTTGTATTTTTTGTATTTTATTGTTTATATGGCGCTTTAATCCAAAGCGCTTGACAGTTTAACAAGAAACATCAAACATAGAACATAGAAGCAATACAAATATAAATGAATCAAACCATAAAACAGCATGTAGAACAATTTACATACAAGACGACAAAAGGAGGGGAAGGAAAAAGGGGAGAGAGAAAGGGGAGAGAGTAGCAGGAAAGGTGGATATCAAAGGGGAGATAGGGAAAGAAACAGAAGAGTGAATTGAGAGGAGAAAGGTGGTGAAGGGGAAAGGAGTCAGGGAGAGGAGTGATTTCAAGGAGGAACGGAAGGAGGAATAGGTGGAGATGGAGCGGATCGTGAAAGGAAGGGAATTCCAATGTAGGGGGGCAAGGAGCGGAAATGAGAAGAGACAAGGAGGTGGGGAAACAGAGTAAGACAAGCCTTTGCTCCATCCTTGTGGGAGTCCCCACAAATTACATGTACTAAAGCGCATGGGGGAGCAGTCCGGGGACTGCCCAGAAGCCCCACCCTCCGGCGCCTCACTTCAGTCCCCTTTTGACACATCGGACACTGGTAAACCTGGCTGCCTAATTAAACTAGCCTCATGGCCTACTAGCAGGGGAAGGAGGGTGGGACATATGGAGGACCGGCTGCCCAAACTCTGGGTCCTTCCTGGAACTTGTGTCCAGAGAGTAGTGTTTGCAGAAAGCGGACAGCCTGGCCCAAGTAGCCGCCTAACTCCCAGGTGACGTGCCTCCCAAACTGCAGTCACCTTGGTTCATACCGTGTGTGAAAGGATCCCTGGAGGCACTTTCTTTCCTGTGCCCGCATACGCCTCAGAAATGGCCAAACCATCAAACGGGCGATGGAGGCCTTGGATGCCTGGGTGCCCGGGGCCGACCCCCTAAACATGACGAAAAGCGCTTCAGACTTCCTGAAAGGCTTCGTCCAAGAGTTCGAATTGGAGCACCCTCCGCAGATCCAAGGAATGGAGTGCCCTTTCCGTGTAAGATTGCAGATTGGGGAAGAATGTTGGCAAGCGTATTTCCTGATTTAGTTGAAATGGTGAAACCACTTTAGGCAGGAATTTGGGATGGGTACGCCGAAGAACAAGTTTCTTACCAACTGTAACGTTCTTTCGACTGGATGTTCCTCCCACGTATTCCTCATCTTGTGATAAATCGTTATGTCCAGCTTTGCTGCTTCGGAAAAAAATATTTCTCGGCAGAGGGCGCTGTGCTCGAGGTCGTGGCGTCGATTGTCCCTCGACATACTCCGTATGTCGACGTAACCGATGGTATAAGTAGCTCGAGCCGTGCCCGTTGCTTCAGTTCTGTTTTTTCAATGAAATATATATAGGAGGAACACCCAGGCGTGTCCCCTGACCGATACATTCTTCGTGAGAGGAAAGTGTAAGAAAACAAACTGTACTGTGGGGTAGGATGGGAGGGTCGATGAGGAATACGTGGGAGGAACATCCAGTCGAAAGAACGTTACAGTTGGTAAGAAACTTGTTCTTCGAATGGATTGTGTCCTCCCACGTATTCCTCATCTTGTGATAGGCTCCCATAGCAGTATCAATTTTTTGGAGGTGGGAGTACCAATTCAGTTTTCGTGGACAGAATGCAGAACTGCCTTTGCAAAAAAAACCCTCGTTAGAGGAGGCAGTGTCCAAACAATGTTTAACAAAGGTATGTATTGTTTTCCAGGTTGCAGCTGCACAAATGTCTGCTGCCGGGACTCCCCTCTTTAGAGCCGCAGAAGTAGCCATTCCCCTTGTAGAATGGGCACGAAGCCCATCTGGTGGTTCTTTTCCCGCTAGTCTGTAGCATTCAACTATGGCTAATATGATCCAGCGGGAAATGGTCTGTTTTGTTACAGATAAGCCTCATTTCTGACCAGTGTAACCCACAAACAATTGGTCATCTTGTCTCAATTTAGCCATCCTAGAGATGTAAAAACTAAGAGCCCTCTTGGGATCTAATCTATGTAATCTCTCCTCTTCTTTGCCCAGGTGAGGAGGAGGATAAAACGTAGGAAGTACTATTTTTTGTGACAAATGGAAGTCCGAGACTACTTTTGGCAAAAATGAAGATTTAACTTTAAGGACTACCTTATCTTTATAAAAAATAGTATATGGTGGTTTGCATGAGAGAGCCTGAAGTTCGCTAACCCTGCGGGCTGATGATAGGGCCACAAGGAGGACCGTTTTTAGAGTCAAAAGCCTCAATGGACATGAGTGCAGAGGCTCAAAAGGTATGCAAGTCAAGAATTTTAATACTAAATTTAAGCCCCAGGCTGGTACATGAAAAGGTACTGGAGGGTATACATTAGTGAGCCCCTTTAAGAATTGAATTAACGGTATTTTGAAATATGAAACCTCTTCCGAGGAGCGCTTGAAAATGGACAGCGCAGCTAGGTATCCGTTTATTGTTCCTATCTGGAGCCACAGATTAGCTAGATGCAGCAGAAAGGAAAGCACCATTGGGGTGCCACACTGAAAAAGGTCCACATCCTTGTCTTTGCACCAGTGACTAAACCTATTCCAGCGACATCAGTACAAAGACTTTGTTGCTGGTCTTCTGGCCGAAAGAAAGATTTCCATTACGTCATCCGGAAGATCCCAATCCTTGTAGCTCAACCTCTCAGAAACCATGCGTGAAGGTTGAGTGTCTTGACCTCTGGATGGAGAACCCAACCTTCCTCTTGCGAGAGAAGATCCTTTGCGGAAGACGTATTGGAGGGCAGATGGACATGTCTAGATGGTCTGGGTACCACGTTCTCCTGGCCCAATCCGGGGCAAGTAGGATCATGGTTTTCCTGAACTTTCTCAACCTCCTGCTTACTTGAGGAATCACGGGGACTGGGGGAAACGCGTACAGCAGTGGAAACTTCCACTCCACTACGAATGCGTCTCCCAGAGCTCCTCTTTGAGGAAATTACCTTGACAAGTACTGATCACAATTCCGGTTGATCGCAGTGGCAAACAGATCCACTTGAGGGGTTCCCCAAAGGGCGAAGATCTCCAGAAGGACTTCCTGAGCCAGATCCCACTCGTGAGAGACCATGCTCTGCCTGCTCAGAGCGTCTACCGCCGTGTTCTTCTCTCCGGCTAGGTGAATTGCTGACGGAGAGATTCCTTCTTGTATTGCCCAGAACCAGAGCTGCATTGCTTCTCTGCACAGTGGCAGTGACCCTACTCCTCCTCTTTTGTTGAGGTAGTACATGGCCACCGTGTTGTCCGTCATTATCAGGACATTCTCTCCCTGTACAGAGGGCAGAAAGGCCTTCAGAGCTAGTCTAATTGCCCTCAGAACCAACAGGTTGATGTGTAGTTTGGACTCCGATGGAGACCAACGACCGCTGATTGTCAGATCGTTGGTGTGTGCTCCCCACCCAGTGAGTGAGGCGTCCGTCACTACCGTTATCTCCGGCCAAGGTTGCCAAAAAGACTCTCCCTTGAGAATGTTGTTGTTGCCAGCCCACCATAGAAGATCCGGAGCAACTGCGCTCGGGACTTGCAGAAGATCCGACATATTCCCTGAGAACTGGGACCACTGAGTTCTGAGTGCCCATTGAAGGGATCTCATTCTCAACCTGGCCTCTGGTACTAGGAAAATGCAGGATGCCATGAGGCCGAGCAACCTGAGAAAAATCGAAAGGCCGGTAGACGTTGGGCATTCTGGAATTTTGTAAACATCTGCTGGATGTGGAGAGCTCTCACTTCGGGAGGCGAGGCTTTTCCCGATGAAGTGTCCAAGACTGCTCCGATAAGCTGGAGTTTCTGGGCTGGTATCATGTGGGACTTCTTGAAATTGAGGGAGAAGCCCAGTTTGTGGAGGAAGTGGCAGGTGATCGAAAGATGTTCCTGAGCTTGTTCTGGAGAACTTGCTCTGATCAACCAGTCGTCCAGGTAGGGATATATGTGAATACCTCCTTTCCTGAGACTTGCTGCCACAACCGCCAACAGTTTGGTGAAAACCCTTGGGGCGGAGGTCAACCCGAATGGCAGAACTTGAAACTGATAATGAGAATTGCCAATCGCGAACCTCAGGTACTTTCTGTGCTTTGGATGGATTGGCACATGAAAGTAAGCATCCTGAAGGTCCAATGATACCAACCAATCTTGGAGTTGGAGAGCCTTAAGGATCTGAGAAAGAGTCACCATCTTGAACTTGTCCTTCCTAAGGAACTTGTTCAAGTTTCTCAAGTCCAAGATGGGTCTCAGTCCTCTGCCCTTTTTTGGGATTAGAAAATATGGGGAGTACCAACCCCTGTTCTTCTCCGCTACAGGTACCAGTTCTATGGCACCTTTCTCTAGCAGGGTTAAAATTTCCTGCAACAGGAGCGGATCCGGAATTTTGACGGAGTTGGCTCCCGGTGGATGATTCTGAGGCCTTTTTAGAAAGGGGAGACAGTAACCTTGGGCTACTCCTTCCAGTGCCCAAGCATCTGAGGTAATGCCCCACCATTCCTTCAGATGTTGAGAGATCCTGCCTCCCACTGGTGTTTTGTGTAACAAAGTCTCAGAGGGATTTGGAGGCGGCTGCAGGAGTGGCTGAGGGTACAGATGCCACTCCTGAGGCTGATTCTGCACCTCTTCCCCGTGCTCCACGAGGAAAGTTCCTTTTGCCCCTTTGAGAAGCCTGACCTCTTCCTCTACCAAAAGAGGAGTAGTATCGAAAAGAACGACCCCTCCAGGAAGATGAGCCAGAATAGGGTTTTAGAGGCTGGTGCAAAGAGGCGCTAAGTGATTTAACTGCCGCTTTCGAGGTCTGAAGTTTTTCTAGGCTTTCATCAGCCTTTCTGCCAAAGAGCCTCAAGCCATCAAAGGGCATGTTGAGGAGTCTAGCTTGCACGTCCGGTGCAAACCCCGACTTCCTCAACCACGCAAATCTGCGTAGCACAACGCTTGCAGCCATGGATCTGCTGATACTATCGGAGGTATCCAGTCCAGACTGGAGGCATTCCCCCATTGCCTCCTTCCCGTCTTTGACTACATTCAGGAAGCCTTTCCCTTTCCTCGCCTTCCGGAATAAGATCAGCCGCTGCCGAAATACAGTCCCACAGGGTATGGGTAAACCTGGCTAGGGTACAGGTGACATTTGCCGACTTAAGTGCCATACTGCCTGACGTGAAAACTTTACGTGCCCAGGCGTCAATTTTTTTATCCTTTCTATCTGGAGGGATAGTTGGATAAGCAGTTTGTTTTGAAGTGGATGCTGCTTGAATGACTAAACTCTCTGGAGTCGCATGTTTATTCAAATATTAAGGATCCGATCCAGCTGGTCTATATTTTCTTGGAAAAGTGCTATCTGCAGCAGCAATGGTTTCTGGTTTCTCCCAGTTTTTCTCCACAGTCCTTTGAATGGCCCTGTGAAAAGGGAGAACAGGATCCTTCTGAGGTCCCTTGACAATAATATCCGTCATGTCATCTTGTTCAAAAATGGGTGAAGTATTACCCCAACCCATGTATTCAACTTCCCTGGTCATAAGACCCCTGTACCCAGCATCTGCATGCTCTGCAGGATCAGGTTTGGCGAATTCTAATTCTGGGGATGTGTCAACTCCACTGGCGAAATCTAGAGTATCACTCAGGTCTCTCATTCTAGATTCCTGGTCAATAGGTTCTTCAGGAACTTGTCTTGTACCATAAGTAACTCCCAAAGGAGTAACTTCGTCTTCTTCTGAAGCAGATTCTTCATAGATTGCAGACATAGACTTGAAAAAGTCTGACCTGGGCAAAGGAGTGAATCTCCTTTCTTCCTCTTCCATCTGCTTCGAAGGAAATGGCAAATCCCTCGAAGTTTGAGGGTGTCTTCGATAATGGCGTCGATGACGCATTTGGCTTTGGTGTCGAAATTATCAACGTCGAGGGCGTCGACGAAGTTGTCCAAGTCTTCGACGATTTGTGTTTCTTGGCCAGCACTGGAGAGGTGCTCGACTCTCGAAGATTCTTCGACGGTTTTACGTCGACTCGAGGTTTTTTGTATTCCTCGGCGCTACTGGTCTTGGCCATAGTAGCCTTGGACTTCCCTTTGTCGTCCAATGGAGCGACTTTAGGGGTATGGCTTTTTCGAGGTTCTTTCGAGGGTGTCGAGGCCGCATTCTTGAAAACCTCCATCATCTTTTTGCAGAATTCTTCCCACTTACTGGGAGAATCCGATTTAGTCGGACAACGAATTTCTTCGGTCGACTCTGAAGAAGATGATGATGAGGGAGATCTATGTCTCCTCTTCATTTTTTTCGATGACGACGAAGAAAGTCTCGATCTACTCCTAGATCGAGATCTCTGAGTGCCTATGGCGATCCGATCCCTTAGAATCAGTCGCTTTCTTATGTTTTTTTGACGAAACCTTTTTTGAGGCCTCCCTCCCCACCGACAGTTTACCTCTCCTCTCACGAAGAGCTTTTTCGGTCAACGATTGGCAGGACCCGCAGTCGTCGGTTCGGTGACTGGAACTGAGACACCAGAGACAAATCCGGTGGGGATCGGTAATCGACATCTTAGACCCACAATCTGCACACTTTTTAAACCCAGTTCTGGGTGTCGAAGGTGTCGAAGATGATGACATTTTCTTCACAGAAAATAGAAGCGCGCCGTTCTCGATAGCGAAGCGATCGGAAAAAAGGAACTGAAGCAACGGGCGCGGCTCGAGCTACTTATTCCCATCGGTGACTTCGACAGAGTATGGAGTACGTCGAGGGACAATCGACGCCACGACCTCGAGCACAGCGCCCTTTGCCGAGAAAACATAACGATTTATCACAAGATGAGGAATACGTGGGAGGACACAATCCATTCGAAGTACTTTATCACTGTGAAAGACTGAATGGCTCACACAAAGACATTGCTTGCAGCACACTAATACTCTGCACCAATGTGAAAGCCACCAGTAGAACCACCTTGAGCAAAACCCACTTGATGTCAGCTGAAGCCATCGGCTCAAAAGGGTTGTGTTGTAAAGCTACCAGCACCACATTTAGGTCCCAGATGGGATGGGACCTGTGCACTGGCTATAGCAACCTTTTTAAGCTCTTGAGGTGTGCTTTGACCATCGGGTCAACCGCAGAGAAAGTCTCATCCTGTGAATTTTTGTAGGCCCTAATGGCCGCTAAACAAGTGCAGCAGGTATCAAAATGGACCCCGGAGCGAGCAAGATGTGCAGTCAAAAATGATACGTTGTCGGGGGGTGGAGGGGGGGGTGCACGTGAGTGGGTCCACATCCAGTTTGTGTGCCCAGTGGCAGGATCTGGTCCATTTACTTTTGTATTGCGAGTGAGTGGAAGGTTTGCTAGCCTCCTGGATAAAGTCGCAATTGCTCGCGAGAAGCCTGCCGCGTGAAGCTTTAGCTGATCAGGAGCCAGGCTGAGTGCGCCAGCTTGCCCGGGTGCTCCACCGCCCCCATGCTGCTGCAAGATGAAGCCAATGCGGAGGACTGGCAGATAGACCATGCCTTGCAACTTTTGCTGTAGGAGTTCTGAGAACCACGCCCTCGATGGTAAGTGGGGAGCAATCAGAATAATGGTGAAGCCTATCGAGTTCTGAAACTTGCAACGGGTCCTCTAAAACAGAAGAGGGGGAGGGAAGGCATAGCAGTTGTGGCCGTCCCAGCACAGTTGGAAGGCACTGCCCCCCCCCCCCCTCAAGGAGCCTTGATCCTGCCCCACCCATGAAGCAAAGAGGGGACATTTGGAATTCTGCAGGGACGCAAACAGGTTGAGATCCGTAAAGTCCCACCTCTGAAAGAGAAGTAACAAGGAGTTGATGTGCAATGCCCACTCGTACGTGTTGTAGCCTTCTAAACCGGTCGGATTCCGCATTGCTGTTCCCCGTTGGATGAACTGCCCTGATTCAAATTCCTTGCAACTGGGCCCATTCCCAGATAGAAATGTTCTTGCTGCAGAGTGACGGCGACCTAGTCCCGCCCTGTTTGTTCAGGTGGAACAGTGTGGTTGATTGGTCGGTCCGGACCATGACCACTTTATCCCTGGCCAAAGGCAGAAAGGCTTTGAGAGCCAGGCCCACTGCCGTGTGCCCCAAGGTTTATGTGCATCAAGGTTTCCTCCCCCGACCATGAGCCATGAATGAAGTGGTCGCCCAGAGTTGCCCCCCCCCCTCCCAGCCCCACAGGGAGGAATCTATCGTCACCACCTGAGAAGGCTCCGGCTGGCCACATTGCAGTTGAGGATCCACCAGCGGAGGTTCCAATGAGGTTCTCCTGGTCCCATGAGGATGCAAAATGAAGGGGAAGGCGCCACATTTTGAGTCTGGCGTGCGGTACCGTCAGGCCACATGAGGCCAGGAGATCCAGCAAGTGCTGAAACCACCACTCTCTGGTTGAAGGGTTGGACAGGAAATGGTGAAATGCCTTCTGTTAAGATTTTAACCTGTCGGCTATGGGGAAGACCCTCAGGACCACTGTGTCCCAGGAAACAAAATCCTGCGAGGGGAGCAGCTGCAAATTCTTTGGGTGGAGGGAAAACCCCAGTTGGTGAAGGACCTCTGCCAAACTCTGGCAGGAGTAGAGCGTTCATTTGGGTGAGCTGGCACTCACCAGCCAGTACAAGTAAGGGTGTAGGTGGTGACCGTCCAACCGAAGAAGGCCCACCACCACGTTCATTAGCTTGGTAAACACACACAGCGTTACATTGAGACCAAACGGAAGCACCTTGTACTGGAAATGGTGTGACAATTGTGAACCGCAGGAACTTATGATGCGGTTGGAAGATGGCGACATGGAGGTATGCATCTTATAGGTCTAAGGAACACATACAATCTCCTGCCCAAAGAGACTCTGGTTTGTGAACTGGTGTCATCATCTTGATGTGTTTGAGAGGGAGCGAAGAACTGAGGAAAGAAAAATCCAGGACCACCCTCAGGCCTACCTGGTTGTTCTTGGGTACTGCAAAAATCCTGGACTAATATCCGGAGCCCCTGTCCAGAAGAGACACCGGCTCCACTGCCTGCATGTTCCACAGGTGGAAGACCTCATAACAGGACAAGAGACCCTATCTGCAGCAACAGTTTGAAAGCAGGAAGAGGAAGACTGAATACTGTTGACACCACTGAAAGAATTCAAGGATTCAAGAAAACCTGCCTCCAATTGCTCAAACAGAGCCAGCCAGCCCCCAAAGGGAGAGCTGCGGTCCCTGACCAAAACCTGATTGTGTTTTACCATCAGAGCCAGGCGTGGAAGAGGGGGAGCAAAATAAACCCTGTGTGGTACGCTGCAGTTTTCTCCTGGGCTCGCTTGGTAACCTGTTCAATTGGCGAGCCCTCCGATCGCAAAACCCCTTGAACCTGCCAAAGGAGCGCGTTTGGTGTCCTCACCTACCAGGACCATGGAGGAAAGGCTTGGGTCCTGGTTTCGTAAGAATTGAGGGACTTCGCTGTCTGTGTGGACATTTTCTTTTAGGTTAACTCGTCATCCGTGGACGAGTGGAACATTATAAGTTACGCACCGTAGTGACTAACGTACTCTTAGTCCATAGTCCCCCTTCCTCCACACTGCATGGGCGTCCCTCGCGACGGAACCTTTTTCACCAGAGAAATCTTCTTCCCCTCTAAATTTAGAGGCACGGCCCTGGGAGCATGTGCTGCCCTGACTCCGCCCTCTGGTGCCACACCTCAGTCCCCAAAGACGCGTTGACAATAGATTTGCCATTGCCTAATGACACCAGATTATTAGGGGGGAGGATGGTACGAAGTATGGAGGAAATGGGACTATGGACTAAGAGTATGTTGTCACTACGGTGAGTAACGTATAATTACTCTCATGTCCCGTCCCCTTTCCTCCATACTGCATGGGCGATTGCAACTGAATGTAGCCCCAGGGAGGAGAGGAGACCCTCCTTAAGCAAACCGGTTCTGAGAACCGCCTGTCCAAAAGCCGCATCCGATCTGGAGCCAGCAACCAAACAGTAATGCTTGCCGAAAGCCGATAGAATGGCCCATGTGGCCACCCTGCTTAGGACCAGCCAGGGGACATGGGGTTGAAAGGCGATGGCCGTTGCCTTGGCCTTGACCGCGTGGGCATGCATGTTCGCCGTAAGGGGTCTATGCTGGCCCTTGTACGCTTCCTTGATTGCCGAGACCATCCAGCGGGAGATAGAGGCTTTGGAGGCCCGATAGCCTGGCGCCTCCAAAAGTGATAAATAGGGTATCTGACTTGCGGAAGCCCTCGGTCCTGTCCAGGTAGAATTTCTGGGCAAGCCTGACATTGAGGCAGTGCAGAACTCTGAGGCTCATCCTTCGTGTCCGAAAAGTATGTAGAAGGACGATCTCCTTGTTTAAGTGAAAGGCTGATGGCACTTTAGGTAGAAATGTCGGATGGGTCCTCAGGACCACCTTATCATTGTGAAAGGTGCTGTACGGCTCTGAGGAGACTAGGGCCTGGATCTCGCTGACCCTGCGCGCCGATGTGAGGCCGACTAGCAGGGCCATCTTGATGGTGACCAGCCTGATGTCTGCGGACGCCATAAACTCAAATGGCTTGTGCGCAAGGGCACCCAAGACTAGGTTCAAATCCCACATGGGGTGTGGCTTCCTGATGGGAGGGTAGTCTCTCGCAAGTCCGGCCAAAGGTCACCTGACGATCGGGTTGGAGGAGGAGAAGACCCCCCCCCCCCCTCTCCGAATTCCTGTAGGCTCCAATGGCTGAGAGGTATGGGCAGCAGGTGTTCTCTGAGAATGACAGCACGTCGTCCAATGAACAAGCCAGCGGATCGATATCCTTGGAGTGCAACAGTGGCAGAAACTGGTCCATTTACTTTTATACTAGGCTCTGGTAGCCTTGCTCCTAGCCCCCTGTATGATTTCCAGATTGGCTTGAGATAGGTTGAGGTGGCTGAACATCACTTGCTCAGGAACCATGCTGTGAGGGCCAGCTTATGAAGGGCGGGGTGGACGACCCTTCCCCTCTGCTGTGTCAGAATATGTGCTGGGCCCGTCGGGAGGTGGATTGGAGGGACCGCGGAGAGGCTGAGCCGCTCCGAGAACCATGGCCTGGCTGGCCACCACAGAGCTATCAGAATGAGGTTGAGCTGGTGAGACTCCTTGAACTTGCAAAGCACTCTGTAAATCAGTGGAGTGGGAGGGAAGACGTATGGTGACATGCCGTTCCACTGGATCCATAAAGCGTCGCCCAGGGAGCCTAGGTCCTGCCCCTGCCAGGAGGCAAACAGAGCACTTCTTGTTGTGCCTGGTGGCAAACGGATCCACCTGGGGGAGGCCCCATCTGTGGAAGATCTCCTGTGCAACGAGGTCGTTCAGCCACTCAGTTGTGCACTCCCAACCTGCTGAGCCTGTCCGCTTCCAGGGTGACTTCCCCCGGAAGGTGAACTACCGTGAGGCAAATCTCATTCTCCAAGGCTCATTCCCACATGTTGATTGCCAGTCTGCACAGGGAAGGGGACCTGGTCTCCCCTTGCTTGTTAATGTAGTACATACTGGTCGAGTTGTCGGTCTGGATGAGGACAACCCTTCCCTTGAGATGTGGGAGGAAGGCTCTGAGCGAACCAGATGGCGTTCAGCTCCAGCCAATTAATGTGGTACTCTTGTTCTTGACGGGTCCACGTGCCGTGGACCGAGAGGTCCACCAGGGTGGTTCCCCGGCTCTCTAGGGAGGAGTCTGTGGTAATAGTCACCTGTGGGACGGGGGGCCCGAAGGGCTTGCCTGTCCGCAGGTTGCAGTCCCTGTACCACGATGTAAGGTCCGGGTGGAGAGAGAGATGGGGATCTTGATAATTTCGGCCTGAGAGCACCTCTCCTGGTTCAACGACGCTGTGAAGTGGAGCTGAATCCTCATCATCATGAGTCTTGCATGGGGGATGGCCAACAGTACCGCTGCGAAAAGGCCCAGTAGATGCTGGTACCATCAAGCCGAAGTAGCACTTCGGCTGAGAAAGCGGGAGGTGGCTCTCCCGATTGCCGCGATCTTGTCCTTCGAGGGGAAGACCCTCTCGGAGCGCATGTCCCAGATGAGGCCCAGGAAAGTCAAAGACTGCATGGGTTGCAGCTGTGACTTCTTGAGATTGAGCGAAAAGCCCAGGTCGTGTAGCGTGTTCATCAGTGCATGGGAGGAGTGGTGAACTGCTTCTTGAGATGTAGCCCTGACGAGCCAGTCATCTAGGTAGGTGTATATACGGAGGAGGGCTGCCACTGCATTCATAAGTTTGGTAAAGACCATGGGGCCGAGTTGAGGCCGAAAGGGAGGACCTTGTACTGATCATGGCAGCCCATTATCCTGAACCGGAGGAAATAACGATGGGGTTGCCAAATCAGGACAAGCAGATAGGCGTCCTTCAGATCCAAGGAGCATATCCAGTCTCCCCTGCATAATGTTTCTGCAATAAAAGCTGGCATCACCATCTTGAATCTCTGAAGAGGTAGAGAGGTTGAGGGTGGAAAGGTCCAGTACGTATCTCAGGCCAGCTTGGTTCTTTCTGAATGGTGAAGATCCTGGAGTAAAAGCCTGAGCCTCGCTGGGAGGCTGGGACTTCCTCCACGGCCTGGCTCAGGACGAGCGACCGAATCTACGCCAAAAGAGTTGCTGTCCCAACTTGCGGGAAGAGGAGGAGAGGAAGACGGTAAGGCAGGAATAAGTAGACGGTACCCAGAGGAGACTACTGACAGGATCCGGGGGTCCGCAAAGTTCTGTCACCAAAAGTGTGCGTGAAGAGCAAGCCTGCCCCCACTGGTGACACTTGGACCCCGTAGGGGTCTGTCATGACTTCTTACCCTCTGAGGCAGAGTGGGACTGGAAAAAGCCCTTGCCCCCCCCCCCTTTTTGTTGCTTGCGCCGACTTGGGGTCAGCGAGCGTTTTCCGGCTGCCCAGACCTCTGTTCCTGGAAGCCATGGAAGCCTCCAGATGAGCGACCCTTATCCGAGCGTTGCTGGGACTGGGAGTACGCTTTGGGCGTAGACTGTCAGAATGGATAAAGACTTAGCCGTCTGAGAGCTATTCTTTTTGTCCAGATCCTCGTCTGTGCTGGAGTGAAAGAGGTCACTGCCCTCGAAGGGCAGATCTAGAATATGTTCCTGGACATCTGGGTTGAACTTGGTTGCCCGGAGCCAGCCCATCCTCATTTCTGTGGCAATACAGATGGCACGTCCAGAGGTATCAATGTGTGCCAGAGTGGACTCCATGATATCCTGAGCCACGAGCTTGGCTTCGGCTAGCCCCGCCTTAAAACGTGATTGGCTGTGGGCAGGGAGTTCCGGGAGGAAGTCAGCAATTTCCCGGTATAATCTCTGGTTGACCGCTGCCAGCATGGTGTCTCCGTTGGCCTGTCGCAGATGGAAGGAAGAACTGGAATACAGCTCCTTACCGTATGCCTCCAAGGTTTTCTCCTCCTTGCCTAACAGCGCCGTAGATGACGAAGACGAATGAGGCTTGGAGTACAGTGATGCCGCAGCGATCACTGAGGAGTGTGGCCGAGGGTGGGAGGAGAGCAAGAGTGTATCCCCTTCCATCTGCCTGTACTTGCCGTCCAGGCGGCGGTTAACCGGATGGACAGAGTGGGTTTGAGCCAACCTTTCTTGGCGTGGGACACAACGGTGGTCTGTAGTGGAATTCCCATTCTGGCAAAAGGGCGCCTCGTGAGGACTTCAGTGAGGACACCCTCTGCCGGCTGTTCTACCTGGGGCTGGGGGAGGCCCAGGTATTCTGCCAGGCCCGAGAGAAGTTCGTGGAACGCCCTGGCTGATGGTGTGTCAGGATCATCCTCCTCCTCATCTGTATCCGCAGGATCTGGGGGATCCTGTGGAGGCAGAGGAGGAGGAGCAAAAGGAGGAGGAGGAGTCTGGTATTGAACCGCCTGCGTAGTAGGGCGAGGAGCCGGAGGAGGCGGCTGCGCCGGGGCCAGAGGCGTCGGCGGAGGTGTCTGTGGTGCCGCTAGCATAGCAGGAAGGACTTCCCTGACTGCGTCCTTGATGATAGCCCCCATATCTGGAGACTGTGGGGCAGAGGAACCTCTCGAAGATTCGGTCCTCGCGGGCCAAGGAGGAGGAGGATAGCTAGAGGCAGCTGAGGCCGCTGGCGACCCTGTACATACGGACGAAGGGAAAACAGCCTTGCGCATAAGAAGGGTAGGCTGTAGGCCACGTACTTGGTTGATGCCAGTCCCACCTTTATACTCGTTCTTCGCCGAAGTCCTACAGAGGCGTTGAACAGGTGTCCTTTTCTGGTCCGTCAGCCATTTTGTTGAGCTGCCTACCACGTAGCTGCGACATGTTGCTTGGCTCGCTGGGGCCAGCCTCTGCCAGATCTCTTATGTGTGAGGCACGCGGCTTACCCCGCTCCACAGGCTAGTGCCCGGTAGGTGTACCAACCTCTGAGTTCAGACGCAGGACATACTGCCGGTAACAGGGCGTAGCCCCTCGGCCATGACGCGGTACCAAGGTGGAGACCCTCGGGCGCAAGCTAGGTAAGCGGCCCCTCAACCTTGGCACCGGGAGGATCCAAGGACCCCTCAGCCCGAAGGCTGGTAGCTGTGACAGCCTCAGTGCGTGTGTTGGCATAAGGACCTGACTTGTCCCTCCCGCGCAGGAGAGTCCCTGGGAAGGAGTCTCCCTTGCAGGGTGCGGATGAAAATATAGGCCCTACCTCAGGCCTGGATCGATGCTTCATGAAGTTCTTGAGATCCTCAGGCGACCGCTGAAAGAGCTCCCTCCACCTGGCCTAGTCTGTTCTTCAGCGCTTTCGAGGATAGCGAACTGCACGCCGAACAGGCTTGCCAAATGTGCTCTGGGCCAAGGCAACATAGGCAGAGGGCTTGGGGGTCTGAAGTTGGGAAGAGCCCATTGCAGGATGGGAACCTGCTGAAACCTGTCGAAGTCGACATGCGCCGGGGAGGAGGTGGCGTCTGAGGACCCAGTACCTAATTGATAAAAGACAAAAGAAGAAATAGGAAGAATCCTCGCGTGGAATTACATGGCTGAAGCCAAACCCGTGAGCGCTGGTGAATTCCGCCCGTTCCCGTCGATGCGGAAAAGTGGGACTGAGGTATGGCGCCAGAGGGCGGAGTCAGGGCAACGCATGCTCCCAAGGCCGTGCCTCTAAATTTAGAGGGGAAGCAGATTTTTCTGGTGAAAAAGGTTCCGTCTCCTGTCCCTCGTGAGGGACGCCCATGCAGTATGGAGGAAGGGGGACAGGACGTAAGAGTAAAGTTTGAACCCTCGAAAGGGAATTCAAGGATTATGTCCTGCACATCGATCGAAAACCTGGTGGCATGCATCCAGGGTGGGTCTTCTCATTCCTATGCCACGGCTTAGACTCCTGCTGGCAGTATCGATATGGGAGACGGAGGACTCCAGGAGGTGCTGCGCAACGGTGCATGCCTCTGCCAAGCCTGCCTTAAAAGTAGCATATCGAGCAGCAAGCTTGGTAAGAAATGCCCTATTTCTATACACAACTCCCGATTCACCGCAGCGAGGATGGCGTAGGAGTTCGTCTGCCGGGATTGAAGAACCGCAATGAGGCAGTTCATTTCCCAAAGGACTTGAGAAGCGTATCCTCCTTGGATAAACAATTGGGAGCTGCACCCGCCGCAGACTAACCAGAGTTCTTTGAGTACATGTACGTGGCAGCCAACAAGGAGGAGTGAGTCTGTAGGTGAGATGGCAGCAGGGCCTGCTTTATCTGCAGGAGACTAAAGCACCTATCAAGCTTTTTGTTCAGCTGAGCATTGGCCCTCGACTTCTCCCAGACCGTCTTTGCGAGAGCAAGGAAGTCCCTTTGGAAAGGGATGCCTGAGCGGCATGCTGCTCAAAGGGCCAGGACCTCCACCAGGACTCCTGGCGCTGGGCCTTCTGTCCGTGTCGGCAAGCCTAGGGACCTGCGATGGGTACCCAAAAAGGCTGGTTGGTATACACAGAACCTTGTGGTGACCAGTAGGCTGAAGACTGTGGGGTCGAGCTGGGCCCCGTAGAAGGAGAGCTGGATCTGCCATGAGCTCCGCACCCTGAAGGGGAGGTGGCCGCCGAAGGCTTGATGTTTGTCTAAAATGGCTGCCGAAAATGCAGGCTCTGCCGTGTGGTCTGCCATTTTGTGTGTTGGAGCCGTGCCTGGAGTAAAGCATGACAGCCAGGTGTCCGTGTGGGATCCGACATCGCAATGGCCTGATTATGACTCAATCCTGAAGAGTTAGTGCCGACCTCGGCGAGGGCTCCTGTAGGCAGTAAGTAGGCCCTCAGTCGGTAGACTGGTAGTCGAATTGTCCTGCACAGAACCGACCTCGGAGGAAGCTGCGGGAGGTCCTTTGCCCTCAGCTGTGACACTGGTACTCGTGGTGTGGGACTGCGCCTCAGGCTTGTGCCTGGCACAAGAGCCCAAAGGCCCTTCGCACCCTGGTGCAGTAACAGAGCTAGAACACCCCTCAATGGCTGACCCGGCAGAGCCACTGACCCCCTCGGCACAGGGGCCGGTAGCCTTGATGGCCTCTGGCTTACCATCGGTCCTAGGTTCTGCGTGACACCTCCCAGTCGGTGGCGCCAAGGAGGATTGCCTTTGAGAACAAGTGACTTACCTTCTTGTGGCAGGATGCCTACGAAACAAAGTCCAAGATCTCCCTCCAGCGTGACAGCCTATTCTTCAGTGATTGTGGTGCGAGGGAACTGCACTTCTACACACGCATACCAGCAGTGATCGGGACCCAGGCACTCTAGACAGAATGCATGGGGGTCCAATTGTGGGTCCAATGGTGGGAAAGGAACGGTTGCACAATGCGCACTTTGTGAAGCCTCCTGTGACCAACATGCGCCGGGGGGGGGGACGAAGCATCGAAGGGAGGTGAAATTATTGGAAAAGAAAAAAATGGGGAAACTCATGCGGCACTGAAAAATAATGCCAGAGCAAGCTGCCAAGTTCGATCCAGTCTGTGCAGAAAAAGTGACTGGGGTGAGGTGGCCGAGGGCGGGGCTTCTGGGTAGTCCCATGCGCTATAGTTAATTTAAGGGCAAGCTCGTTTCGCTGCCAAAAGGTTCTCGTACGTCCCCATGATGGGGACTTCAACAAGGATGGTGGGAAGGGGATGGGACATCTGAGTATAACCATCTAGCACAGTTTACAGTTAAATGTCAGACATAAGGCAAAACAACAGACTTGAGCAAAATGATGCAAACAGAGATGGCACACAGGAACGCAAACATACAGTTGTATACAGAAAATATATAACACAAAGGAGACACTGCTAGACAACAATAAGCGGATGGCCCAGAGACACTATTAGAATGGCGCATTGATGAGGTAAAAACCTACAGCCCGGAAACAACACAAGACGAGAAAGAACATCTGTGGCAGATGTGATAAGAATACACAGTTTTGTTCTTGTTCCCCTACCAACTGCCTTAAGAAATGAAAATGGCGCTGTATACAGCAAACCCAACAGCAATTGATGATAGCAGCTTTAGAGTGTGGGGGTCCTGAAGAAAGTGGCAGTTGAAATTAATGGTCTGATGAAACCAGTTGACCGTTTGTGACTAGCCTTGGTCTAGTTATAGGATATCCAGCAACCACTTGGCTGTTGGCTTTTAGTCTAGGCCTCTTGGGCTTTTTAAGGGCAGATAAGTGGGAGTACTCCGTAGTCGAAGTGCATGAAAAGAGGTAGTGGAGCTTTGTTCCCTGCTGGCCTGCCCCACTCCCCACAAACCCCATTGCAATGCCCCCTTCCACACACAATACAAACCCCCAAAAAATGTGTGGCTGATGTTGAAGGGAACATTCAGTGCAGTGCACTGAACTGCAAGTTCCAACTGCTTCCTACACTTATTTTAAAATGAAAGTATTCCAGTATGGTTTCTTTGTAAAATAAAAGTATAGGAACGGTACAACTTAATAAAAACAAGTAGAGGAACATTGCTCCCAGCCGCTCCCGCCCACTTTGACCACTGGGAGTACTACATTCCAGGATTTAACTCCCCCCCCCATTGCACAACCCCATCATGATGCTGGGGTTTTACCAATTTCTTTTTTTTTTTTTTTTTTTAAATTTGGCTTTTATTGGTTTTTAACAAGAAATATGAACATACAGGTGGGAATACATCATGCATTGGGCGAACCTTCGTTAGAGATTCCACTTCCACCTTAACAACATTTATCAACATTAACGTTCCTCATTCTTGAAGAAAGCAAAAGGACGAAAGAATAAAGAAGATAAAGAAAAGAAGAAAAACCTCCCCGACCCCCACCCCTCCCTCCCCCCCTCCCTCCCTATCCCTATCGCTCATGTCCACTTCCTTCGGGGCATTAGTGTTTCGGGTCGTAATGAGCTGCGTGACGCGCGTCTTGGATCCTTTTACGAGCATTGTTCTCCTGTGTGGTCTGTGACACGCAAGGGTTGCCATCAATGGGTCATTCTGTTTTCAATGGTTGGTGGGTTGGGTCAGGAGCAGTTTCCCTGTCGGGTCGAATCTTCCATGGTCGAGCGTGTGATGTATTTTGTGGTGAAGTCGAGCCAGACTTCTTCCTGTCGCGCCGCTTTGTCATGTAGTATGGCTGTTATTTTTTCCATATTGTAGATATTTGTAGCGATCTGTATCCAGTCCCTCTTATTGGGCAGGCGAGGGGCTTTCCATTTTATCACAAGGGCAGCTCTTGCCGCAAGTAGGAGGGGAGATATTAGACCTTTCACTCTTGTCATTTCGTCTTCATCTTCCTCAAGGCCAAACAGGATCAGGAGGGGAGACGGTTCCCTATTTATGCCATCCAGCTGCTTGATCCATCCCAGGACCTCCTGCCAGTAGATGCAGACTTTGGGGCAATCCCACCACATGTGCCAGTAATCGGCATTCATCCCACAATGTCGCCAGCATCTGGGGCTGGAGGTCTGGAACATTTTGGACAGTCTTTGTGGGTCGTATTGCCATCTATGTAGTAATTTTATGGCGTGCAATTTGTACTGGGCCGCGATTGATATTTTGGCTGGTGTTTCACATATTTATTTCCAGGCTTGCTGGTCGAACTCTCTGGCAAAGTCTCGTTCCCATCTTGCTTTGAGACGATGATTAGGTGCGTTGTCTTTGGTGATTAAGGCTCTGTACATTCTTGCTATTAGGCCTTTGGAGTTAGTAGTCGTGTCTAGGATCATTTCAAAGGGCGTTAGTTCTCTCTGCGTGGTATCCTTCCATTCCTTTCTGGATATGACGCCCTTCAGACGTAGATACAGGAAAACTGGTATCGGGTGGATTTGGAGGGCCTCCTCTAGTTCCGTTATCGAAATGAATTTCCCCTTTCTCCACAGCTGACCGACCCTTTCGAGGCCGGCATCGAACCAGGATTGATATCTGGCATGTTCCGGGATCTCCTCCCTAATTCCGGGGGACCAAAGATGGCTCAGTGGCGAGGGCCATGTGGTAACTCCTAACATTGCTCTTCCCTTCCTCCATATGTTCCACAACGTGCCTAGTATTGGATGGTTGCGCAGTTTCTTCGATAGCTTCGATCTGGGGACACATAACCACTCTGCCAGCGTGACATTGTATAGAACGTTGTTGTCTAGTTGGACCCATTGGAGGTCTTTCCTTTCTCGCAGATGTGGGATTAAGATCCTGAGCTGTGTGGCCTGATAATAGCGCTCTATGTCCGGTAGGCCAACCCCTCCTTGCTCTTTTGGCAGTATTAAGACATCGTAGGGGATTCTGGGTTTCTTTCCGTTCCACAGAAAGTGTAGGATGGCCTTTCTGGCTTGCTTGAAGAATTGATCCGGGACTGTGATAGGCAGTACCTGAAAGGGGTAGAGAAACCGTGGGAGGGACACCATTTTGATCGCATTCAAGCGTCCCATCCATGATATTGTTAGCGGTTTCCATTTCTTGAGATCGGTCTTGAGAGCCTCGAGGAGGTGGGGAAAGTTGGCTTCGTAGAGGCCGTCGAGGTGTCGCGTTAGGTTAATTCCCAGATATCTCAATGTCGGGCCTCCGACAATCAGTCCGAGATGCTCCAGGGCGCTCTGGTGTTCCGGCGATGGTTCATGGAGTGGAAAAAGTGTAGATTTGGATTTGTTGATTTTAAATCCCGACAGGACGCCGTACTCCTCTATTAACTGGATCGCTCTCGGAACAGAGGACGTTGGGTTTGACAAGTGGAGCAGAATGTCGTCCGCGTACAAGGCTAACTTATATTCTTTACCGTTCACCTGGATTCCTTCTACTGCAGGATCAGCTCGTAGCATCACAGCAAGAGGTTCTAAGGACAGTGCGAAGAGTATCGCCGACAGGGGGCAACCTTGTCTTGTACCCCTGCTAAGGGGGAACCATCGGGAGAATTGGGCGTTCGCGGAGACCGATGCTTTTGGAGACTTGTAAATTGCTTTGATCCCTCGTCGAAGTGTGGGGCCTAGGCCTATCTTCTGCAATGTGGCCTCGAGGAATTGCCAGTCGACTCTATCGAATGCCTTTTCTGCATCAATCGAGAGTAGCGCTGGGTTGCTCTGTGAAGTTTGGGCCTCGTGGATTAGGTGAAGGGTTTTCCGGGTGGAGTCTGCTCCCTGTCTGCCTAAAATGAAGCCTACTTGATCGTTGTGGATTATTGCAGGCATGTGTGACTCCAGTCTTGCAGCCAGGGTTCTTGTGTAGATTTTGGCGTCGATGTTTAATAGGGATATTGGGCGGTAGGAGGCGCACAACTTTGGGTCCCTACCCTCCTTGGGGATGACTTTTATCAGCGCCTCGGAGAAGGAGTCGGGTGCCACACCGGAAGATAGGATGTTGTTGAATAGGGTAACCATGAATGGGAGGAGGGCATCCTTAAAGGTTTTATAGAATCCTGCCGTGTATCCATCGTTTCCGGGGGCTTTCCCCGCTGGGAGTCTTTTGATAGCTTCTTCGATTTCGTCTGCTGTTATGGGGGCTTCTAATGTGAGTGCAATATCCGTTGGAAGGGTGGGCAAGGGTGCCTGCTCCAGGTATTCATTTATAGCTTCCGTGCGCAAGGGGGCGCGTGCTGAATATAGTTTTTCGTAAAAGTCGGCGAAAGCTTCAGGGATGCTGGGAGAAAGTGGTTCGTCAGAGTTCTCCTCTGCTTGAATCGTGGGCACCCACCTCTCTTGGCGTTGGCCTCGTAGTCTTGCGGCAAGCAGGGCGCCTGCTTTATCCCCATGTTCGTAGTGCTTCTGCTTCAGATGCTGTAGCTTGCGCGCTATGCTTCCCGCCTCTAGTTGTCTTAGTTCCTCCCTCTTCGCGCTGGCTTCTTTAATCTTTCGCGGTCTATCCTGATCGGCCGTTTGTGCCGTGTGGTCCAGTTGTGTGATTTCGTTCCGGATCTTGTTTTCTATTAGTTGTCTCTCTCTTTTTTTAGCTGCTCCTTCTCGGATAAGTAGTCCTCTCCAGGTCGCCTTGCCTGCCTCCCAAACTGTGTTCATAGAGGTTTCCCCTGTGTTATTGATCGCAAAGTATTGGGTAATGTCCTGCTCTAATTGTTCTCGAAAGATGGGGTCCTTGAAGAGGGTTTCATTGCAGCACCATTTGGAACTTCTTCGCGGAAGGGCCATTTGGTCGAGGGTGACTGTGACCATATCATGGTCCGACCAGGAGACAGGGTTTATGACAGCTTCGGTCATTGCCTCGATGAGGTCAGCGGTTAGGTATACATAGTCTATTCTGGAGAAGGTTGCATGTGGCGCTGAGAAGAAGGTAAAGCCAGTTCGGTTGGGGTTGGCATGTTTCCATGCGTCGGTGAGGTTGTAGGCGGTCATCATGTCCGCGGCTAATGGGCGTCTGGGACCAGTGAGCGAGGGCGTCGAGGAGCAGCCCGATTGTCTATCCTGTTCCGGGTCCATCCACGTGTTCAGATCGCCTCCGATAATTACTTGGCCTTCTGCTTCGCACATGATTTTAGGTATTATCTTCTGCAGGAATCTGTCTTGGCCTGTATTGGGGGCGTATATTGCCACGAGGGTTACAACCGTGCCCTGTATGCTGCCCACCAGGGCTAGTGCTCTACCGCTGACGTCCGTCCACGACTTTAAGAGTTCAAATTGGATCTTTCTGTTGATTAATACGCCAACTCCTGCCTTCTTCAGCGGGCCGGAGCCCCAATATTCCGCTCCCAGCTTGGCATAGAGAACCCTCCTCTCCTCTCCCCTGCTATATCGAGTTTCCTGCAAGAAAAGGATGTCTAGTTCAGCCCTCCGGAACTCTCTCGTCACCAGTGACCTTTTGGTGGGGGAATTAAGACCCTTAACATTCAGCGTGCCGATTTTAAGTTTACCCTGCGTGTCATTTGATTTATCATGTCTGTATGCCATCAGTGCGTCTGTGGAGTTTCTTCGCATCGTCGTGAAGCCCATTGTAAGAAATTGCTGTATTGGAAGTGGGATTATATGTGCTTCTGTCTGTCATTCCCCCTTTCCCTCCCCTTCCCCTTCCCCGTAGGGTATTGGTCTTCATACCCATCACCCTCTGTTCCATCGCGTCGATCTTTAATCCTACGATGAGGGTTTGTAACTGTCCGTGACGGCGTCCGAGTTGGACTGGTTGTGAACAACCGGTCTACTGTCGGACCACCAGTGAGGGTCGTAACCGTACGACCCCGTTAACTTATAGTATCGAGGTAACCTTTTTGAGCCCCCACCCCCCCCTCTCGTGTAATTACGTAACAAACAACTGTGTGTCAAACAACAGATATTCCAACTTCGAGTTAACATTTTCTATGATACATGCGGTTTCAGGAATCAGCCATCCCCGGAATCTTCTTCTTACTGGACTGGCAGTTCATTCCCCGTATGGTAGAACCGTGAGCTAGGGGGTGCGATGATCCGTTATGTAAATAGGTTCCCTGCCAGGGTCTTGAAAGCCTGATTCGTCAGGATTTAGAGCTTGAACCAGTATGTCATTGGTTGTGTTCAGGTGTGTCGTTGGGCCGCCTATACTTTCTGGAGCCCTTTACTCGTTTTCTTCTCGGGCCCTGAAGTTCCCAGCGTGACCTGTCTTGGGTTGGTGTTCCCTGAGTCCCCCCTTCCGGGGCCTGACCGAGGAGGTCGGCCGTGCATTCTCGAATTTCTTCTTCGGAACGTAGTAGGAATTTTCTGGTTCCGTGTTCAAACGCGAGGGAGAAGGGGTATCCCCACCTGTATCTCGTGCCTTGCTCTTTTAGCCATCTCGTGAGGGGACCGCATAAGCGGCGCAGTGCCAGCGTCAGTGATGAAAGGTCCTGGAAAATTGTAATCTGGGCCCCCCCGAGTGTAAGAGCGCCTCCAGACCTGGCCTTAGCGAGTATCTTCGTTCTGTCCTGGTATCTGTGGAATCTGGCAAGGACTGATCTCGGGCCTCCTGGGGGGCCGTCGGCTCTGTGGATTCTCTCGGTTTTGAGTTCATCAATGTCTTCATCCGCCGTCAGGATTTTGACGATGTCATGTATGGTTTGCTTGAGGTCTTCCTCCGTCTCCCCTTCCCTCTCCGGGATCCCGAAAAACCGTAGGTTGTTTCTTCTTTCTCTGTTTTCTAAATCGTCTATCTTTAGGCGAATCTCGTCCTCCTTCCTTTCTATGTTTCGTATTCTGAGCTCCATTTGGGTTTCTAGAGTGTCAATAGAGGCTTGGTTATTCTCGACCCCTTCGAGTCTCTTCTCGATATTATCTATCCTTTGGGTCATCTTATCCATTTTGCCGCCTAGGTTGGCGCCCATGTTTCGGATTTCGGTTAAGAGGGCGGCGATATCCCCCTTGGTAGCAGCTGCACCCGTTTCGATGGCTTCTACCGACATCGTTGGACCTGGGTCGGGAGCCTGGGCTGGCGGTGTGTAGGCGTATTTGGCAAGCTTGCTTGGTATGTTCATGGAGGGCTATCCCACGAGGAGGCACACGCCCCTGGATCGGGGGCCTTACCCTCGGAACCAATGTGATGAGAGGCACTTGGTGGGTGTCGGAGAGTACCCGGGTGGAGGTCGTCGTGGCGTGGGTTCGTTTGGAGGGAGTGGGAGGAGGCACACGCCCTATTTCCAGGGGCTCTACCCTCCGCACTGATCTATGTCCCTCGACTGGTTCAGCGTCTTTTCGGGGGGTGTTGGGCGTCGGTGTCGTCCCGTAGCAGGGCACTGTCGGAGGTGTGTGGGTCCTATTCTCAGGGCGAGGATCTGAGGTGCAGATGTTGGAGGGGGGCAAGCGCCACCGTGTAATGTTCCAGTTGTCGGGCCTCTTGTGCTTATTCCGTTCAGCTCGTCGCTTGGGGCCTTTCCAGAAGAGGGCACACGCCCCAGGAGTGGGGGCCCAACCTTCCGCGTCCCCTTTCACGTGTTGGCGAGCACGCTGCGTGGGGGGCGACCGTGGATGGTTCGTTATGCTCCACCACGGGCAGTAGGGGCCGCGATGTTTCCCTCGACCCCCGCTGGTGCGCGGGTCCTCTGCAGCTGGGCGGCTTCGTGGGAGCCCGCGTTGCGGCCGGTGCGTGAGCTGGTGGGGCCGCGGCACCTTCACCAATTTAGGGCCGTCCCCGGTCGGTCCCCGTGTTCCAGTCAGCTGGGAGGGCCACGGTTCGTGGCAGGACTCCCCTGGCCCCGGGGGGTTCAGGACTCCTGCTTGTGCGGGGGGGGGGGTTCCTGGCCGTGCGGCTGTTCTGGCCTAATCAGGCTGGTACTGTCCACGGCCCCTACGCTTGGGCGGGCACTCACCTCTGCGGGGCCGATCCCTGGTGGTGTGGGATCGGCCGTTCGAGGAGTCCGCTTCTTGGAGGCCCGGGGGGTGCCGATTTTAACCCGTTCCGGGGCGGGCGGCGGTCCGCTGCTCCCCTCTGCGGAGCCCCGGTGCCGCGCTGGTTTCCTTCGGTGAGGGCCGGGGGCGGAGTCCAGCGCCCTGGGCCGCGGCCTTCTCCTGCGTCTCTGCCGGCAGGGGGAGGTTGATTCCTCCGGAGTTTTTCTCGTGGACTAGGCGGCCGATTTTGGCCGGGTTTTCGCTCAAGGGGTGGGGGGGCGCTTCCAAAGGCTCCGGGTGTCGTTGTTGGGCACGGGGGGGGCCAAAGTGGGGGCTCAATTCACTTGTGGGGGCCCGTGGGTTAGGAGCTCACACGGAGGCTGGCTTCATCCGTGCGCCCCCTGGTGGCCAGTGATCCAATTTCTTTTTTAATTGATGC
The DNA here is from genome assembly GCF_040938575.1 of Ambystoma mexicanum. Taxonomy (NCBI): domain Eukaryota; kingdom Metazoa; phylum Chordata; class Amphibia; order Caudata; family Ambystomatidae; genus Ambystoma; species Ambystoma mexicanum. The sequence goes on along the minus strand of NC_090934.1, from coordinate 956,583,896 downwards.
GTTTTCGAAATGGGTTTCATTTCAATTTGTAATAGTTCACTTGTAGCGGTTAGATTGAGGAGATTGAGTTAACTCCTCTTTCTATCCCCTGTACAAGATAGGTGGCACTACAGCGCTTTATAGGGTAAGGCCACATACAATGGATGTTTAGTTGTTCCGTCAAGGTGACAGTGAGCATGAGGCCAATATTTAGAATGTTGAAGGTAGGATTGGAATGATCAGGCGCTGTCTTTGAGAGGATAATTTAGGATCATATTAAGCTCTTCTTTTAAAATTGGAATCTGTTTAGCAACCATTCAATGTTTTACGTTAGGGACGTTGCTTTATCCATGCACCTGGGGGGGGTACGTTGAACTTTACGTAGTGAGTTGGATGTGTCTCAACATAGAGAACTTAGCAGGAGAAATTACTTAACAGTAATGTTTTTCTATGGATTCTTCTCCAGCAGATTCCTCATCAGATAGATATCCATTCCAGCATCAGCTGCTCGGAAAAGATTTTGACTCAAAGTGGTGCCGGTCAACTCCAGACGTGGCATCGGCTGTCTTACATATACATCACTACACGCTCATACCTCAGTTCCCCACCTTTCCCCCCTCCCCCCACACCCCAAGCTCAGCCGCTGCAGAGGAAGAATCCAGAGATTCAGCTTTAAACAGCTGAAAGTCACATTTAAATACGGTAGGAAAAACACTTTTTTTTGGGAGGAACTGAACAGGAAAGAAGCTGTGGAAGACAGCATAAGCCAGAAGATCTTTAATATAAGCCTAGGAACCAAATGTTCATCGCCTTATGTCCCAAGAGTAGTCTAGCCACCACAGAACTGCCGACACTTCATAGCGGGCCACACGGGAGGGTGATGACGAATCTGCGAGAGCAGAATCCATAGAAGAACATTACCATTCATTCATTTCTCCTTCAATGGATTGCGTTCTCTGGCAGATTCCTCATTGATAGACTCCCAAAGCAGTATAGAGTACAGAGGATGAAAGTCTTTAAACCAGGATGTTCTGTAAGACTGCCCTGCCAAAACGGGTATTGGCATCACGTGCCATGTCCAGGTAGTAGAGCCTGGCAAAGTGTGCAAAGACTACCACGTCGCCACCCGGCAGATGTCTCTTACCGGGAACCCCTTTGCAGCGCAGAAGATGCAACCATGCCCCTGGTGGAATGAGTTCTCATGCCAGGAGGCAGTTCCTTCCCCACCTTTTGGTAAAACTCTGCGATGAAGAGCGTTATCCATCTGGAGATGGTCGGGCTGGATACAGCCAACCCCTTTCTGGAGAGAGAAAAGGCCACAAAAAGCAGGCCCATTTTTCTAAATCCTCGTTACATACAAACTAAGGGCCCTTTTAGGGGCTAACCAGTGTAGCCTCTCCATCTTCGGAAGGATGCAGAAGAGGGTAGAAGACTGCCAAGTCTATGCTTAGATATATGTGAAATTCAAAGATTAAATCGGGAAGGAATCCCGGTCACACCTTTAGTGACACTTTCTCTTTGTAAAAGCAGAGCAAAGGTGGCTTACAGGACTGTAGCTCACTAATCCGTCTGGCAGACATGATTGCCCCAACAAAGGCAGTTTTCAGTGTGAGCAACCTAATCGAGCATAAGTGCATGGGTTCAAATGGAACAGCCATCAAAAAAGTAAGAACCATGTTAAGATTCCAGTCCAAAACAAGAAACAGAGTGGGCGAAAACCTATTTACAAGGCCTTTCAGGAATTGCTTCATAACTGGGATTGTGAAGAAATATTCCTGATCCGGGGCACTTTTCAAACCAGGCAAAGAAGCCTTTGACTGTTGCAACCTGAAGGCCAGATGAGGCCAGTTATGAAAGGAACACCATCACTGAAGTGGTTGGGCAAGAGATAGAATCGACCTCGCGTTCCGCACCATGCCTCAAATCATCTCCATCTCCACATGTACAAATACCTTGAGATGGTCAAAGGTTGATGGACTGAGGGCTTGGGTGAAGTACCTGACCTTCCGACTGGGATAAGTGGTTCGGAAGTTGAGGCAACCATAGAGGTGGGCAGATAGTCAACTCCAGGAGTTCCGAGTACCATGCTCTCCTTGCCCAATCCAGGGCGATCAAGATCATTGTCGCTTGAAATCTCCTCAACCTATTGAGAACCCACAGGATGATGGTAATCGGGGGTTAGACATAGTGGAGGTCCATAGGAAAGCATCCCCCAGTGTACCTTTCGCTGGGAATACCCTCAAGCAAAACTGTCTGCACTTCCTGTTGGATCTCGTGGTAAACAGATCCACAGTAAGAGTACCCCACTGAGCGAAGATCTCTGAGAACTTCTTGGCACACCTCCCATTCATGAGACACTGTGCGCTCTGCCTGCTCAGCGCATCCACCAGCCCGTTCTTGACTCCTGCCAGACGCACTACCTACACAACGATCTGATTCTCCAACAACCAAAACCATAGCTATATCACCTCCATGAAAAAATGCAGCAACCGCACACCACCTTGATTGTCCAGGTGGTGCATGGCAACGGTATTGTCTGGATTTCCCTTTTAGAGAAGGCGCAAAGGCTATCAATGCTAACCAGATTGCCCGCAGCTCCAGCCTGTTGATATGCCACAGGCTCTCTATTGGAGACCAAAGGCCGCTCAACCGTGGATCGTCGCAGTGAGCACCCCAATCTTTCAGAGACACATCAGTCACCACCAGGCTTGGGGCCACAGAGGCCAGAAACGTCCCCCCCCCACCATCATCATGTCGATAGCCCCACCAAGCTAGATCGCTAGTCACTGACCTTGACACCTTGAGAATATCCTTCATGGTGCTGAAATACTGCGACCGTTGACCTCTTAACAGCCACTGCAAGGATCGCACCTCTGGTACCAGAAAAAACGCAGGAAGAAATGAGGCCTAAGAGGCGGAAGAAGGCGTCCGCTACGGTGGGGGGTTGCAGGGGTGGGAAGCTTGGGGGGAGGTGTGCTTCCCCGCCACAGATTTCAGGACCACTCCAATAAACTTGAGCATCTGGGTTGGTATAGTGTGTGAAGCCCAACCTGTGCATTACCGAGCAAGTGTCGTCGAGATGAGTCGATACCTTCCCACAAATCAGTCATCCAGGTATGAAAGTATGTGGATGCTGGATCTCCTGAGATGCGCCACCACCACTACCATCAGCTTGGTGAAGACCCTGGGTGTGGAGGTTCATTCGAAGGGGAGCACATTGAATTGCTAGTGGGTGTCCCCCTATAAAGAATCCGAGGAACTGCCAGTTCCTCTGGTGGAGGGACACATGAAAGTACATGTCCTGCAGATCCAACACCACCAACCGGTCCTGGAGCTGAAGAGCGTGGAGAGCGTGGAGAATTCCTTACAAGTTCCCCAAATTTAATTTGTCCTTTCTCAGAAACTTGTTTAGGGTTCTGAGATGCAAAAAGGGATGAAGTCCTCCTCCTTTCTTGGGTATCAGGAAGTACCAGGAATACTAGCCAGATCCTCTCCGCTCGATAGGTACCTCCTCCACCGCACCCTTCAATAACAGGGCTCACGGTATCTCCAGGAGCACCTGTTGCAGTGTTTGGGGGGGAGGAAGATCTGTCTTTTAAACAAAAATTATAATTAAAGCAGTCAGTACCCCCATTTGACGAGCTGCAATGCCTAGGCATCTCAGGTCATCTACTTCCACGGGGGAAAATGCTCACCAATCCTTCCTCCACCCAGGGGAAACGTGGTGGTAGAACTGAAAGTGGCTTTGTGGACCATAGCCCTGCCACTGCTGCCACCGTCTGCTGACCTCTAGAGGCTCCCCCTGCCCCTTCCGGTGCAGGAGAAACGCCTTTACCATTGCCTGGGTTGAGGGAGCTGTGCCTTTTTCCCCCGAAAGCCATGTATCGTCTGGAACCCCGTCCTCTTGAAGAGAAACTGAAGAAAGGTTTGGGCTGCTGTTACACCGCCAGCCCAGAGAGTTGGCAGCCGGTTTAGAGTCTTTACATTTCTCTCTAGACTCATCGGCCCTAGGGTCGAACAGGTTTAGGTCATCAGAAGCAATGTCTAGAAATCAAAGACTGACGGCATCATCTCGGAAATAGATGATCAAAACTCTGGGACAAAAGAACGGTCGTGTATTGGCACCAATGTCGACGGTGCTGTACCGGACAGGGCCAATAGCATCGGCTTTGATGGCATGGTAGAATTAATGGTCAGCGTCGAGCCCGAAGACGTTGAACCAGACGCGGTCTGCGTGGAGTCAAACACAGGGCACAACTGACGCTACCTGGGCCTTCTGCGTCAAGGTGGAAGCCGTACCAGCAGCAGACATTTTGGACATTTCGAGCATTTGCTCTTTGAAGGCCTACCCAGTCAGCCCTCAATGTGCTCGGTTGATACTTCAATAATAAAGTTCATACTATGAACCTTCCCATCCCCTTCACACTATATACTGATTATCAGCTGTTAAGTATATAAGTACTCAAGTTTACAAGAATTTCAAAAGATACAAGGGAACACAAGAACACTCAGAGTTGGTATAATACATCAAATTTGTAACGCAATGCTTCAATATGTAAATTCATGTAGAGGCCAAAGACCAATCCAGTCTTGCTCGATGTGTTTCGGGGACAACCCCTTCTTCTAGAGCAATATTTATTGTGGATTGAAGCCAAACAAACTGTATTATAACACACAGTCAATAGCAACTGTTAACATTTTCCATGCTACTAAATACAGGGATTTGCAGTGTACCCAAAAATACCTGGGTTAACCTATATAAGTTTATCAACCATTGTGCCTTTGTGAATTAACATCCAGTGTCAACTTGGAGATATTGAGGTGTGCACCAACAGGTGAATTCTCGGTTGAGACTTCTCCCAATCCTCTGAGGAGGTTGACCCGTGCCTGCGTCAGTTAGCAAGCTTTTTTTGTTAGATGACGACTAACAGTGGCTTCACAAGTGGGACCTCTTTGCTTTCTTTCGGCTCCTGGCTCCCTTTTCAGGTTCTGGCCGATGTGTGTAGCACACCGACAATCTGGTGGCTGATAGAGTCTGAAACTTAGACAAAGGCAGCCCGAGTGCAAGCTTTGTCACCCACTAGCTCAGCAACTTCGGGTTCATTTTCTGAAAGGAACACCAAACCGTTGTGACGTGGTCGGCACCGAGGCACCACACAATGACACCCAGGTCGAAAATGTACATTTTCGAATTGCTGGCCTTACCTCTTTTGAAACCAGACTCCGTAGAAGTGGTCATCATGACGAAGCACATCAAATTCAATTGACAAAAATGTAATGGAATTGTTTTGATGAGTTGTTCCAACGAGCAGCGTCCTAAGCACGTGGAAAAAAAGGAACTGAGGTACGTCACGGCCAGAGTCGACTAGCACTATGATGAAGCAAGATGGATCGATGAGCGAGTCGATATGCACTACGCCCCGTGTCAAAACGTTTTCTGAGAAGTCGATACTGGAATCGAGATCGATTTGATAAAGAATCTGCGGTAGAAAGCAATCCATTGAATGTTTGTATGCATGTCACAAGCATGGCATCTCTCAAAGGATATTAAATAGAAGCCAGATAAGTTTAGGTTAGCTACTGAGAGGGAGGCGTACTACTTAACGGCTCTGGTCAATGCTATGGTGAAGCTGGCAGACCAGGTAGGATGTTGGCTAGACTGATAGGAGGGACGGCTGCATGAGGGGATTACAGTAGTCTGGGGGCTAGCAAGGGCATTCTACAATCAGAGTATCCTAAAATCTTAGATAAATGCGCTATTATGCGTCGCGATATAAAAAGAACAGGAGTGAGAAAAAGGATTTTCTGGGAGATCTTATATCGCAGCTGTCTGGCGAGGCAGCTGGGAAACTGGATTTGCCTCCATCTTTGGAGGAAATTGCCCACTGGCAAGGCCCCAAGACTGAATGGATTAGCTCCTGAATTCTATACATCTGAACTATATCCTATTTGATGACGATCAGGGAGGAGTCATTGGCTGCCAGAACACTGTGTTCCTCTTTGCAGAAGCAGCAATTGCAAGACTATTGATTCTTGAGAAACCAGCTTAGCAATGTGGCTCATATTGACCTCACTCATTGAGGCCTTTGTCACACATTTACAGCCTGTGCTGCTATTCATCATCCATCCAGATCAGTTTAGTTTTAGATCAGGAAGGTCAATAGCTTTAAATCTGAGTGCCTTTTTATTTGATGTTGCAAATTGGGCCAGAGGTGTCTGCAGTTACAGCTACGTTAGATGTCGAAAAGGCATTTGATTGGTCTCCTTGAATGATCTGTTTGAAGTTATGGAGCAATATAGGTTTGATAGATATTTTATTTAATGTGCTAAATTATATGCTCAACCTGTGGCTAGAATTAGGATAAATAGCGGCTTTGCAGAGGCATTTCCTCCTGGAAGAGACAGGGTTGCTCCTTATACCAAATTTCAGTGATCAGAGAGGTTCCTAGTGATTGCATCGTCAGCCAAACCATCGACAACCATACCATTAACAAAAAAAAAACATCTAAAAAAAAAAACACACTGAATGCAGTTTTAAAACATACAAAAATGATGGGGGTTCCCCCCCGAACCCCTCCTTTTTAAACCATACATTTTTTTTTTACTAAACTAAACCCTTTACCATTGAAAAAAATTGATTCAATGGTTTTTATTTCTATGCATGTTTTTCAATGGTATGGTCTGTCGATGCTTGGTATCTGGTCACTGCATTGAATACAATCAGAGATGCAATCATATTTAGAGCACTTCCTAGTTTTGAGATTAACTGGAACAAGTCTGATTTGTTCCCTCTTACAGATCAAACTGGACCCCCGCTAGATTGTATGAGATTCCAGTGGCCACCCAAGTCCTTTAAATATCTAGGGATCATGGTGTCTCAAAGAGCCCTCCAGTTAATATGGAAAATTCGGGTGGATATATGTTCTCATTGAAAGGGAAATGTCATCATTGGCCGCAGCTCCCTAGGTCAATGACGGCTAGGATAATCCTGTTAAAGATGGAGTCCTCCCAAAGCAATTGTATTTTTTTATCCATATTTGGCCAGATCAATAGTTCTTATCAGAATACAGCAGTTGTAGATGTTTATGCAGGCCTCTTGCCAGATACGTATGAACCAGGAGTACATTACGGCACGATATGCAAACAGGAGTTTACAAGTCCCAAACTTTGAATAATACTTTTTGAAGGCTGCGATTCACTTCATGTCTTATTGGATTCTCTCTACCCACTTTGAAAGTGAAGAAAATAGCAGTAGAAAACAAATATTTAAACCAGCATTGTTCGACATATAGTGCTTTTGACCCAGTGAAGATTTCACTTTTTAATTGGAAGAAAATGTAACAGATTGCAGATGCAGTCTCTTTATCATAAGGGTGGGCAAATTTGGGGCAACCCCAATATTCTGCCCATAACAGGTGAGGCATCCTGGGATGTTTGGCAACGAGCAAGGCTGAGAGTATTAGGGGTTAAACTTCCCAATGTTAAGTTTACCTTTCTTGCTAGTATACATGAACTGTTGGGAAGGGGGAGCTCTGTGATGCAACAAAATTTACCATTAAAGTTGGCTGTTCTGAGAATGTGACCCGATTTGCCGAAGGAGTTCCAAAGGCATCCTTTTTTAAAGGTATCCTATGGGTGTAAGCACTACGTATCCATGGTGTATAATTTTCTATTGCAAAATTCAGCACCCAAATGAGTTAGGTTATTTGATACATGGACTTTAGATTTAGGCCATAGTTTTTCTGAGTAATAGTGGAATAGGAGATTTCTACTTACTAAATGTGTTTCCTTAAATTCTAAATGTCGGCTCATTCAATTTTAGATCCCCTGTCAGCTGCTCAAACCCACTTATCTCCTTCCAGAGCCCCCCCTCACACCTGCTACCCTGTGGAGCTTCTCTGCCAACCCAACCTACTTGTTACACCCTTGGTTTATATCGAATGCATAGCACTGGATTGTTTCCCAGTGAGATTTTCACAATATAAAAACCCCATACATACACAGTCCTGCAAACCAAACTTCAGAAAGCAAAATATTTAAAGAAGCTAGTTGAGTAGAGGCGTTTGTGAATATGCTGTTGAGTAGAGGCGTTTCTGAATATGCCTAACTAATCATTCGTAAAGAACCCACATAAAATGTACATCTTGTCTTTAATAATTATTGTTCTACTGTAGTGGAACCAATTGCTACTAAACAGACTAAAGTGGTGTGGTTTGGTTTTTATTACCAAAACTCACCTTTAATAAGATGTTGCACTAATACATTATTCGGTCCCTTTTCACAGCTGTGCACTATGCAATTGGCTATCCTTGTTAAATGACCCATATAGCCATGCCGCCTTCCACCATCAGTCCTAGAAGGCAAATTAAAAGTTTTTTAAAAACATGCTGGTATTCACATTGTGTCATTAAATAAAACATGATCTATTTAGAATACTAGCAATTGTAGAAATCAGACCTGCCTATTCAAGGCCAGTTTCACCATCTTAAATTCTCCCCTAACAGGGAAAGAAAGACGAAACAAAAAAAGAAAAGAACTTTAGCAGATCTTACTATGAGCCAAGTGACAATATGACAATCGTGTTCTCCCAAAAGCTCACTAAATAACAGAATGCCAGATGATAATCAGATCAGTTGCACCCAGAGGTACATGTTTGCACATCGAAAAATGATTTGAGGAGGACCACAGAGATGCATTGGGCAGAACTAAAAAGTTACTCACCGTAGTGAAAGAAGTACTCCCTGTCCATAGTCCCCTTTCTTCTTTGAGTATTGATGTCCCGGTCCAGGGGAGGTAAACATTTTGCCTTGCAAAAATGCAATTTGCCTTTTGCATTTAGAGAATGTCGAGGCATGGGCGTAACCACGCCCTGCTAGCTCTGCCAGCCAGTACCTCATCTCAGTACCCTTTGTAGCACAGAACACGGAACAGTTTAGTCTGCTACATCTTTTAATTAGGGGGATGGAAGTTGAGTCGGGTGAAGGAAAGGGGCCTATGGACGGAGTATTTCAGTCGCTATGCTGAGTAACTTTGTATTACTCTTCCGTCGTGTCCCCTTTCCACCATACTGTATGCGTGATTCCAACACCATTTCTCAGGGAGGAGGACCAGTTTGTTATGAACTACCATCTGAATAATTTCCCTAAAGACCATACAGTTCTAATGACCTGCATTGCATATGGCAAACGGATCCATGTGAAAACTGTTGTCTTTCTGTGTAGAATGCTGGAGAAAAACTGTATGCCAATTATGTTAACAGGCCTTAAAGGGGTAGTCCAGCTAAACATTGTATTTAAAAAATAGATAGGCAACATTAAAAAAAAATACTAGCACTTTTTTTTTAAAACTTCCTATGTAAAATTTTGAGCTATTCAAGCTCAAAATTCGCAAAAGCAAGCACATGGGCGCATCCATTTTGTGAAATGGATGCCCGCCTGTGCTGGCTTTTGCTTTTGCGGCACTAATGAAGGAAAAGCCAGCCAGCTGTAATGAACAAAAGCTACCGCTGGGTGGCTTTTCCATCATTGGTGCTGTACGCGGAGGACGGGGACCGGAGACCAGAGCAGGAAAGCTGCAGCTGAATCTCAGTAAGTGCTATATATTTTTTAAAAAAAGAGCCCGGAAAACTTAGAAATAAAACCGCAGCTTTAAAAACGTATTTATGTTTGCGGTCGCTTTTGAAGCAACATGCAATTCAACAATGGCAACCCTGATCGACCTACCATACCCGGGAAAAATTCTGGTCAACAGAGTCTACAGGGTGGGTCCAAAGAGAAATGAGACAGGCACCAGGCCTAGGGATTTTCTGGTGGCAATGCATGAATATAAGTAGAAGGAGCGTGTACTAGCCTCAGCAAGAAAGTCTGACGAGATGAAATTCAATGGTTCACTGGTGCAACTATACCAAGAACACTCAAATCACACTGAACAAAAGGAGGCAGATGCGCCAGATATTTCAGGAGTTGGTCAAAAGGGATCGAAGATACAAATGGACATTCCCTTTTGGAATCCTCTTTGAAGTAGATAAAAGACACAAGAATCACAACGGTCGAAGAGGGAGCAGAGGTACTGGGCATTGAAGCGGACTCAGTATATGGGGAGAGTCTGAGCCCAGAGAAGGATCATCCGAAAAGGAAGGCGTGGGAGTGGACGACCCAAGAATCGAAGAGAAAGGCTGGGAAAAGGCGGGGACCGCTAGGTCCGAGGGACCCGGAGAGAGAAGCAACTCCTGTAATATCCCCATTGGAAAGGGGTCCACTGCAGAACCGGTAACCACAGTGACAAGGGTGATAAGTAAGATCTCCTGGGGAGGGGAAAGGTAAACTATTCAGAAACGGCAGGGGGGCAGAAGGCGGAAATCTTGGAAACCACAAAGATCATATGGCATTTATATCGCGCCTATACACAAGTGTTTCAAGGCGCGATGAGGCAAGGGAGGGGGAACAGAGGGAGGACAGACCGCAATCCTACTAGGCCAGATGACATTCAGATCGCGCAAGTGCATGGGAAGGGGGGGAAAAGTGCAAGGGGGAGGGGAAAGTTCAGTACAGGGGATAATAGACTAACAATAAGCAGGTACAGCCAGATGGTGGCAAGTGCAAAGGTAAGTGCAGACAAAAAGGTATGAAGTGCTGGTGGGAGGTTGCTAAGAAGGCAGTGCAGATTTGCGACTAGCAGTGGAGGAACCTGGGCCTGAGATCAGAGGGTGGTCAGGTAACCAGTGCAGTTTCAGCCAGGAATTCAGCAGGGGAGAGGAGGAGAAAAGCAAAAGCGAAAGGTTTTGAGGTGCTTCCGGAACCGGAGATGATTTTCCTCAAGTTTCAGTGAGGCAGGGAGGCTGTTCCAGAGGCAGGCCCCAGCCAAAGGGGGAGATCTACCACCAACTTGATGCTTGGAGAACCGACTGACCCTGGGGGAGTTGGAGGCGGATGAGCGAAGAGCTCGAGAAGGAAGATATTTATGAAGAGGAAGAGAGAGTTGAAGGTATTGAGGGCCCCAGGCCACAGAAGGCCTTGTGGACAATGCAGAGGGTTTTAAACTTAATCCATGCAGCCACTGGGAGCCAATGCAGAGATTTCAGGCCTGGAGAGATACGATCCCTGGCCTTGAGGCCAAGGACAAGTCTTGCTGTCCTGTTCTGGATAAGTTGCAGAGAGTAGAAGCAGGCAGATTTAGAAAGAGGTGGACGCAATAGTCCAGCCTAGAGCGAACCAGAGCTCTGGAGACAGAGAGCTTCTGGGGGAAGGAGAGGAGAGGAAGAATACCTCTGAGGAGGTGCAGCTGGTAGTGTGACTTCTTAGAGACGTCAGAGATGTGAGGAGAGAAGGGGAGTGTGGAGTTGAAGATGACCCCGAGGTTCATGGGTCAGGGAAGACTTGCAAGGGGATCCACTAGGGGTGAGAATGGGCTTAACACCCCAAATGGAGAGCCGGGAGGGGCTAGGGGCTAGAGGCCAGTTGGGTCACCCCAGGGTCACCCCAGGGGGGGTACGAGGGGAGAGGGGAGCGAGGGAGGGGTAGGGGGAGCGGAGTCCGGTTTTGGGATAGAGGGGGTTGGGGGGGAGAAGAAGTCAAACAAGAAGGGGAAAGCACAGCACTTAAATATAAAGTAAAAATGTGTCTAAACTTTAAAAAAATTAAACTCTTATCGCTGAATATAAAGGAGCTCACCTTTAAAAAGGAAAACTGGAACAGTACCTGGATATAGAGGGCTCAGACCTGCTTGTGCTGCAGAAAACTCATACAAGAAAAGGATGTGCATAGGTTTAGATTAAGGGGGTTATTACAGAATACATCAGTCGAACAACCAAAATAAGAAAGGCGGCACACTTATAGTACTGAAAAATAATGTAGATCTAAAAATAATGGGGGGTTAGTAAAGACACAAACGGCAGGTATGCACCAATGGGGATCCACAGGGGTGATGGGGGTAGACGATTACAGTAGCCTCCTTGTATGCTCCACATAAAGGCCAGAAACAATATATACAAGCTCTGGTACGCAAGCTGGAGGGTTATGCAAAAGGGAACATAACATTTGCAGGAGATTTTAACCTCGCTTGGGACCCAGAGAAGGATAGAAGCACCAGGAAGTACCAAAATAGATCCTCTATGGAACTAAAGGGGAAGCTAGATAACCAAGAGCTGGCGGACACATGGAGGGAGTTGAGTGGGGACAAGGAGGGTAACACTTTTATTCCCCAGTCCATAGGTTGGCTTCCAGAATAGATTATATCTGGGTATCAAGGACTCTGATGGGTAGAGTGAAAGAAGTGGAGGGGCCGTGATCTGATCACGCACCTATCAACAATGGTGTTCACGATATTGCAACACTATGGAAGTGGAGATATCCAGCACACATTTTCAGGGAGGAAATTCTGAAGAAGGAGCTGAGAGAGGGTATAGACCAGTTCTTTGAAATGAATGAGAAATAAGACATTGACCCGACAAATGATTTGGGACACTTTTAAAGCCACCATAAGAGGGAGGATAATTGCAGTAAAAGTGAAACGGGAAAGGGAAATGAGGCGATTAGAAAGTGAATTGGAGGCTAAACTGAAAGCCCTCACAACCCAGTTGGCAGCGAGGCCCTCCGGGGAGGTGCATAAGGAGTATAGAGCGGTGAGAGGTCAATTCAGAACCTTACTAACAGACAAGGCAGAGAAGGCCCTGATGTATCTGAAATGGAAGTACTACATCAAGGCAAATAAAGCGGATAGGCTGCTAGCGAGAATGTTAAGAATGTTAAGAAAAGAGGAAAAGGACAACCATCCTAAAAATAAAGAGGGGGGGGTATAATGAACAGATATAAAGTCCATCAAAAGAGAATTCACAGAATTTTATGGGAAAGTCTATCAATCGGAAAACCCTGCAGTAGTAGCCCAGGAGGATTATTTGGCAAGCTGTGACCTCCCAAAGATTACAGCCCTGGAAAGGGGAAAGTCAGAAAGGGAGTTAACAAGAGAGGAGGTTCTGAAACTGATAATAGACCTCCCCAATAATAAATCACAGGGACCAGACAGCTTTACATCAGAATTGTATAAAACATATAAGGAGATCCTGGCGCCACGCTTGGGGGCATTGTATAATAGATAGGGGGAGGGGGGGGGGGGAATAACTCCCTCAATGGAGCAGGCGAAAGTGATACTATTGCCCAAGCCGGGAAAGGACCATAATCTATGCAGTTCATACAGACCAATCACACTAATCAATCTGGATGCTAAGATTGAAACCAAAATACTGGCAGCCCGGCGAGATCCTCTCCTACCCGGCGTGATTGATCCCAATCAATCTGGCTTCATATGCAGGCGACAAACCCATGATAACACCAGGAGACTAGCATACGTTATTGAAAAAGTCAAAATAACGTGTAGGGAGGCCCTGATGAAGGTGCTGGACACGAAAAAGCATTTGATAGGGTGGAGTGGGGGTTCCTCTTTCTCACAATGAGTAGAATGTGATTTGGAGGTTCATTTATATTAAAGATAGTGGCTAACTATAAAAACACTTTGATGCAGCAACTTGCAAATGGGGAGTTATCTGACCCGGTCGTAGTATCCAGAGGTATAAAATAGGTGTGCCACCTAACCCCACTATTGTACACCCTGTACTTGCAGCCCCTACTTAATAGAATTAGGCTCACAAAGGACATCTAGGGGGTCCCTTTTGGCGGGAAGGAGCATAAGATTACAGCATTTGCAGATTATATGCTTTTACAATCACCAACCTAGGGGAGTCCCTAAAGGCGGTGGACAGAATTCGGGGGCAGTTTGGGGAAGTAGCAGGACTAAAAATAAATAAGGGCAAATCAGAGATCCTGAGCGTTCAGATAGCACCAGAGAGGGAGGAGGAGTTCAAACCCGGGACACCATGGCGAGCAACAAGCGGAAATATTTGGGAATTAGCGTCCCAAAAACCCTAGATCATATGTATGAAGCGAACTATCCCCCACTCCTGGAAAATATTAAAAGGTTGCCGAAAGCTGGAATCCACTATCCATCTCCTGGCTTGGTAGGATAAATGCTGTTAAAATCGCGGTGCTGCCGAAATTGCTATACATGTTTATGGCAATCCCCATTAAGGATCTGATGTCATTCTTTCGATCCCTCCGCAAATGCACGCAGGCCTACGTATGGGGTCAGAAGAAGCCCAGAATTTCATATAAATTACAGCTGATGCCAAGGTATAAAGGAGGGATGGATGGACCGGACCCTATAGCGTATTACCGAGCAGCCCAAATCAGAGTTCTGAGGGACTCGTCAAAGGAAGACAGGGGGGAAAAAATAGAGAGAAAGACAGGGCAGTGGTGGGAATAGCCCTAGAGAAGGTTCTGTGGCTACCACTGGGGGACAGACCAAGGAAAATGCATAGTAGTGCCATAGAAGCATTGGTGGGTTGCACATGGGATGAATTAGTGAAGCACTCCAAAATTACCATGTTCCCATCACCGCTAACGCCGATTTTTGGGAACCCACAATTTGCCTCGGCCAGGGAAGGGAAAAGGATACAAAAAATGGCAAGAAGGGGGCTGCAGGGTGGTAGAAATAAATAGACATGTATGAAGGAAATGAGATAAAATTGTTTGTTCAGTGCAAAAAGGATTTCCAGCTAGACGAAGGGGAAAGGTTTCTATATACGGCACTGGGTCCTTCATCTTGGGATACGGGCGGTGGCGAAACGAGAACTCACGCCACTTGAAAAACGTGTGCCTACCAATTTAAGAGATAAGCATCTGGTGGCAGACCTATATAGGCTGATCAAAGAAGGTGAAGGAACAGGGACGAGGCTGTTTATGATCAACTAAGAAAGGGAAGCCGAGGAGGAAGTAGAGCTAGAGCAGTGGAATACACTGTGGTTGAATATCCCCAAGTTGGCACACTTGCTGCAAATTCAAGAAATATGGTTAAAAATTATGTATTCGTGGCACCTGACTTCCACTAGACTATGGAAAATATAGAGGTCATCGTCAAAGCAGTGATGGAGGGGTGGTGGTGAAGAAGGGAACCAGGGACACACTTGGTGGGGGTGCCCAGCAGTAGGTCAATTCTGGGACATGATGGTACAAGAAACAATCCAAAGCATCATAGGAATGGGTAAAGCAAGGAACATGGGGCTATTCATTCTGGGAGTAGATTGAGAACTAGGAAAACTGGCCACGAGGGCCCAGAGGAAGATATATGTGATCCTGGTAATGGCTGGAGCTCTGCTGATCGCACGCAAATGGAAAGCTAAAAAGGCCCCCACAGGCCATGAATGGGTGGGTCCGACATGGATTCACATGCTCATGAATATTCCCAGTCCTCAGGCTGGGAACACTCGGTAAAAGAAAAAACGGTTTCACTTTCACTTAAAAACTGAAGTTCTCCTTTAAACCAATCTCTGTCCTCTGGGTCATTTTGCCGCCATCCAATGACAGTGCTCTCCCTAAGATCCTCCTCTGGCAGCAATCCTCAGATTTGGTAAACACGTAAAGTGGCAGTATTACCAAGAAGGGGTCGGAGGGAGGGTTTGCATGTGAATCCATGCCAGAGAACAATAGTTACAGGAAAGTAACTTACACCTTCTCGAGCATGGGGTCTGGCATGGATTCACATGCTCACGAATAACGAATACTTAGCAGTACAACATTACACAACCACGGGAGGTGGCAAGGATCAATAGAAGCAATTAACTCTTACCTCTGGAATAGACCCACCTCAAGCAAACAGGTTGCGTAGCACTGATTGGCCAACTCTGGACCCCTCGCTGGAATCCGTGTCGACACAGTAGAACTTAGTGAAGGTGTGCGTAGACCTCCACATAGCAGCCCTGCAGATGTCCAGCAGGGACACACCATACAGGAATGCTGTCATTGCAGCTATCGCTCTGATGGAGTGGGCTCTCGGACGGCCGGGCAGCGGTCGGTTCGCCAACCAATTACAGTGCATGATGCAGCCGGAGTGCCCCCTTATAATGGAAGCCTTCGACAGGGCCCTCTCATAGTTCACAGGACCAAAGGTCACAAACAATTGTGTAGTGTTCCAAAAACGTTCATGCGTGTCAAGTAGAACTTCAGGGCACGAGCGACGTCCAGCGAGTGCAATGCCCTTTCAGTCGGTGACGAAGGCTTTGGGAAAAACACAGGTAACACCAAAGACTCGTGGAGGTAGAATTCCGATAGAACCTTTAGCATGGTAGAGTGGTGCGTCCTCAGCACCACCCTCTATTCGTGGAAAGTCGGTATGGTTGCTTGCAGGATTGGGCCTGTATCTCATCTACCCTCTTCGCAGAGGTAATGGCTACAAGGAAAGACATTTTCCATCAGAGGAACTAGAGAGGGGACTGATGAATAGGCTCAAAGCCCCCCTTTACCCTCCCCCATGAGCCTCTTCAGAATCATGTTGAGTTCCCATGCCGGGGCAGGAGCCTTCACCGGCAGGAAAGGTCGAAAAAAGTCCTTTGAGGAACTCCATGACGAGTCGATGAGACCAAAGTGAAGATCTTCCTGGAGGCCTGGTGTAGCGGGGGATAGCCGCCAGATGTATCTTGATAAAGGCGTGCGCCAGTCCGGCCTTGGCCAAGGATAGCAAGTACGGAAGAACCTGCAGGGCCGCAACCCTCAGAGGGATAATCTTCTGAGACAGGCACCATATTGCAAAACGCTTCCACTTGTGACCGTAGCACTTCAAAGTCGACGACGCCCTGGCCTTGGCAAGGACCTTCCTGCAGTCGGCAGGCAACACATATCCTCCAAAATCTAGGGCTGTAGGATCCAAGCCCTCAGGTTCAGCGATCCTTGGACGTGATAGATTGCGCCTCCATCTCTGGTGAGAAGATCCGAAACCACTGGCAGTTTGACCAGAGGCAACACCGACAGGCTGAGAAAGTCCAGATATCAAATCAGCCACGGCACCGCTGGGGCGATGAGTATCATCTTGCACGGACACAGTCTTAGTGTGCTGATGGCTCGTAGAAGGAGAGGCAACAGGGCGGACGCAGACAGGAACAGCCCTTCTCACGGGAAGCAGAACGTATCCCCTAGACTCCTCGGCTGGTAGAAACTGCTGGCAAACTTCTGGCACTTGAGTGTGCAGCCGTTGCAAACAGATCTATCTGGGGCCTGCCCCACTTGATGACCAGGCGTCCACCTGATCCTGACTGAGATCCCACTCATGGAAGGAGCGCAGTTCCTTGCTGAGGGAGTCTGCAATGGTGTTCTTGACTCCCGCCAGGTGAAGAGGACCAAGGAGCATCCCCTGTCCGACGGCCCAGCACCACAAGTCCTGCGCTTCCTTGGAGAGCGCAGGGGACCGAGTGCCCCCGTGCTTACTGATGTAAAACAGGGTGGTGGCGGTGTCTGAAGATCCTCACCACCTTGCCTTTCAGAGACAGGAGGAACGACTTGAGGGCCCAGAAGACTGCCTGTAGCTCCAGGATGTTGATATGAAGAGCTTCAACTCTGGCAACCACAGGCCTCTGCTCTGGCGTGCAGACATCTGGTGTGCGCTCCCATCCCTCTAGGGAAGCTTCTGTGGTGACCGTCTCCTGGTATGGTGGGCTCTGAAATCCTGTGCTTTGAGCGATGTTGCAGTGAACGCCCCACCATACTATCGTTTTATGGAATTTGTTGTGGAGCGATAGCTTGTCCGTGAAGCTTCTGGACACCTGTATCCAGAGGACGTCCAGTAATTCCTTAAGGGGCCGCATTTGCAACCTGCAGAGCCAGACGAGGTAGATGCAGGACATCATGTTAGGCAGAATCCTGTGCAGTGCCCTTAGGGACCACTACACACAATTAAGACTACAGGTGGCAATACAAGTTTTACCTTTGGTACAAGCCTGTACTACTATGTCAGAGTGGTAGCAGTGGCAGAGAAGCCAGGCTTATCTCAAGAGAATATGAGCAGTAGTAGAGATTACACAAAGGGACCACAATTAATGTGACTCAAGCAAACACTGACTCAAGGTTTCAGGTAAAAAATATAAGTACATTTATTTTTAAACCATTCGTTATAAACACAACACTTCTATTAAACTCAAATAAAAATCACATGTTAAATATACTACAACTAACCAATTCACTTTGTACAGTAAGTCTCAAGGTAAGAATGTAACACCGGTTGAATGAACCGGTGTTACGAACAAAACATGTTACCGTGAATACGATTGCGATCACTTTTTGACAGTTCGGTCTACTAAATAAACGCATATCTGTGACATGAAATGCTACCAGGGCAAAAACACACTTCGCACGAGATACCCAGATGGAGTTGGAGGCAAAAATCACAGGCAATATTTTGGTTAGGCAGGCAGAATCAAGAAACACTCAGACAGGAGTTCAAAAGACAAAGGGCCGGAGCCACGGTCGAAAAACACCGGGGCCTGTTGCCAAAGATCACACAGACAGTTCACGATTCAACGTAGCCAAAAGTACTTCGATATTGTCAATGTTCGGAAGCAAAAGCTATAAGAAGGAGGGAAGACAAGGGCAAGCCTTGGAAATTAAGAAAAGGGATTCACCCAGTTTCCTCAAGTAGAACACAGTACCTTGTTCCAAAGGTGCAGCAGGTGCCCTGGCAGTTGTTCCCTGTTGGTTTCCCACAGACCCACTATTCCTGGAGCTTCGTTGTGAAGGAGGACGTCTGAAGGGGGTCTGCACGACACAGGGATGAAGCCAGCAGCAGCGACGAGGAATAAAAGGTGCGCTCCTAAAAACAGGAGAGGCTCCTCAGGTGGCTATCCGGACCACTACAGCAACATGCAGCGATTTCGACCAAGGAAGAGGATCCTCTGGCTGTGAAAGATGAGCTGGTTATCCCCACCAAGCTCAAGGGAAGACGACTCCGGACTGGATCTTCTTTGAGTCGAAGGGAAGATAGCTCAGGACTCCAGCAGGCTTCACCGGGACGGGGTAGTTGCAGCAGCTGTCGTTCTCTCAGCTTCTCTTCGGTTCCTTGTAGTTCCAGTGGTGACCGACTTCTAGCCCAAGAGACCTGCCATTTATGCGGAAAACCCCCATTCACACAGCCTGGCTGTCAATCCCCCAGCAGGGGGGGTGGGGGAGGGGGGGGGGGTTGTCCAGCCCGGACAACTACCCTGGCCAATCATGACAAAGTGCAACTTGGATTTCCTAGGATACCCTGTGCAGGGTGTGACTACACTCCTCCCTCACATTCAGCCCACCTAGACATCCAGGCGCCTTGAGGTGGGCTTCTGAGCAGAAGCCTGCCAAAAGACCGAACAAAGAAGGCGAACCTAGTTTGCCACACAAAGTAAAACACATGAAGGACTTGGTGAATAAGCCCAACCGGAGCCAAAACAAAGAAAATGTGGTCAAGCGGGTTTATGTTCGAGGCCAATAATAGCCAAGAACAGTACCACGTTTATCGAATATAATCACGGTAGATACCACTACCACCAGCCAAGTCTAAATGTTAAAAGAGCGAAACAATGCTCTAGGAGGTACAGTTAAAAAGGGATACAGTACTCCATGGAAGATGGGGTGTACTGGATCTGTGGTAGATTGACTAAGTAAAGTTAATGGTAACTTTACCCTTTTCTGGGGGACGGTAGAATAGGGCTACTGAAGTGGTGTATTTCAGAGTCCACTGAACTCTGAATACACTTGTGTATAGGCGCATTACAAATGCCATATCATATCACGATCACAAAAACAGGTGGAAACACATAGCAAAACACAGGTAAGAGGGGGGAAAAGCTCTCACTCTTACCAAGTGGAAAAAGATAAACTCCAGAAGTCCAGCAAAGCTGCTGGGGGACTCACTAAGTGAGGGAAATTAGCCATAGATGAGAATTCTCCCCAACACATGCCCAGTACCGACTTGATGTCCCGCACCGTGACAGTCTTCATCAATGACAGCTGCAGCTCTTTCCCCAGAGGGAGACGCCAGGCAAGGCACCGTATTGAGTCTGGCACCTAGGAACAGCGCATTCTGTGATGGAGTTAAGCAGGACTTTGGATAGTTGATGGCGAATCCCAGATCTGTTAGTAGCCGGACGGTCGCCTCCGTGTGTACATCGGCCAGCTCCCGCAAGCGGGTGCGAATCAGTCAGTCATCCAGGTACGTGTATAATTGTATGTCCTGTAGATGGGTAGCCACCGGTGCCAGGCATTTTGTGAACACACTGGGGGCCAACTTCAAGCCGAAAGGTAGGGCCTTGAACTGGTAGTGCTGTCCCTGCATCACGAAACCTAGAAACTTTTGATGTTTCTTGTGAATGGGGACGTGGAAGTAGACGTCCTCCAAGTCCTGCGACTTCAAGAAGTCTCCTCTTTCCAGTTGGGCGAGCACATGTTGCGACATGACCATTCTGAATTTTTGGGACATGAGGTATTTGTTCAGATGTCGTAGGTCTAGGAGGGGCCTCTAGCCCCCCTGTCTTCTTTCTGACTAGAAAGTATTTGGAATAGACTCCAGAGCCCAGGAGTCGCTGGACAACTAGCTCTATCGGCACCTTTTGCAGCATGGTCCATACCTCTTCCAGGAGCTGAGGCATGTGCTGCTCCTGACGGGCAACCGGAGTGATCCGTAGATATGGGGTTGAAACTCCAAGGTGACTCCTTGAGCAAGAGCGTCCAGCACCCATTTGTCGTGGTGATCTTTCTCCACTGGCTCACGAACCTAGTCAGCCGGCCTCCAACCGGGGTGCACGAGTGGGGCCCGACATCCCAGCCAGTTCAGGCATGCTTCGGCACTGCTGTCCTCCACTACTATAGGCCTGGAAACGGCCTCTCTAGGTTTCCTGAGTTGTGCATCTGAAAGGCTGACGGTACGATGTGGAGAAGCCTTTTGAAGATCTGCTTGACTTTCACCTGGAGGCGCGAAAAGAAGAGCAGTGCTTCTGGAGGGTGCCCAGCGAATGGGCCGTCTCTGTATGTGCTTTGATGACCTGGAGGAACTGGTCGGCGACTTTTCCGAAATAGGTTCTATCAAAGGGCATGTCCAGCACCTTCGCTTGGACCTCCTGACGGAAATCTGTGCCTTCATCCAGCCTTGGCGACTAAGGCAGACACTGTTCCCCATTTGCCGGATCCCCCGTGTCGACGTCCAATGCCACTGTGATGGTGTGATCAGACGCTACCTCCCCTTCCCGGAAGAGAGCGATTGCCTCCTTCTTATCATATGGGAGGAACTTGGGAATAGGCCCCAGCTTTTACCACAACTCCCTGTCGTACCTGGCTACGATCGCCAGTGCGTTAGCTACCTTGATAGTGGATGCCACGGTGTAAATCACCTTCTTACCCATGGGCGCCCACCCTCTTTCCCTCCCTGTCTGGAGGGATCGAAGACTAGGACTGGTTGGCAGACTGTTTCCTCACGGCCGTCGATACCATCGAATCTGGCGATGGCAGCGACCTCAGGCACTTGGGTGCAGAGTACGATACCCAATATTTCTTCTCCAGCCTATTCTGTTTGGCTGGAGCCTTGCAAGGGTTCTTCATGAGGGCCAGAGCCTCTTCCCAAAGTCGTCCAGAAGGGGCACCACCATGTCAGTCTTCTTCTTGGCCTTGCGCCTCTAGTACAAGAAGTCCTCCTCCTTGCTTTCCTCGGGCAATAGCTGGAATAGCTCAAACTCTTGAGATCATGGAGTGGAGACACCCTATGTGGAGAATCCAAATGTGGAGATTCGTCATCCACTGACGATATCCTCAACGTATCCATCCCAGTGTCTGGGTCTGCTGGGGGAGAAGGGACCCGATGTGGTGATGGAGGTTAAAATGGGGGCGTCGGACGACGCTTCCTCTTCTTTGCTAGAGGCCGATCTGGGACCTGGGATACTCCGTCACCAAGGTGTGCAGGGTCGACAGTATATCCAATGAAATATCCCTCAGCTGAGAAGGCATATTAGAAAAACTAGGCCCTGCACCATCGTCGCCGACATCATCGTCCTCTTCAACGTCCTTGTGGACCGTGTACAAGGACTCCTGGTCTTCGTCGCCTGTGGGTTGGGCCACGGCCTGGGAGCGCTGTTTTGGGGCCTCCTCGCTCACCCTTCTCCCCTGCCCTCTCCCCCCCCACCCCCCCGAGGTTCTTGAACCGGGTTCTGAGCCTGTTTCCCCTCTTCTGGTGTGCCAGCAGACTTTGTCAAAGTCACTGGGGCGGTGTCACGCCTTGGTGGTAGGGGCACCTCAGGCTACCTTTGCAGGGTCAGCCCCCTTAGCTGTCGTGGCAGTAGCAGTTGCCAACTCTGTCACCAACAAGGTCATAGCCTCTGCTGGGGCTGTTCAGCCTTCTGCTCCGTTAGCAGGGCTAGAGGACTACCTTTTCAAGGAGAAGCTTGATTGCCGTCTGGCAATGGAGGTGGACAGAGATGTCGATCGTGTCCTATCCAGCTTGGGACCCGCTTTCGCTGCGAACCCGGTGGACTCTGACTTGCGGTTCTTGGCCTTAACTTAGGCCCCCACGGATGAGGCACCCTCAAAGGACATAGAAGACCACTCCTCGGACCAGCCGGTCCTGGGTGAGGCATGACCCTGCATGGAGCACAGGTCAGAGGCCTTGGCATTGTGCCACACCGCCAGTCTACTGTGCCTGTCCCTCTTCGTCTTCTTGGAAAACCAGAGGCAAATTTCGCACTGCACCTCCTTGTGGTCCGGGTGCAGGCAGAAGAGGCATTGCAGGTGCTTGTCCTCCAAAACATGTTCTGAAGCCCACATTTGGTGCAGGGCCTGAAGAGGGACCTTCCATCCTCGTCCATCATCATGGTCGTAGGGCACGAAATAGGCCGATTGCCTTCTAGAATCTTCGATGATCTTCGCCCCTGAGGGGCGCTGAAATTCACTGACAATGGATCTTCGCTGTCGGCAGATGAAGAATAGAGCACACAGGGCTCCTTTGAAACAAAAATAGAACTTTCAGTTGAAAACTATTTTTAAAAAACGCAGAAATAGCTCAGAGTGTAAGGGAGAATTCTCTTCTAGGGCTAATTTCCCTTACCTATAGAGTCCCCCAGCAGCTTTGCTGGATTTGAGGGGTTTATTCTTCTCTCCTGCTAAGAGTGAGACTCTTTTTCCCACTCTTAGGCAGATTGCTAGTGTGTGTTTTAAGCTATCTTGTGTGCTTATGGCCTACGGGGTATGGGGTATTTCTCAACCTCATAGGAATCATCTTTTTAACATGTGTGTTACACAGCACCCTCAGTGCAGTGACACCGGGGTGCCATAGTGACCCCCAAACAGACTCCATACCCTGGGAGTGGCTACTGTCTCCCAGGGCATGTAAAGTCCCCATTGACTTTACTAGTCAATAATTATGAACTAAACCAGTACAACCCATCTTACTATGGAAGTACTGGAAAGGGTTAATATTTTTTCCCTGGTGTTCATTTGAGAGTACCGTACAGTCCCTCTCTCCAAAGTTTCTGGTTGGTAGCCGTGGTTACTACCGTAAATATTCGACTGCGAATATTTCCCTACGGGATTTTCCCATTGTTCGAGGCTACCACTTTTACTGACAGCCTCTAACATACCGCCGGTTTATTTTAATATTAACTTTAATCGTGTTTTTTTTTTGACAGAACTTTAATATTTCTTTCTTGTGTCTTTCTCTGAAATCCTAACCCAGGTCGGGGATCCTTTGTTTGTCCTTTTGGCAGGCTTCTGCACAGAAGCCCTCCTCTCAGCGCCACTGAGTCTGGGGTAGACAGGATGTGTGGCAGGGGGAATAGGCACCCTGGACAGGGTTGCTTACGCAACCCAAGTCACACTCTGCCCTAGAGGCTGGGGGGGTTCTATCGCCAGGAGAGCCACCCCACTGTGAGAGTGACAGCTAGGCTGTATGAATGGGGGTATTGCTGCATAAAAGCAGGGTCCTGAGGACTGGAGGACAAGACGTCGCCACTGGAACTAGACACCCGAAGAGGGGAGAAGCTGAAGACATCTGCAACGACTGAACCACCGGTGAAGCCCTGCTGCAGATCCTCACCACTTTTCTCCGACTCCTCGAGAAGATCTTCGCCTGCAAGAGTCTTCTTCCCTTGAGCTGGTGGGCCCAACCAGTTCACCAATCGCCTTCAGGGACCTGCCTTGGTCGAATCGCCAGTGCCCTGCACTCGGAGACCGGATAGCCAGGCACCTGTCCACCACAACCACGATTTAAAGGGGCGTACCTTTTATTTGTTTTGGCAGCACCGCGGCTGGCTTCATCCCTGGGCAGTGCAGTAACTCGAACCTTCCTCCACGACGAGAGCCTCTCTTCCTCTGCTGGACCTCCCGAACTGCAGGAACTGCCAGGAACTACCACCACCGCAGGAGCCTCTTACACTTTCAAGGTACATTGTTCCGCCAGGCCTCCTGTTTTGTTGGGTATTGATAAAGGTGTTTTAAATCCTTTACTTACCTACTGGGTTGGCCGCCCCTATCGTCTAACATTATCTTTTACCTTCTGCAACCGCCTTTTCAAAATTGTTAACCAAAGACTTGACTGCAGCTACTAGAACAGTTTGATCCTGGGCACATTGCCTTGTACCAATGACTCTGGCACATGCCCATTGACTCTGGCTAAATCTGTTACAACTGACTTCGCTAGATTGCTTTTCACCTAGAAATGTGTTGCGCACCTAACTCTTATAACCACCTTTTTCCTTCCCCTTTTTAATATTGTGAAGTGCCACTTTGCTCTGTGTTCACCTCACTATTGCATATGTTAAAGTACTACCTTGCCTAACTTGTTCACAATCTACTTGGGAAGTCTTGCTAGTGTGTTAAAGAGTCTGAACCTATATAACGTGTCCTTTTCCCCCCTTTTGAGAAATTGAGTGCCATTTCTGCTTGGTTTACACTGTGCAGTTTTGCTCAGTTTTCACTCTTGCTCAAACGTGTCTACAATTTAAATAGGGAGTTGTGTATACTTTTCTTGACTGTTTTAACTTGCTTTAATAATAGTGATTTGTGTGTGAACATCAGAGTGTGTAAAATGAATATATATTCTTTTTGATACAAAGCTTTGTTGGTCAGTGTTTCCTTGTTCCATAGTATTATAGTCCTATTGTGTAGTCCCTGAATACTGCTCATCTCGATCTTGAGATACGTCTGACTGCTTAGCCACAGCTACCAACTAATCTTTGTGGTACAGACTGATACCAAAGGGGATTTTCTTGCATATACCTGTAGTCTTAATCTTCTGTAGTGCTCCCTAAGGGAACTGCACAGGAATGTGCCTAACAGAGAGCACACTCGAGGACTATTAACACGGAAGCGTGCAGTAAACATTTGAAAATGGCTGCCACAGGAGGGGCTTAGGGAGACTACTGTCATTGGATGGGGGCCTATGACCAAAAGGACAGTGATTTGTTTGATGGAAAAATGCAGTTTTTAAGTGAAGGTGAAATGTTTTCTTTTACTGAAGGTTCCCAGGCTAATGACAGGGAATATTCATGAGCATGAAAATCCATGCAAGCCCCCATGCTACAGAAATGTAGGGCCATATCTGCATCCGACTGGGTTTAGGAAGAAACCTTTTCATTCTTTTTTGCCATTTAATGTGTGGCCTCAGTGGCCATTTCTTCTGGGGTAGCCCTCATAGCATGTGCAGGCTTCTGTCCTTAGAGTGATGGGGTCTTACATGGCAAAAAAGAATAAAAAACTTCCAAACTAAATAGTGGACCCCACAAAGTGTTTCTGTGTGTGAAAACTATGTTCTAATTAACACTTCAGGGTGAACTACAAACTAGAATCCGGTTCTCCCCGATTGTGATCCTGTGGTTCAGGAAGAACACCAGCAGGCAGATCTCTTGATTCAGCTGAAATGGAGAGACTACCTTGAACAAGAGGTTGGGGTGAGTGTGCAAGATGACCTTATCGTTATGAAACGTGGTGAAGGGCTTGCAAGAAAACAATGCCTGCAGCTCACTAACACTGCTCACAGAGGTAAGAGCCACCAGTAAAACAGTTTTCTGTGTCATCAAGCGGATGTCTACTGAGGCCATCGGCTCGAAGGTATTGCGCTGCAAAGATGCAAGAACCACAGGAGGGAAGCACCTAGACAACCCATTAAGGTGGGCCTTAAACCCCGGATTGGCTGCCGAAAACACACGCTCAAGTTAACTCTTGTAAGCCCCAATGGCCACCGAATAAGTGCAGCAAGTATCCACCTGAACTCCAGAACAAGCCAGGTGTGCCGAAAAGGCCAGTACAGAATCCAGAGGACAGGTGATTGGGTCCAGACCCTTTGTCACAAGCCCAATGGCAGAACCTAGTCCATTTACTCATACACTGGGTCCTAGACGAGGGCCTCCTAGCCTCCTGAATGATGTCCCAGTTGTCATCCGAAAATTTAGCGTATAGAAGCCCCAGTTGGTCAGGAAGCAGGGCGCCAGCGCTAGCTTGGATGGGCCCAGATGTTCCACACAAATCTGCTGGAGATTGTAAGGTGGACCGGACCCTTGGAGCACAACTGTAGAAGATCCAAATCCAAGGTCTCGAGGGCTAGTGGGGGGCAATCAGGATGAGGCTGCAACCCACCGAAGCCCAAAACTTGCGAGGGTCTGTTGGAGCAGAGCAATGGGCAGGAACGCATAACATCTGTAGCCATACCAGCAGATCTAGAAGGCATCTCCCAGAGACGGACCCGACCATGTGCTGCGACCATGTGCTGTCCAGGAAGCAAACTCTGGGCACTTGGAATGCAAAAAAGTCCAGGTCCGCAAACCCCCCAACGCTGGAACAGTGGCAACAAGGAGTCATGATATGATATGATATGATATGGTATTTGTAACGCGCCTATACACAGGTGTTTCAATGCAACTCCCACTCATAGGTGCTGAAACCCAAGCAGCTCAGCTGGTCCCCATCTGCATTGCTGTACCCCGGAAAGTAGACTGCTGCAATCCAAACCCCCTCCATCAGGGCCCATTCCCAGATCACTTGATATCCTGTCCTACTGAGACCCCGTTTCCCGATCCCAATTGGCCTCCAGGTGGAGCTAGAAGCATCTCATCATGAGGCGAGCGTGCTGTACAGTGAGCACGGAGACATCAGGCCCAAAATATGCCTGAGACCACCATGCATAGGTGGATGAGTAGGCCAGAATGTGTACTACTGTTAGGCAGAAACCTGTGCAGTTCCCTTAGGGACCACTGCAAAAGATTTAAGACTACAGGTGTTTGGCAGTAAACCCACTTGGTAGCAGTCTGTACCACACAGATTCACTTGGTAGCTGTGACTGAGCAGTCAGACTTCCCTCAAGAAGAGTTAGGCAGTATGCAGAGTATACACAATAGGTACAGAGACACAGTAGTACAAACAAACACTAACCAGAGCTTTGGTGTAAAAGTATATAATTATTTATTTAAAAACACACTTGTAGTTTACACTAGCAAAAACGAGGTAAGTAAATTCAACACACAGTCACTATCATATATATGCAACCCTATTCACTTATTAGACAAGTGTTAGTGAGAAACACCACTTATTTTCAGACAGAGGTGAGAGCTTAACATAAGATTGCACTCTAATAAGTTGTAAAGAAAGGGAGAGGAAAAAGGCAGGGTTAAGGAAGCACACACGTTTCAATACTTTTACAAAGAACCACAGTAAGGCAGGATAGGCAGAGTTCTACTGGAGAGCAAGGAAGTCAATTGCCAGGCCCACTCTTGGAGAGAGCAAGCAGAAGGGGCCCAGGTTCACACAGTGGGGTTATGCCCAAAGAGTCTTGTAGATAGTTCACACAAAAAGGATGAAATTCAAGTAAGGCAAAGTTAGCTAGGTTGTCCCAGGCTAGCCCAGGTTAGAAAGTCAAGGCTTTACGGTCACCCTGAATGATCTGTCGCAAGGGAAGCCAGGTGGAACACTGTACCTTAAGTGGGAAGGGAGCTCCAGCTGGGGCAGTTTCTGGCAGCAGGTGCAAGTCGGTGTTTCGTCCAGAGGAAGAAGAGGTCTCGCCGTCGAGGAAAGATGAAGTTCGTTGCACTGCCAGGGAAGAAACCAGCCGCGGAGTCCTCCGGTTAAAAGGTACTACCCTTCTCTTCGCGGTAGTGGTAAACCATGGTATTCCAGTTGCCGGGGTGCTTGGCACGGGCAAGGCGGCCACGAGATGCTCCAGGAAGGTGAAAAGAAGGCAAAACTGGTTATCCCCACCAGTCAAAGGAAGAAGACTCTCCAGACTGGAGATCTCCTCTGTCGTCGGGGAAAAGTGATGAGACGGTTCAGCAGAGCTCCACCGGTAGTGTCGTCGTTGCAGGTCGGCTCAGCTTCTCCCTCCTCGGATTCTTAGGTCCTGTGGCGACTTCTGAAGTTCCAGTCCCCAAAGCCCTGCTTTTATGCAGCACACCCCCATTCACTCAGCCTAGCTGTCAATCAAACATGCTAAGTGGTGAGCCGGCCGGCTCACCACTTGGCCAATCACACAAGCATGCGACTTGAGTTGCCGAGGCAACTCAGTCCAGGGTGCCTAAACCCCCTCCCACACCTCATGTGGTACCCATACCGAGTGGCACCACTTTTGGAGGCTTCTGTGGAGAAGCCCGCCAAAAAGTGGAACAAAGGGCTTGACTTGGGTTGGAGTCACAGAAGCGAACACAAACGCCATTTTAGAATCGAGTTCTGGCAGAAAATACCAACCGGTGAATTAATATTAAATAAATAAACCGGCGGTATGTTCGCGGCTATAAGAATTAAATAATTAAAGTTGGTAGCCTCGAACAATGGGAAAATCCCATAGAGATATATTTGAGGTCGAATATAAAAAGTAGTATCCACTGCCACCAGCCAAAACTCGACCAGGGAGAACAGAGACGTGCCCCCTCGAACAACAGACCCCGGGGGCAATCGAACTGCCCCGACCACTACGTCAACAATATGATGGTTTTTACTGGTTTTTGTTCATAATTTGGGACTAGCAAAGCCAATGGTGACAGTAGTCAGTCCCAGGGTATGGAGTCTATGTTGGGGGGTCGCTACGACACCCCTGGGTTACGGCACGGAGGGTGCTGTGTAACCCACATAAAAAAACACATTGAGACCCTATGGAGTAAAAGACCCCATAGCCCATAAAACACATGGAAAGTGAAAGGAACACCTCAAATCATGTCTAAGAGTGGGAGCAAAAGAATCTCACTCTTAGCAGGAGAGAAAAAAATAAACCCCAAAAATCCAGCAAAGCTGCTGGGGGACTCACTAGGTTTGGGAAATTAACCTTACAGAGAATTCTCCCTAACAACTACCACCTTGCGGAGGGACAGGAGCCTCTTGGGTGTAGGGAACACCTGCTGAACCGAAGTGTCCCAACGCACCCCTAGGAAGACCAGTTCCTGAGATTTGACTTTCTCTGGTTGAGGGACAACCCCAGCAGATAAAAGGACATTCACCTGTCTCGGACAGGAGTACAACACCCTCCAGGGTGACCCCGCACTCACCAGTCATTCGTCCAAATAAGGGTACAGATGATGGCCCTCCAAGCAAAGAAGGCCGCCCACTGCGATCATCAACTTCGTGAAGACACGATGGGTAAAATTCATCCCAAGAGCAGCACACCCTGTACTGAAAGTGGTATGACAATCGTGAATTGCTAAAACTTCTGTTGCGGCTGGTAGATGGGAACATGTAGGTATGCATTTCTGAGGTCCAGGGAGCATATCCAGTGCCCTGCACACAGAGACTCAGCTATGAGTGCGGGAGTAATCATCTTGAAGTGTTCCATCTGTATAGACCGATTTAGAAATGAAAGGTCCAGGACAAACCTCTGGCCAGCCTGGTTAGTAGAATAGTACCTGGAGCCCCTGTCTCAAAGAGGAACCTTTTCTATCGCCTGCATCGCCAAGAGTGAAAGGACCGCCCATAAAAAAGAGCCAGGGACCCAAGCTGATCAAGAGGAGGAGAGGATGGCAAGGGCCAAGGAAGAGGAAGACTGAAGCCCGTGGAGACTATGGATAGGATCCACATGTTGAAAAGACACTTCCAGGAGTCCTGGAATAGAGCCAAACGGCCCCCCAAAGGAGAGCTGTGTTCCCCTGCCTGACGTCCCTGCTTCTTGGCGTCAGAGGCGAGGGTAGAGCAGGGAGAGCAGAAAAACCTATGCAAAGCCATCGGCTGCTTCCTCCTGTTTTCGCTGGGTGCCTGTCAGGCTTCCGTGTACCACCGTCTGAAACCCCTTGTAGCCGGAGAAAGTGTGGGGTTTGAACTCAGTCCTACCCTGGCACTGAGGGAAGGATTTCTGTCCTGGTTTTGTCAGGATGGCCTAGGACTTGGTGGTTTGAGTTGAAGTTTTCTTTTTTGTCAAGTCGCCTTCGGTTGAAAGATGAAAAAGGTCTACGACCTCAAAAAAGGCAGATCAAGGATCCGCTCCTGCACGTCAGATGAAAACTTTGTGGCGTGCATCCATGCCGTCATCCCCATCTCAACAACAAGACACAGTCCTCTGCTGGCTGTGTCGATTTGGGGAGACCAAACACTACATGAGGTTCTGTGCAACTGCCCAGGCATCTGCTAGACCAGCCTTGAACAAGGCTTGCTTATCCGAAGGGAGGTCGGGGAGAAATTCCCCGAGCTCCCGCCACAGCTTCTGGTTAGCAGCGGCCAAGAGGGCATCTGCGTTGGCCTGCCACAGATGCAGTCCTGAGATGGGATAAGTAACAAGTTACCTGTAACTTGTTCTCCAGGATGGGTCTGGCATGGATTCACATGAATATTCCCTGTCGTCAGGCTGGGAATCCTCGGTAAATGAAAAAACAGTTTCACTTTCATTTATAAACTGTCTTTCTCCCATAAACCAATCACTGAGCTCTGGGTCATACTGCCCCAGCCAATGACTGCCCTCTCCCCAAGCCTCCTCTCTGGCAGCCATCTTCAGATTTGGTAGCACGTAAAGTGGCAGAATGCAAGTAGAGCCGCAGAGGGGCAGGAGGGAGGGTTTGCATGCAAATCCATGCCAGACCCATGCTGGAGAACAACAGTTGAAGGTAAATAACTTGTTCCTTCACCAGCATGGGGTCTGGCATGGATTCACATGCTCATTAATAAAGAATATATAGCATAACATACATATGCAACCACAGGAGGTGGCAAGGCTCAACAGAAGCAATAACTCTTACCTTCTCACCAGGCTCACCTTCAAGCAAACAGGTTGCGTAGCACTGCTTGGCCAACTCTGGCCTTCTCCCTGGAATCCCGGTCGACGCAGTAGAATTTCGTGAAGGTGCGTGTAGACCTCCATGTAGCAACCCTGCAGATGTCCAGTAGGGGCACACCAGACAGGAACGCAGTCGTAGTAGCTATCGCTCTGGTAGAGTGGCCTCTCCGACGGCCAGGCAGCAGTCCGTTTGCCACCAGGGGACAATAAGTGATGCAGCCGGAGAGCCACCTGGAGATGGAAGCCTTGGACAAGGTTTTCCCATGATTCATAGGACCAAAGTTCACAAAAAGCTGAGAAGTCTTCCAGAAACACTTTGTGCGGGCCACATCTAGCGAGTGCAAAGTCCTTTCAGCTGGCGACGAAGGCGCCGGAACAAACACAGGGAACACCAAGGGCTCGTTGAGATGAAATTCTGACAAAACCTTGGGCATGAAGGAGTGGTGCATCCGTATCACGACCCTCGTCTCGTGGAAAGTCAGCTAAGGTCGCTTGCAGGACAGGGCCTGGATTTCAACTACTCTCCTGGCAGAGGTGATTGTCACGAGGAAAGCTGTCTTTCAAGACAGGAACTTGAGCTGCACTTGATGCATTGACTCGAATGGGGCTCCTATGAGCCTAGTCAGCACCACGTTGATTTCCTTTGATGAACTCCTTCACTAGACGGTGAGAGCAAAGAGAAGACCGTCCCGGAGACCTGGTATAGCGGGAGATAGCCGCCAGATGCACCTTGATGGAGGGGTGCGCCTGGGTGCGCCGTGACTCTCGGAGGGTTAATCTTCTGCGACCGGCACAAGGTCGCAAAACACTTCCATTTGTGTCCATAGCACTTCAGCGTTGACGATGCACTGGCCTTGGTGAGGACTTCCCTTCAGTCTGCAGGAAGCTCGTAACCACCGAACTCTAATGCTGCAGCAGCCAGGCCTTCAGGTTCAGGGATCCTGGTTCATGGTGCAGGATAGCGCCTCCCCTTCCCTGGTGAGAAGATCTGCGACCACGGTTAGCTTGACTGTAGGGGATACTGAGAAGGTCCAGATACCAGATTTGCCTTGGCCATGCTGCCACGACGAGGATCATAAAGCACCAGCACTGTCTGAGTTGACTGAGGACTCGTAGTAGCAGCGGCAACGGAGGGAACGCCTACAGGAACAGGTCATCCTAAGGGAAGGAGAATGCATCCTCCATGCTCCACGGCTGGGAAACCTGCTGGTGAACCTCTGGCACTGGGTGTTTGTCGCAGTAGCAAACCGTCGATCTGGGGACTGACCCACTTGAGTAAGAGGTTGTCCATTTGATCCAGCCGAAGCTCCCACTCATGGCAAGAGCACAGCTCCCTGCTGAGGGAGTCAGCGACAATGTTTTCTATTCCAGCCAGGTGGAAAGGAATGAGTAACATCCCCTGGGTGATGGCCCAGTGCCCCAACTCCTGCGCCTCTCTGGAGAGTTCCGGGGATCTGGTGACCACCTGCTTCCGGATGCAAGACATTGTGGTGGTATTGTCCATGAGACACTCACCACTTTTCCGTTGAGGGACGGAAGAAATGACTTGATGGCCCAAAACCCAGCCCGTAGTTCCATGACGTTGTGTATCGCCTTCTCCTCCGGCAGCCACACGCCTCTGGCATGGAGACGTCCGGTGTTTGCTCCCCACCCTTCCAGGGAAGCGTCTGTTGTGACCATGTCCTGGTATGGAGGGCTCCGGAAATCTGTGCCTCCGGTGATGTTGGAGCGCATGCCCCAGCACTTTATCGCTCAACGGAACTCCTCGTCGAGCACAATCCTGTCTTTGAAGCTTCCAGCCACCTGGTTCCAACAGGAGTTCAGGAATTCTTGGAGCGGTCACATCCGCAACCTGCAGAGCCGGTCCAGGTAGCTGCATGACGACATTGTGCCAAGAAGCGACTTGATGGTCCTCACAGTGGCGATCTTCAGTGCTAACAGCCATTACACCTTGCCCGAAATGGACACGATCCTCTCCTCCGACAGAGCCGCCAGACAGGACACTTTTGAGCTTGGACCGCAGGAACAGCGCATTCTGCAATAGAGTCGAGCAGGATTTTGCATAGTTCACTGAGAACCCAACATACGTCAGCAGCCGGACGGTCCTCTCCGTGTGATCTACGGCTATGTCCCTTGACTTGGCTCGGATGAGCCAGTCGTCAAGGTAAGGGTACACATGAATTCCCTGTAGTCGCAGATGTGCCGCCACCGGAGCCAGGCACTTCGTAAACACTCTCGGCACCAAATTTAGACCGAATGGGGGCGTCTTGAACTGGTAGTGCTTCCCTTGTATGACGAAGCGCAAGAATTTGCGATGTTTTACATGAATGGGGATGTGGAAGTACACATCCTCCAGATCCAACGACGACAGAAAGTCTCCCCCCCTCCAGTTGGCCGAGCATGTGCTGCAACATGACCATCCTGAATTTCTGGGACTTGATGAACTTGTTGAGTCGTCGTAGATCGAGGATGGGCTTCCAGCCCCCGGCTTACCAGAAAGTATCTTGGGTAAACTCTGGAGCCTCAGTCTCTCTTCGGAACTAGCTCTATCGCCCCTTTTCTTAACATGGTCTGAACCTCCAGCAGCAGCTGAGGGAAGTGTCACTCCTGCCGGGCCACCGGTGGTATTTCTTAACACTTTTGCTGAAACTCCAAAGTGTGTCCGTGGGCAAGAGCGTCCAGCACCCATCGATTGGTGGAGATGTTTTCCCACACGCTGACGAACTTTGCCAGCCGGCCTTCCACCAGGGTGCAGGGGTGGGGGCCCGACATCTTGGCCAGTCGGTCCTGCTTGGAGGCCGGCGCACCGCCCTCGGAGCCTTGACAACGGCGCCCACCTCCGAAGGCCTTGGAACGACCCCTGTAGGCTTCCTGGGTCGTGGAACGGGAGGGTTGGCGGTAAGAGGACGATCCACTGGCAAAACTCTTCGAAGACCTCCCCGACTTCCCTCTTGAGGGACGAAAGGATGGATGGTGCTGTTGCAGCTTGCCTAAGGCACGGGCCATCTCCGAATCGGCTTTGATGGCTTGTAGAGATTCATCAACTGCCTTGCCGAAAAGATTGTCTCCTAACAGCATGTCTAGGACCCTCGTCTGGACCTCTTGCCTGAGGTTGGTGGCCTTCAGCCAGCCACAACGATGACGGAGGCAAACCCTGACTCCCATCTGGCGGAACCCTGTGTCCGCAATGTCCAGGGCCACAGTGATGGCGTGGTCCGACGCCACCTCACCTTCCTGACAGATCTCCATTGCCTCTACCCGCTTGTCCTCGGGGAGGAAATCCAGGATCAGAGCCATCTTGTACCATAGCTCCCAGCCATACCTGGCCAAGATCGCTAAGGTGCAGGGCGCCTTGACCGTCATCGCCACAGAGTAAATGAACTTCCGTCCCACAGCGTCCAATTTCCTCACTATCCACGGGAACGGAGGTTGAAGACGACAGATTGGAAAACTTCTTCCTTGCCCCAGCCGAGGGCACAGAGTTAGGCGATGGTTGTGACTGCATACATCTGGGCGCAGACTCCGGCACTCTATATTTCTTCTCCAGCCGGTTCCTCTATGCCAGTGCTGAAGTTCTTCAGGAGTGCCAGCCCCTCATCCCAGATGTCGTCCAGAAGCGGTACCGGCAGAATGGTCTTCCTTTTCGCCTCCCGGCGTTGGTACAGGAGGCCTTGCTTTTTCCTTCTCTTCCAGGGTGAGTAGAAACATTTGACGCACAGGCGATCATGGAGTGGAAGGATCCCACTTCGTCAAGCGGAGAAGCCCTCGGTGGCAAAGAGTCCACCGTTGTAGCAGTGTCCATACCTGTGTCCCTAAAGGGGCGGGGTGGGGATGGGGGGACAGACCGACGGTTGGAGTGGAGGCATAGGAAGCCTCCTTTGCTTTGGAGGTGGTGGCCCCGGTGTCAACGGGGTAGTAGCTGGTGGAGTCGCAGGTGGTGCAGTCGGCATCCTTTTCTAAATCTCCGACACCAGTGTGTGGAGGGTCGAGAGAATATTCTGCAACAGGCCTCAGGGAGGTGCCCAGGGAGGATAGGGTCGCTGGGCCCAGCACCTATGTCGTCACCCCCTACCTCGTCATCTATGGCGGGCAATCCCTTGACGTTCTAGTCGTCGTCACCCATCTCCTCCGGGATAATGTGGACGGAAACGTCTTCCTCATCGGATGAAGAAATATCCGTCATCTGTAGTTCTTCCACGCCCCCCTTTTCTCTGGCTCCTGAGGGGTCGGCTTCGGGCTGAGGTCCGGCAACCTCCGTTCCGGAGACTTCTCTACTGGCTTGGCCAAAGCCTTCCGTCTGGGAGGGAGCGCCACGTTGGCTGCCACCAGGGCACCCTGGACCAGGTAAGCCCCTTTCACCTTCAAGAAGGCAGCAGCAACCATCTCGATGAAAGAAGAAGTCTTGGCCTGAACCACCTGGGCCTTAGCTGGCAGGACGGACACCTTGTCCTGGTTGGCCTTCTACATTTTCTCTTGCAGCTTCCCCGGAGAAGCTGACTTTCTCTTTGACGAAGAGCTGGAGCAATGGTTGGAGATTGAGGCTGACGGTGTCACGCCTGGACAATCCCGAGAAACTCTCCCATGACCCCTCCTCACCTCCTTCTTCTGATGATCCGGTCAGAGTCTGAGTCGTCCCTTTTGTTCGGATTCCACCTCCTTGGTGTCTCGGGTTCTTACTCTTCTCGCACAAATAAGGACGGGCTCTGCCGGAGGCCACCTTGGCAGGATGTAAACCCCTGACCAAAGGGAACCCCAGGGAGACAGCCTCCGAAGCAGGGAAAAAGCACTTGGCACCAAAAAACCCTGCAGTAAGAGTTTAGCGTATGAAGTCCTTTAAAGGAGGAACAAGGAAATAAATAAAGAAGAATGTATGTCAGAG
Source organism: Ambystoma mexicanum (assembly GCF_040938575.1). Lineage (NCBI taxonomy): Eukaryota > Metazoa > Chordata > Amphibia > Caudata > Ambystomatidae > Ambystoma > Ambystoma mexicanum. The sequence goes on along the minus strand of NC_090934.1, from coordinate 956,547,976 downwards.
TGACCACAGTACGAGCAGAAGCTCAGAGAAAGGAAAATACAGACACGGATGAGTATAAAACCCCGGTCAGTGGCAAAGCAACGACAGAGAGGTAAGCCTAAGAGCCGATGAAAGGATAATAATCAGACGTACCGGTAGAGCGGTACACAGACTAGACGAGACTCGATGAAAATAGAGCCACAGAGAAACCAGAGTGGCGAAAGTAGGAAGGCAACAGTAAGCAAAGAGACAAGGCGGGTACAAGAGGGACTCCGGAGCAGGGAATTTACTGAGGAGCAGAGAGGAACAGCTAGGAGTGCTGCAGCGGGTACTAGGAAGTAGGATACAACGTCCGAGCTGTGAGTTTGGTTCGTTGTTGTAGTAACCTACTGGCGGCGGCCATGGAGAGAGGACTAGACCGCATGTGTTCCTTCTCAGACAGCCGTTCTCAATACCTGATTTGCATGAGTGATACAGTGTATCCTCCATGTATGCCATAAGCGCCAGGGCTGCCGCATAACAGACAGATGATAAAAGCGCCCTGACCGTTGCAGGACCCGCTATCGCTGCAACCTCGGTGGAAGCGGACTTGCGGTGCTTGGCCTTGTCTTGGTCCCCCATGGATGGAGTGACCTAAAAGGACTTAGGCTGGCTGGATCTGGATGAGTCATGCCTTGGCTTTGAGCCACGTCGCCAGCCAGACATGTCGATCCTTCATCGTGGGCTTGGAGAAGACACAGCAGATCTCCCAATCTTCTTCCTTGTGCATCGGGTGTAGACAATACAGGCACTGGGAATGCTTGTTCGTCTGTGAAAACATTTAGCAAACCGCCGCTGGTGCACAGCTTGTAGAGGGAAGCTCTGTCCTTCTCCTCCAACATGATCCAGCGCGGTGTAGGCCTGATGGATTTCTGGAAACTTCCAAAAAGAAACACTCGATTTCTGCCCTTGAGGGGCGATTAAAGATGCTGAAAAACGGGTCCCCGATAATTGGTTGAATAAACGATGGAGCACATGGGCTCGATTGACCGAAAACAGTTTTCCTACCAAAAAAGCATGAAAAAGCACAGAAAGCACAAAGAGCGAAACATAAGGACTCCCAACATTTGAACGTGCAGTAAAAATCTAATCTGAAGATGGCTGCCACAGGAGGGGTTTAGGGAGAGGGAAGTTATTGGTTGAGGCAGAATGACCCAGAGCTCAGTGATTGTTTTATATGAGAAAGAGTTTATAAACGAAAGTGAAACACTTTTCTTTCACCGAAGATTCCCAGCCGGACGACGGGGAATATTCCTGAACAAGTTAATCCATGCCAGACCCCATGCTGGAGAATAGCTCTTTGCTAAAGACTCAAGGACCTGGTCCTCCTTGGAAAGACAACGCGAGGTGGCTCCGTGGAGGAAGACAAACATGATGTTTTAGAATATAAGGAGGACACAGCCACCACTGAAAAATGCGGCTGCGGGTGGGAGGCTAGGAGAATTGGCTCCCCGTTTGTCAGCCTGAACCTGATGTCCAACTTCTTGTTCATCTGGGCATTGGCCTTGCGGTTCTTTCAGACCTTTCGTGACCCCGCAGGACATCCATCTAGAGAGGGATGCTAGATCAAATCGTGGTGTGCCTACCCAAGACCTCTGCTAGCACTCACGACTCATAGGTGGCTTCCTCTGGCAGAGGGACCCCCAAGAACTCTGGCAGGCCCTGAAGGTAGTCATGAAAGGCATTAACGGATGCTGAGGGTTCATCGTCCTGGGCGTCATCCTCATCCCACCCCTGCACTTTTACAGACTGAAGAGAGTCCGGTGCCTGGGACACAGGTGCCGGGGTCCAACCACCAACTGCGGGGCCGAAGACGGGTCCAAAAGCTGTTGAGGGGGTGGTGTTGGTTGTACAGGAGGGGAATTAGTACAGTAGGAGTGGTATGAATGACCGGTAGAGCCTGGACCGGGGTTGGGACTGTCACTGCAACAAGTAGCGCTGGCGGCACAGGAGGAATACCCAGAGGAGGGGGCCACGGAGGAACCACCTGCGGGATGACCTGGATAATATTCTTCAGGAGCTCCTTCTTCTGAGGGGAACGCATGAGGAAGAGAAAGCACTGTAAGAAGCGGTCGTTGCAAGCCACCAGGTCCCTCAGGGCCTGGCCCTCAGAAGTGCTGGACCTTTGCTCCTTGTCCAAGCGCTGAGGCGTCCGTGGTATGCATCCGTAAGTCTGTGACTGGTAGATGTACCCATGAGGAGACCAGAAGCCAGTGCCATACAATCTGCTGCCGCTTCCAAAGGGAAGGGTACTGGGATCATCCTGCAAAGCCCATTCGATGGGAGAAAGCACAGGTGCGCCTAGAGCTGAATCAAAGATGGATGCTGGGGTGGCAAGCTCCGCCAAGTGCTCCTCCAACTTTTTGAAACATTGCGCCACAATTTAGGCTGGAGGGCGCAAAGTCCCTGAGTAACGAGAGGCCTTAGACATGGAAGGATACAGCTTGGGTCTTGCACCCGAAGCAGAAGCATCAACCTCAGATCACTATGGTAGGCACTGAGCTCTCGGCCAGCCGACCGGTAGTCGTAACACCCTGACTCACTCACAACCTCAGAACTAGCTCTGCTAGCTGGAATCCCTCGGCACCTGTGCCAGTAGTCGTGCTGGATTGTGCCGAGGACACATCCTTATAGGTGGCACTAGACGATGCCTTAACCCCTGGGTTTGAAGAGGACAAACCTGGTGACCCAAGTACAGCCTGGAAGGGCCCCTGAGCCCCTCAATTTGGGCAATGGTAGCCAGGACGGCCTCAGGTCTGTCCCCAGAGTGCCCGTAAGAGCGCTTGGGCCCCTCGGCTTGGGAGCCGGTAGCCTTGCAGGCCTCGGACCTACCAGAACCCTGGGAAAAGAAGTGTTGCGCTCAAAAGGGGCCTACCTTGTCTTGACGAAAGTTCCTGGAGACAAAGTCCTTAAGGTGGGGTGGAGGAGAAATGCACCGCAACAACTGATTATTAAATGCCCTGTGACTGGGAGCACTGCAAGCTGCACACGCGTCCCAGCGATTGTCGGCCCCAAGCACTCCAGACAGAGTACATGGGGATCTGAGGGCAGGAACAAGCGGTCACATGAGGCACATCTCTTGATTTCTCCTGCGGCCGACATGCGCTGGGGAGGCGAGGCACGGAAGGGAAGTTAAATAAAATTGGAAAAAACACAACAGGGAGCAAGCGTAAAGCTAAAAAAAAGTCTCTGCGCTGGCTGCCAGGTTCAACACCGTCTGTGCGGAAAAAGTGACTGGGGTAAGGTGCTAGAGGGCAGGGCGGTCCCACGCCCTGAGGCCACGCTCCCGAACACTATACTACATTTAAAGGGGAAGGTACATTTTTCACTGCCAAAGGTTCTGGTACCATCAACATGTTGGTGGACGCCAAAAAGGTTAGAGGAAAGGGGGCGGGACATATGAATATGTGAATTACTATTTCCTGCTTGACATGGAAGGCTGAGACGACCTTCAGCAAGAAATCTGGGTGAGTTCTTGGATCACCTTGTCTTTATGGAACACTGAGTGCGGCTTCTTTTCACGAATGCCTGAATGCTGCCAACTCTGGGCAGACCTAAACCAAAATTGTAGTATTCCACGTGACTGGTTTAATGTCAGTGGATGCCAACAGATCAAAAGTTTTATGTGCAAGTCCAGCCAGAACTATATTCCAGTCCCACACAGGATGAGGATGAGAAAGGTGGGCTCAGTCACAACAGACCTTGTAAATGCTTCTTGACAAGAAGGATAGCAGACGACAGCAATAGTTTATCTGAATTTCTATATGTGGCAATGACTGCCAAGTAGGTTTGACAAGGATCCATCCGTACCCCTGACTGGACAAGATGTGCCGATAAAGATAGATCATCCAGATGGAGCATACCAACGGGTCGACATTGTTGCCCTTGGCCCAGAAGCAGAACAGCAACTATTTAATTTTATATTGGATTCTTTGAGTTTTGGGGATTATCTGTTAATTCAGCTAAGAAAGGTCCTGGATGCCCCAGAGTTAACTCTTCAGGAACCAGGCCAGGAGGGCTAGTTTTTCCGGGTCAGGGTGAATCAAGATCCTCCCAGTTGCGTTAATAGGTGAAGCTGCTTACGTTGTCTGCAATTCAATGGAACCTTTCTGAGCCAGATGTGGGGGATAAGAGTACCACACTCTGGAGGGCCATTGTGAGGCTATTAATATCATGGTTAAGGCCGATGAATCCTTGAGCTTATTTAGGACCCTGTGTAGCAAAGGAGTTGTGGGTGGGAAATGCATAACACCAAAGATCATCCCAGGGGATTTGAAAAGCATCCCCCAGCAATATCCTGCCCTGATCTGTCCATGAGGCATATAGAAGACATTTGGCGTTCCCCTTTGTGGCACAAAGGTCCACATTTGTATGTCCCCAAGAACTGAAAACTTTATTGATAACTATGTGGTGGCGTTCCCATTCATAAGAGGTGGTTTCCAGCCTGCTGAGCCTGTCCGCTTCAGTGTTCTCCTCCCCTGGTAAGTGTACAGCTTTGAGTTGAATGGCCACGCTCAATGCTCAATTACATGTCTCTGCTGCTAGTCAGCATAGAGCTGGAGACCTCATTGCTCCCTTGCTTGTAGATAGTACATTGCAATGGAGCAGTTGGTTCCGATGAGGCCAATTGTTCTGGATCATAAACTGGAAAGATTTCAGCGCTTGCGCAAAAGCCAATAGCTCCAGATTGTTTATGTGGAGATACTTTTCAGATTGGAGGTGTTCTACTGGGTTACATGTGATCCATTTGTCTTCGTTTATAATCCCAACACTCTCTCTCTATATAGAGAGCTATGGGATACATTACTCACCGTAATCGTATTTCTGATGCTTGTATCTGCTTAGATTCACATGCTGTGCATAGGCCGACATCTAGTGGAAGCTGCGGAGTATTACAGTTTGTTTTTCGAAACTCGAAAATGGGCGTCGACACAGGGCGTGCCAGTAATACTATCCCTAGTGTGACGTCCACTGTACCCAAGATCCCTAACGCGTCTAGGTTCCTCAGATTGTATTTTTTCTGACATGAGGTAGCATGAGGAGTAGCGTGAGTACAGATAATCCAAGCAGATAGACAGAAAGGTAAGACTACAAGCAATCATGCGCCTTCTCTCGGAGGGGAGGAAGGGTGGGTCGCATGTGAATCTAAGCAGATACAAGCATCAGAAATACGATTACGGTGAGTCATGTATCCCTTCTGAGGCTTGTGGAATCTGCTTAGATCACATGCTGTGCATAGATTAGCGAGCAGTACCAGAAGAAGGAGGTGGGATGTGAGAAGGGTCATGAGCAAATAAGTGTCTTAGAACCGCTTGTCCCACTTGTGTATCTGCCTTGGAATGGGTGTCAATGCAGTAATGCTGAGTAAAAGTGTGAATAGAGCTCCAAGTAGCTGCTTTGCAAATGGTGTCAAGGGGTACATTTGCAATGAGAGCCAGAGTGGCCCCAATGCCTCTAGTAGAGTGGGCCCTTGGCGTAAAAGGCAGAGTCTTTTCAGAGAGTGAGTAACACAGCTGGATACAGTTAATAATCCACTTCGAGATGGCACCTTTAGAGACGCGATCCCCCTCTCTGCCTGTAGCTACGGAGACAAACAGTTGATCTGTTTTCCTTAGCGGTCTTGTTTTATTTACATAGTAGAGGACGCCCTACGCACATCTAGGGTGTGTAGTTTCACCTCAGCCGAGCTTTGCGGGTTCTGGAAGAAAGCCGGAAGCTCGATGGACTGGTTTACATGGAATTGTGATATAAATTTAGGTGAGAACCTAGGGTGTGTGCGTAAAACCAGTTTGTCTTTTTGGATAGTAAAGAAGGGATCCTGCACTGACAGAGCCTGAATTTCACTGACCCTTCTTATAGAAGTAATAGCTACTAAGAAGGCCATTTTATAAGTCAGGTGTTTGAGACTGCTTTAATGCATGGGTTCGAAAGGGGGGCCCATGAGCTTGGCTAGCACCACATTAAGGTCCCACCCTGGTGGTGGGTTTGAAATAGGAGGGTGAAGTCTCTTTACTCCTTCCATGAAGGCTTTAACTACTGGTACTTTCCACCACGAAACCTTGCTATGGGAAGTGGTGTAAGCCGAGAGGGCTGCCAGGTGTACTTTCAGTGAGTTAAAAACCAATCCTGCATCTAGCAGGTGAAGCATGTATGTAACAATAGTGGAAGGAGTGCAATCAACTGGGTTGATTTGTCTACTCTGGCACCAGATAATGAACTTCTTCCAATTGTCAAAGTAACAGTGCCTTGTGTTTGGTTTCCTAGATTCTTTTAGGATGCCCATACACCTCTGTGGCAAATTGAGGTGTCCAAACTCTATGACCTCAGGAGCCATGCTGCCAGGTTCATTGAGTTGGGTTGCTGGTGCACCGTTTGACCTTGGTGCTGGGACAGTAGTTTGTACCAGGCTGGAAGTCTGATGGGCTCGCGCACGGCCATCCCGCGTAGGTGTGGGAACCACGGTTGTCTTGCCCACATGGGAGCAACTAGGACGAGCGTCATTGATTCTCTGTTCATCTTGTTCACCACTTTCCTGATGAGGAGTTGGTGGAAAAGCGTAAGCAAACATCCCTGACCAGTTCATCCACAGGGCGTTCCCCTGGGAGTCTGGTTGGGGGAACCTGGATGCAAATCCTGGGCATTGTCTGTTTTCGCTTGTGGCGAATAAGTCTATAGTGGGGAAACCCCACTGAGAGAAGAGATCTTCTACGACCTCTCTGTGAAGAACCCATTCGTGTTCCTCTGGGAGGGAGTCTCTGCTCAGAGCATCCGCTAGGGAATTGAGCTCCCCTGGAACATGTTGTGATGACAGGATGATGTTCCGTCTGAGTGCCCATATCCAGATTTTCTGGGCAAGCTTGGACAGATTTGGCGAGCGAGTCCCTCCTTGCTTGTTCAGGTAGAACATGGCTGTAGTGCTGTCCGTCCGGATTTGCACTGACAGGTTTAGTAGATGGGGCTCGAACGCCTGAAGCGCTCTGAATACTGCCAGAAGCTCTAGCAGGTTGATGTGGTTCTTGGCCACTGAGTGAGACCAGAGACCCTGAGCCTTGTGGTGGAGATGGTGAGCTCCCCACCCCGTCAGACATGCATCTGTAGTGACTACTGCCTGTACTTCGGGATCGTAATAGGGTTTCCCCTGTGCGAGATTCTCTCTTGTCCACCAGTGAAGGCTTTGTACTAGTGTTGGCGAAATGACCACTAGATCTACCCACTGACCACTTGCCTGAGACCACTGTTTCGCCAACCATTCCTGCATGGGACGCATGCGCAGGTGCGCGTGGGGGACCAGGTAAATGCATGACGCCATCATGCCCAGTAAACGCATTGCTTTGCGTACCGTTATTTGTTGACCTGACTGATAATGCGGAATTTGCAGTAGTATATTCCGAATTCTTTCTTCTGAAGGAAAGGTCAACCCCTCCTGGGTGTCCAGGATAGCTCCTAGGAATTGTTTTGAGGTGCTTGGCACCAAGCTTGACGACTTCTCGTTGATTGAGAAGCCTAACTCGTGTAGGAGGTCGATAGTCCTTTGAATGTTTGTCCGGCAAATTCCTGGGGTTTCCCCCGTTATGAGCCAGTCGTCCAGATAAGGGTACACTGGGATTGCCTCCCTGCGTAGGTGTGCAGCCGCCACCGCCAGTACCTTGGTGAATACCCTTGGTGCTGAAGCTATCCCGAAGGGCAGTACCTTGAATTGGTAGTGGCGACTGTCCACCTTCAAGCGCAAGTACTTTCTGTGCGCTGGGAACATGGAAATATGGAAATATGAAAATAAGCATCTTTCATATCCAAGGTTGCCATGTAATCCCCCTTTTTTAGGAGGGGGATTACCTCTTGTAGCGTGGTCATACGAAATTTTTGGGGCTTGACAAACTTGTTGGCAGGCCGTAAGTCCAATACTGGGCGCATTGTCAAGTCTTTCTTTGGCACAAGGAAGTAAGTTGAATAAATACCCTTGTTTACCTGGTGTCCCGGGACGAGTTCTATCGCGTCCTTTTGTAGAAGAATGGCGATCTCCTCGAGGAGAATCTTCTGATGTTCTAAGGAGTGTACTCTTTGTCGTGGAGGATGGTTCCGGGGACGCTGCAGTAGCTCTATACAATATCCTGTGGATACTGTTGACAGCGCCCATCTGTCTGATGTGATCCCTTTCCAAGCCTGGGTGAAGTTGGAAATGCGTCCCCCTACTGGGGTTGCGTGAGAAGGGACCCTGAACTGAGAGTCACTGCTTTGGTGGAGGCGTGCCGCCTCCCTTGCTGGGGCTGCCTCTGCCTTTACCACGACCTCTCCTATTACCTCTGCCGTAACCCTGGGCAGACTGTTGGTTGTTCCACTGTGTACCCTGCCCCTGGGAATAGTAAGATCCTCTCTGGGAATTTTGGCCGCGTGGGCGACGAAAATTACTATTCCTTCTCTGGTTAGGGGGTTTATTGGTTAACTGGCCAAGGGACTTGAGTGTCTCGTATCCGTCCTTGGCATTTTTCAGTGCGTCTTTGACTGCCTTACCAAACAACAGATCGGCTTCCACCGGTTTGTCCAACAATGATGCCTGTGTTTCTGCCTTAAAACCAGACTGCCGTAACCACGCATGTCTCTTGATAACAGTACCTTCCTGCTATCAATCTGCCTGCGTTGTCCGCGGCGTCGAAGGTTGCTTTCAAAATGCAACCAGACACGGCTCTACCCTCTGCGGAAATCTGAGCTAATTGGCCCTTTAACGGTTCAGGAGCAGAGGCTATGAGAGCCGCGACTTCTTCCCACTGATGGCAGTTGTAGCTGGCCAACAGGGTGGTGGAGTTAGCAATCCTTGCTCGATAGGCGGACGTTGAGGCTACCTTCCTGCCTAAACCATATAGTTTTTTGCTCTCCTTGTCGGGAGGAGCTTCTGACGAAGACAAGGGTGTCCCAGCCCTCTTACGAGTGTTGGTGACAACTAGGGAGTCTGGCTTCAGATGTCCTCTTATATAGAGAGGGTCAGACTGTGCCGCCCTGAAAAGTTTTTCAACCCTGGGATTGACTGCTCTGGTGAGGTTTGGGTTCACCAGGGATGGATCTATTCTCCGCTGAATGGATTTAAGGATAGGGATGGTCTGGGCAACAGGCCTCCTTTCTCCTACTAACTTCTGCGAAGTCCCTTTCCTCCTGTACACCGTGGGTGTCAATGTGGAAATGTTCTGCTGCGCGAGCGAGAACCTCATTTAGGAGGGGTTGGTTATCGACCAGGGAGTCGGTAACCGGGGCTTCGTTCTCTACCGGGGAATCTACTCTGTATGTTTCCGGGTCATCCTCCTCTTCTTCTTGGTCCTCATCCCCATAGTAGCCCGTCCCGGTTTGCTCTCCTATCATACCAAATTCTTGGTCTTCACAAAAGGAAGCCTCTCCTTGATACCGTGAGTATGGAGTTGCGTAAGGTTATACCTCGAAGGGTTCAGACCTTATCGGGGTTTCAAACCGGGCCTTCTTACTCGGGGGATAGGATCAGTAGAGCCTGAGGGTGTGGCCCCTTGTGGATCATACAAGAGGAAATGTTCTGGATTTTTATCATAAAAATCAGCCGAAGAAGACATTCTTGACATGACCCTATCCATGTCTTCACTGGACCATTTTTTGGAACTGGGAATGCCTCTCTCAGCAAGTCTATGGGATTTATCTTGAGTAGCTTTGCTGGTTGTGGACCTATCAGCAGACCTGGGTTTGTCTGTCTGTTTAGGGGGGGTGGAGTGTTTCACGGGTGTGGAAGAATGTACAGGTAGTCTCTTCTGCTGTTTTCCCCCCTCCCCATGCGTAGAAAAATGTTTTCCCTGTCCATTAGTGGCTCCGGAGTTTTTCGACGCCTGGCGTCGAGGATCGGGAGAGGTGTCCCTGTCCTTCGAGCGTGGGGCTTCGCTGGCTTTAATTGCGGGCTCCGACTCCTGGAGCGCGGCCTGGGGGTGGAAGTCGTCTTCCGACGATCGAACTTCTGTTAGCCTAGGGAGCGAGGCACTCTTGGCAAGAGTGGATGATTGCCTGGAGTCATGCGGCGATCTTGATCGAGAGCGCCCAGAGGACACCGAATCGGACCGTTCTGTCTGTTCTTCTTTCCGAGAACTCGACGTCGTCGAGTCTCGGTTGGACTTAGTGTGTTTAGTGTGTGTAGTATGTGAAGCGCTTGTGTCGCCGGGGGTCTTCCCCCTAGCCGCCCTGCCGGACGACTTTCCGAGGTCGGGGACTTGCGCTCGGCTGTCTTTCGACGCCGTAATGCCCTCGCCGTCCGAAAGTACGGCGTCGCTGCCATCGCTGAAGGCGCCCTCCGCTGCCATGGCCGCCTGCCTGGCGTGGTGGGCCCAACGCGTCGAACAGTCCTTAAGTGTCTTAGGTTTAAACCTAAGACACGCTCTGCAGTTCGCTTCGGGGTGGTCCCTCGGCAAGCAGAGATTGCACGTGGCGTGCCTGTCGACCCAAGGGTATTTGCGATTGCACTTGGGGCAGAATTGAAAAGGGGTACCCTCCATACACACCTTGAGGCAGCGGGCTGTTAAGTGTAGGAAATGTATAAGGTGTACCTATATACCAAGAGTGAAGAGTATGTACCACCCCCCACTCTCCCTACTTGCAGGGCCGAGGCCAGCAGCCTACCAGGCCGAGGCCAGCGGCCTTCCGAGGCCCAAATCCGTCGTGCAGCAGCCGACGGTCGATTTCTTCTCCAGCCGAAGTCGAGTGTCGAAGTTGGGGTGGGGTAGGATGTCAATAGATTACTATTCTATATTTTAGCAAAAGTATGGCTAAGGCCAGGGGACTCCGCAAAATGTTTTTTTCTGCCATACTGGTCGGAAGCAATCTGAGGATCCTTGACGCGTGAGGGATCTTGGGTACAGTGGACGTCACACTAGGGATAGTATTACTGGCACGCCCTGTGTCGACGCCCATTTTCGAGTTTCAAAAAACAAACTGTAATACTCCGCAGCTTCCACTAGATGTCGGCCTATGCACAGCATGTGATCTAAGCAGATTCCACAAGCCTCAGAAATATATATATATATATCCATGTGTTATTTTTGCATCGCAATATTTTTGCGGCAAAATATCACATGGAACCATATAGTTTTTTATTTCTTTCGTTAAAAATTTAGGTAAAAATGTCGCCAAGGCAAATGTGTATTTATCTCCTAGAGGGCCACACTATCGCCCCGAAAAACATTCTTGTTGAATGTATCAATTTTCATACTTTCCCCATCTGGGGGATAGGGGGATCTGGGGGAGGTCTGGCCGGGGGAGGGCCATTGCTTTTAGTACCCCCAGCTGTCTGGACCACCAAGCACTCCTTAACATAGTGGGTCATATTCTCAAAACATTGATATTTGGCGGAAGTTAGGAGATTCGCTCAACACTTGCGCTCAAAGGTGGAAGCCAAACGGGGATGGAAATGATTCTTTTTTTCTCCTCCAGTCATTTCACTAAAACAAGCCCTTTAACGACCAGTCTCAGTGAAATGTACTACCAGAAACCATGTGGTAGCTGGGAGCTTGCCCTACAATAGTGTTGTGAGCACGCTCCCAACACAAATGCTTGCAAGGGGGCGGGGCAGCACCTCTTTGCGCTACATTTCAGCTCCTCCAGAAATTCTCAGCTCACCTAAGAATTTCTGAAACCATTGCAAATGAAATAAGTGTAACCAGCTCCTACATCTGGAAGAAATCGGACATCGCGCTAGAGTACTGCGACCAATGACTCCTGCGAAATATGGGGGGGGGGGTCAGAAGGAGGACAGACTTTCATCTTCCATTTTAAAACGTTGTCAAATGAAAAGATGCAAACTCCTTCTTCCATTCGTTATATTCTGTATCCCTCCTGGGTCTCCGGCCTTGCCCGCTACCTCTTTCTCTTGGGGTTAGCGTCACCAGGCCTTCTTTTAGGATGGGATCCTTTCCTCCTTTGGTCAGGTTGGCTTTGTGGTTCTCGGTTTCTCTTTCTCACACACGCGGCTCCTACTTCGTGCTGTGAACGGGTCTGTGCTCTCAGTGTCGTTGGACTCAACAGTCCACTGCCAAGCGGTCACGCAACCACCTAGGCTTGGGTTGTTAGACTAAGGTTTCCTTCCCTCAGCTTCACTCACGGATTTCTGCCATGCTTCCTTCCACGCTCAGACGCTGCACATTCTGGTATCTCTCAGCTCTCCTTGCACAGCTGATCTGAAATGCCTGTGCTTCTCTCTTCAAACAGGACTCCTCCTTGCTAGGTCTTGCCAGGCTGAATGTCAAAGTCATTCTTCACTTTTTCCTGAGTAATGTGTATTCCTCGCACAACCTTCTCAGTATTACATAAATGACATGCATTACTTACCGTAAAAGCATTTCTGATGATTTTATCTGCTTAGATTCACATGCTGTGAATATAGTCCGACATCCAGTGGTCACCGCGGATTATTACATCTGGTCTTTCGGGGACCGAAAGGGGACGTCGGCAGAGGCGTGTCTAACACTATCCCTTTAGTGACGTGCATTGTACCCAAAATCCCTCACGCGCCAAGGTCCCTCCGATTGTATTTTTTCCGTCATGAGGGAGCCTTATGACTAACGTGAGTGAGTACAGAAAAGAGAGAAAAGTAATAGGGCGTCTATGTCCCTTCCATCCGAGCGGGGAGGAAGGGTGGGCGCATGTGAATCTAAGCAGATACAATCATCAGAAATGCTTTTACGGTAAGTAATGCATGTCTTCTGATGTTTGTTAATCTGCTTAGAAGGAACAAGTTACTTAACTGTAACTGTTGTTCTCCAGCATGGGTCTGGCATGGATTCACATGCTCATGAATATTCCCCGTCGTCAGGCTGGGAATCCTCGGTAAAGAAAAAATCAGTTTGTTTTGTTTCTGAACTGTCTTTCTACTAGTAACCAATCACTGGTCTCTGGGTCATACTGCCCCCAGCCAATGACTGCTCTCTACCTAAGCCCCTCCTCTGGCAGGCATCTTCAGATTTGGTAGCACGTAAAGTGGCATTAGGACCAAGTGAAGAGCCGCAGAGGGGTAGGCAGACCCTCCAGCTTATCGCGATTTTGCGATCCCACAAAATCAGCCGTTTTGTGCAAAAACAGCATTTTTTAAAAACATGTAAAAAAAAATTTTTACATTTTTTTTTTAAAGTAATGAGCAAAATTTACTGTTTTAAAAAAAAAACAATGCTCAGGGTGCCAGGTTCTCAACCTTTTTTTTTTTTACACATGAAATGAAATGCGCTAAAACATCTCATCACTTGCGCCCCAAAAAAGTGCAGCCCAATCCACAAGGGACACATGAATGGGCACATTTTATATGTGCGCATTCAGATGGCCTTTTTCACCTCCTTGATCTAATAAAGTGGCGTTTCTGTCAATTTAAAAGCGCATCCCTCATTTCCAAGCAAGATGCACTTTTAAATGTGCAGAAATTGTAGGCAACCCTACGCGCACAGGATGTGGGGCTGCCACTGCATGACAGGGTCTTTCTTGACCATGTCATGCATTTCTTTTAAGGTATGACCCGTTGCTGCGTCACTTGCATTTCTGTTCCTCAAACAGGAAATAAATTCATTTTTTGGGTCGCATTTTACAGCGGCAGGCACCTGGAGGGCCTGTCCCTGTGAAAGGCGTTGGGAGCTTGCAGAACACTGTCAGGAGAGCGATTCTATTCAAAGTAACGCCCATTTTGAAGACACAAATCTATCGAATGTTACGATTTGACCTATTTCGTCCAGTACTATTCGATCAATTTTTATAAATACTGAACATGTGTTGCGAGGGTGTCACCCGCTCCCCATGTTCACTATTTCTGGTCTAGGGTGGTTGCAGAAGTGTTTTGGCCTTTTTCCTCAAAATTGGAGGCGAGGACAGAAAAAAAAGAACAACGAAAAAGGACCCCGCGGAGTCGGCTCCGACCTGCGTTAGAGGGACGGATCTGGCACCGCAGGGTTGCAGGGGAAGCGGCAGCGACCAAGCAGTTAGGTAGGGGAGGGGGTGGGGTGGTGGTGAAAGGTACTTTTTGGGTTGTTTGGCTGAAGTGCAAATCAATTTGCAGAGAAATTGACTACGGTCAATTCCGCCACAAATAATTACACTTCGGTCAAACAATCCATAACACCATTCAAGGCAGCTGGCCAGCGCACAATTTGCGCTACAGCTCAAGCCTGTGGAAATGCGCCAGTCACCTTTGAGAATAAGGTGACCTGCTCATTTCCAAAAATCATATCCTCCGTTCTTTTTTAAAATGCCCCATTATTTGAGGAACTGGGTCAAAATCTACATTTAACATTTTTTTTTAAAATGGTTACACTATGAGAGAGAGGGAGAGTGATGGGTGAGATGTGAAGTGATAGGCAAGAAAGCAGAGGGAGAGCAGTGGTTCAGAGGAGGAAGCGCTGCACAAGAGAGCAGAGGAAGCAGTGTGGCGGTGGGCCAGAAATCTGAGAGCGAGCAGAGGTACAGAAAGTAGAGGGAGCGTGTGGGTAGTGAGCCAGAAAGCAGAGAGCAAGCGGTTGGCCAGAAAGAGGCAGTGAGCTGCAGATTGGGAAAAAGGATGAGGGAAGAGTGCGATAGAATGGGAGAAAGGATCCAAGATGCAGAAGCAGCACAAAAGAATGAAGGACTGTATATTGCGGGAGGAATTGTAGAGTGTAAAGGTGTGAGTTGGGAGTATGATTTGGAGTGTGGCAAGGGCTGGGCAGTGCAAATTGTGACTTGACAGTGTGACACAGCACGTGAGTATTTGTATGACAGAGTGAGAGGTTAAGGAATGTAAATTGTGATGGAGAGTTGGTGAGATGTGTGTTGGTGAGAGGTGTGTGGGTGTTTGGGGGATTGGAGAACATAGAAGGGGAATATTTTCAGCATTACAATTGATAATGATCAATTTAGTTAATACTATTAAATAGACATGAACATTAAACCAGAAACATAGCCAAATTAATACAAAAGATACATAATAATGATACCCTGGCTCTCTTGTAGCCTTGCACTCTGCCTATTTCCTTCAATGTGGCAATCTTACACCCCTCAGTTAATACAAAATGTCCCGCAAAAATGCAGCAATAAATAAAGGTTTGTGCTGCAAAATGTGCCATTTCATGCCGCAAAATCCTGGAAGGTCTGGGTAGGAGAGAGGGTTCGCATGTGAATCCATGCCAGACCCATGCTGGAGAAGAACAGTTACAGGTAAGTAATTTGTTCCTTCTCCAGCATGGGGTCTGGCATGGATTCACATGGTCATGAATATAAGTATACATAGCAGTACACACATGCACAACCACAGGAGGTGGCAAGGCTCAACATTAGGCAATACAACAACTCAACATTAAGCATCTCTTACCTCCTCACCAGGCTCACCTTAAGCGAACAGGTTGCACAGCACTGCCTGGCCGACTCTGGATTCCTCCCTGGAATCCCGGTCGACTCAGTTGAATCTTGTGAAGTTGTGCGTCGACCTCTACATAGCAGCCCTGCAGATGTCGAGCAAGGGCACACCAAACAGGAACGCCGTGGTAGCAGCGATCGCTCTGGTTGAATGGCACTCGGACGGCCAGGCAACGGTCGGTTTGCCAACCGGTGACAGTGCATGATGCAGCCGGAGAGCCATCTGGAAATGGAAGCCTTCAAGAGGGCCTTCCCTTGGTTCACAGGTCCAAAGTTCACAAACAGCTGTGATGTCATCCGAAAACTCTTTGTGCGGTCCACGTAGAACTTCAGCGTTCTAGCTATATCTAGCGAGTGAAAAGTCCTCTCAGCCGACGACTAAGGTCAAGGGAAGAAAACAGGTAACACCAAGGGCTTCTTGAGATGAAATCAGACGGCACCTTGGCCATGAAGGAGGGGTGCGTCCTCAGAATGGAGGTTTACAGGAGAGGGCCTGGATCTCTCCCACTCGTCGTGCGGAGGTGATGGCCACAAGAAACGCCGTTTTCCACGACAGGAACTTCAACGGCGCCAAAAGCAGCATCTCGAATGGCGGCCAGATGAGCCTGGACAGCACCACGCTGAGCTCCCACGCCGGGGCCTTCACCGGCGAGAATTACCGGAACAGTCCCTTCATAAACCCCTTCACCAGGCGATGGGACCAGAGAGATAATCGCCCCGGGGTCCTGGAGAAGCGGGAGATCGCCGCTAGATGGATCTTGATGGAGGCGTGCGCCAGCCCCGCCTTGGCTAGCGACAGTAGGTACGGCAGCACCTGAGGGGCCGTAATCCGAAGAGGGTTAATCTTCTGTGCACGGCACCAGACAGAGAACCTCTTCCATTTGTGTCCATAGCGCTTGAGTCGAGGGCGCCCTGGCCTTTGCAAGCACCTCCTTGCAGTCCGCCGGGATAACGTACCCACCAAACTCTAGCGCATCGGATCGTGGTGGAGGATGGTGCCTCCTTCTCTGATGAGGAGATTCGCGTCCGTCGGCAGTTTGACTGGGGAGACGCTGACATGTCCAGAAGGTCCAGGAACCAGATCTGCGTCGGCCATGCCGGTGCGACGAGGATCATCCTGCACACAGAACGTTTGAGTTGGTTGATGAGTCGCAGCGGCAACGGAGGGAACGCATACAGAACAGGCCGTCCCAGGGGAACGAGAAGGCATCGCCCATACTCCCCGGCTGGGCAAACCTGCTGGCGAACCTCTGGCACTTGGAGTTTGCCGCCGTCGCAAACAGGTCGATCTGGGGATTGCCCCATCGTAGGAAGAGGAAGTCCACTTGATCCTGCCACAGTTCCCACTCGTGGCATGAGCGCAGCTCATGGCTGAGTGCGTCGGCGATGGTGTTTTTTATTCCTGCCAGGTGGAAGGGTACCAGAAACATCCCTTGGGCTACGGCCCAATGGCACAGATCCTGGGCCTCCTTGGATAGGGCTGGGGATCTGGTGCCTCCCTGCTTCCGGATGTAAAACATGGTCGTGGTGTTGTCGGTGAAGATCCTCACCCTTGAGGGACGGAAGGAACGACCTGAGGGCCCAGAACATGGCTCGAAGTTCCAGGACGTTGATGTGTAGTGACTTCTCAGGCAGCCAAAGGCCTCTAGCATGGAGATCTCCGGAATGAGCCCCCCATCCCTCCAGGGAGGTGTCCGTCGTCACCGTCTCCTGATGGGCCGGGGTCTGGAAGTCCATACCCGCCATCAGATGCACGCGGGTGCCCCACCACCGGATTGCTTTTCGAAAGGTCTCGTGAGTGAGCTCCTGTCTTCGAAGTTGCCCGTCGCTTGCATCCAACGGGCGTCGAGGAACTCCTGCAGTGGTTGCATCCGTAGTCTGCAAAGGCGCACGAGGTAAATGCAGAAGGACATCATACCGAGCAGGGACTTGACAGACCTCATCTTGGCCACATCCATGGTCGACAGCCGTTGCACCTTGCCTAGAATGGCCTTCGTCCTCTCCTCCGGAGATGCTAGACGCGCCAGTGTGTCGAGTTTGGCTCCCAGGAACAGGGCGACTTGCAACGGTACGAGTTTGGATTTTGTGAAGTTGATCGAAAATCCTAGATCCGTGAGCAGTTGGACGTTCTTCCTTGTGTGTTCGATGGTGAGTTCCCTTGACTCTGCCCAGATAAGCCAGTCATCCAGGTATGGGTAGACGTGGATCCCCTGTAGGCGCAGCCGCGCCGCCACTGGTGCTAGGCACTTGGTGAACACCCTGGGTGCCGACTTCAGTCCGAAGGGAAGGGCCTTGAACTGGTAGTGCCGTCCTTGGACTGCGAATCGTAGAAACGTTCAATGTTTTTTCAAGATGGGGATGTGAAAGTAGACGTCCTCCAAGTCCAGCGACGATAGGAAGTCTCCTTCCTCCAATTGTCCCAGCACGTGCTGGAGGGTAACCATCCGGAACTTCTGGGACCTGATGTATTTGTTTAGACGACAAAGGTCCAGGATGGGTAGCCAACCGCTGGTCTTGTTCCTTACGAGGAAGTACCGCGAGTATACTCCTGATCCCTAGAGCCTCCTTGGAACGAGTTTGATGGCTCCCTTCTTTAACATCGCTCGTACCTCCTGTAGTAGTTGTGGGACGTGGTTTTCCTTTCTGGCCACAGGTGGAATTCGGGCACACTTTCTTAGAAATTCCAGTGTGTGCCCGCGGGCCAGAGCATCCAGCACCCAACGGTCGGTGGAGATGGACTCCCACATGCTGACCAAGTTCGCCAGCCGGCCTACAACCGGGGTGCTCAGGAAGGGGCCCGACACTAATGCCGGTTCAATCCCGCTTGGCAGCGGCCATGCCGCCCTGGCCTCCTCAGCGACGACGAGATCCTCCTTGTTTGCTGCGTCCCCTGTAGGCCTCCTGTGACGAGGAGCGAGCCGCCTGGCGGTATGTCGAGGAACTGCTTGCCTCCGGAACACCGAAAGGGCGGCCGTCGTTGCTGAAGAACGCCTAAGGCACGAACCGTCTCCGTGTCGGCCTTGATGGCTTGCAGCGACTCGTCCACTGCCTTGCCAAACAGGTTGTTCCCATTGAAGGGCATGTCCAGGACCCTGGTCTGCACGTCTTGACGGAAATCGGTTACCTTGAGCCAACCGCGCCGGCGAAGGCAAACGCTGTTGCCCATCTGGCAAAAGCCGGTGTCGGCAATGGCCGTGGCCACTGTTATGGCATGGTCCGACGCCACCTCTCCCTCCTGTAGGATCTCTAGGGCCTCCGCCCTCTTGTCGTCCGGTAGGAAATCCAGCAGGGGAGCGATCTTAAACCATAGCTCCCTGTCATAGCGGGCCACAATCGCAAGGGCATTGGCCGCTTTAATGGTAGTCGCCGACGACTAGACCCGTCGTCCCATGGCGTCCAGTTTCTTCCCTTCGCGTCTGGCGGAGATGTCGAAGTTGACACCGCCACCCCTGCCGCTTTCTTCTTGGCTGCCGCGGAGACAACCGAATCCGGGGTAGGCTGTGCACTAAGGCACATGGGGGCAGAATCCGAAGCCCGGTACTTCCTCTCGTAAACGTCCCTCATGGCAGGGGCCGTGGATGGGTTCTTCAGGAGCAACAGTCCCTCATCCCAGATCTCGTCGAGTAACGGGACCGAGAGGACCGTCTTCCTTTTGGCCTCCCGTCATTGAGAGGAAGCCTTCCTTCTTCTCTTCCACTGGGCAGAGCTGGAAGAGCTTGGATGCCCTGGCAATCATGGCATGGAAGGAGCCAATTTTGTCGGGCGGGATGGCCCGAGGAGGTGGTGATGGAAGGTCCATCGCGTCGTCACCACTGTCGTCACTACCGTCGTCATCCGTTCCCGTCGTGGCTGTCTCTATTCCCGTATCATCCCTCGGCTCAGGAGACGGGGAAGAAGGCTGTGCAGGACTAGAAGGCTGGAAAGGAGGGGGTGGATGAATTCTCCTCCGCTTGTTTGGAGGGCTCTCCGACGGTCCAGGCTCCGCTGGTTCGTCCGTTGGTGGTAAGTGCAACCTTGTCCTTATCTCCGTACACAAGGCCTGGATCACCATCAAGATCGCCCCTGAGTTGTCTTGTGGCCCAGGGGCCGGCTGCGATGGGCGTGACGGTTGGAGAGTGGAATCCTCTGCCTCCACGTGTTCCTCGTCGCCACCGTTGTCGCTTTCCTCGTCCGCCTCTTCGGGATCCTTCCCGTGGGACCGGACCTCCTCGATCTTGTTCAGGACTTTCACGACTCCAGCCAGTTCCTCTTCAGAGGCTGTATCCGTGTCCGTGATGGCCATCAGGCCCCCCCCGCTTTTCCCACCGGGGTTTTCACAGGGGTCTTAGCGATGGGCTGAAAAGAGGATTCACTCCGCGGTGGCAGGGAAACTCTAGGCCCCGAGGTCACCTCCACTTGGGTAGCCTCCACAGGCTTTGCCAGGGCCGACACAACTCCCACGATAGAGGCCTTAGCCGGGTAATTCAAGGCCTTCACGACCTTGGAGGCGCTTGAGGCCTTCACCTTGGGGGGGGGGGGGGGGGGGGGGGGTCACCGCCTCGCTTCCCCTCGGCTATCGTCGGGATCGACCTGGACTTCTCCCGAAGCTTACCTGGGTTCTCTGCTTTCCTCTTCCCCGAGCCAGAGCGTCAGCTCGTGGTTGATGGCGTTGGTGAATTTGCACCCTGCCTGGCAGTCGAGAAGCCCGACTGTTCGGCGCTCCCAGTGCCCGCGGACTTGTGGTGCTTAGCCTTTTGTTGGGCCCCCATCGCCGGAGCGCCCTCAAAGGACTTAGAAGACCGCTCAGACTTCTTTTTCTCACCCGCTGCTGGGCTCTTCCCCTCCAGCCAGTTAGTGAGGCGGGCACGACTATCCCTCATCGTCCGCTCGGACATGTTCTTGCAAAACACAGTCCTTCTCTACGTGCGTTTGGTCTTCATGAAGGCAGTAGAGACATCAAGAATGTTCATCCTCCTTGAAGACATTCTGCAGTCCACATCCAGGGAAGCTCCTGAAGAGCTAGGGTCCAGGCGTCGTGTTTCCTTTTTCCTGGGCCATGTCCATGCGGGGTAGGCCTCAAGATCTTGCGGAAGCCTCCAAGAAGTGAAACCCAATGAAATTTCCGCCCTTGAGGGGCGTAGAAAAATCTGAAATGGGTCCCCGTTGATCGGAAGTAGAAACGGTGGAGCTTGAGGCTCGATTGACCGAAAAATGAGATGAAATCTCTTTGAAAATAAGCAAAAACAGTAAAAGCTCGAGCGCTACAGCACGAGGACTCCCAGCACTTGAACGTGTGGTAAAAATCTGAAGATGGCTGCCAGAAGAAGGGCTTAGGTAGAGGGCAGTCATTGGCTGGGGGCAGTATGACCCAGAGACCAGTGATTGGTTACTAGTAGAAAGACATTTCAGAAACTAAACAAACTGATTTTTTCTTTACAGAGAATTCCCAGCCTGACGATGGGGAATATTCATGAGCATGTGAATCCATGCCAGACCCCATGCTGGAGAATCACATGCTGTGCATAGACTAGCGAGAAATACCCGGAGTTGGAGGTGGGTTGTGAGAAGGAACAGTAGAGAAAATATGTCTTAGTACTGCTTGTCCCACCTGGGAATCAGATCTAGAATGGGCATCTAGACAATAGTTTTTTGTAAAGGTGTGTACAGAACTCCAGGTTGCCGCTTTGCAAATTGACTCAAGGGGAACATTTGCAATGAATGCTATGGATGCCCCGGTGCCTCGAGTAGAATGTGCTCTAGGCTTGAAGGGCAGTTCTCTCTTAGCAAGAGTAACGGAGTGATGCACTGGACAATCCATCTAGATATACTGGATTTGGAAACTGCATCTCCTTCTCTTCCTGCCGCCACTGAGACAAATAACTGATTAGTCTTTCTTAGTGGTTGAGTTCTTTCCATATAAAACATGACCGCCCTGTGCATATCAAGTGTGTGCAGGCTCTTCTCTCCCAAGTTTGATGGGTTTTGAAAGAACGTTGTTAGTTCTATTGACTGGTTGACATGGAACTTTTAAATGAATTTAGGTGCAAACCTAGGGTGTGTGCGTAGAACCACCTTATCTTTGTGAACTGTTAAAAAGGGGTTTAAGAATGAAAGCGCCTGTAGTTCACTCACTCTCCTAATGGAGGTGATGGCTATCAAGAAAGCCGTCTTAAGAGTCAGATCCTTAAGGCTCGCTTTATGAATGGGCTCAAAGGGGGAGCCCATTAGCCTGGTTAACACGACGTTCAGGTCCCATCCGGGAGCTGGGTTAGATACAGAAGAGTGCATTCTTTCCACTCCCTCCATGAAGGTTTTAATAAATGGAACTTTCCACCACGACACCTTATGTTGTGACGTAGTGTAGGCGGAGACTGCAGCTAGGTGAACTTAAATAGAATTAAAGACTAAACATGAGTCTAGCATATGTGTAGGAGAGCAGTCAACGGGGTTGATACTCCTTGAGTTACACCAGATGATGAACCGTTTCCATTTACTAGAGTAGCAGTAACGAGTGTCATGTTTCCTTGTCTCCCTGAGAATGTCCATGCATCTCCGAGGGAGCTGTAAATGTCCAAATTCAATGACCTCAGGAGCCAGGCTGCCAAGTTCAGGGTCTGCGGGCATGGGTGCAGGGTCCGGCCCTTGTCCTGCGACAACATGTTGTACGGGCATGGTAGTTTCACCGGATTAGATAGTGACATCTCCATCAGATGAGCGAACCAGGGTTGGCGGGCCCACATGGGGGCCACCAGTATCATTGTAACTGGTTCCTGGTGCATCTTGTGCACCATCTTGTTGAGAAGGGGAGTCGGGGGGCAGGGGGGTGGGAGGGGAAAGCATAGACAAATTTCCCTGACCATGTTATTCAGAGTCCGTTTCCCCTGGAGCGGTTCTGGGGGTACCTGGATGCGTAATCTTGGCATTGGCCATTCTCCAGAGTTGCGAACAGTTGATCTCTGGGAAGCCCCATTCTGCAAAAACTGAGACGATGTCTTTGTGTAATTGCCATTCGTACTCTGCGGGTAGAGGGAGTGTTTGCTGAGTCCGTCTGCCAGCAGATTGAGTTCCCCTGGTACATGTTGTGATAACAGGGACATGTGTTTGAGAGCCCACTTCCAGATGTTCTGTGACAGCTTGGTCAGACCTGGAGTGAGTGCACCCCTGCTTGTTCAGGTAATACATGGCCTTGGTGCTGTCCGTGAGGATCAGCACTGTCTTTCCTTGTAGATGTGTCTGGAAGGCCTTCAGTGCTTTGAAGACCGCCAACAATTCCTGAAGGTTTATATGGCTGGACCCCACACTTGAAGTCCAAACTCTGTGCGCAGTCTAATTGGACAGGAGAGCCCCCATCCTGTGAGGGATGCGTCTGTGGTTAGATTGGCTTCCACTGCGGGGGTGGTGAAGGAGTTCCCCTTCACAAGGTTCTCCCTCGACCACCACAGCAGCAAGAGAATCAGGGCTTGCGAGACAACCACTAGATCGTCCCATTGTCCGCTGGCCTGACACCACTGGCTGTTGAGCCACTCTTGCATTGGGTTCAGGCGCGCGTGAGTAACCAAATAAATACATGACGCCATCATTCCCAGCAATCGCATGACTTTGCGTACCGTCACTTATCGACCAGCTACACATTGAGGGATCTGAAACAGCATGTTTTGGACCCCTCCCCGTTGGAGGGGAAGACAAGGCCGTCCTTTGTTCGAATTAGAGCCCCTAGGAATTGCTTGACCTGGCTGGGATCTAGACTGGACTTCTTCTCGTTGATGGAGAAGCCCAGGTGGAACAAGAGATCTATGGTCTTTTGGGTATTCGAGAAGCACTTCAAAAGGTTTGCCAAAGCCAATGATTTAATCATTGACATTGATAAAAACTAAAATTATGACGTTCGAGCATAAGATGAAGAGAAACAAATATCCAATATGGCTGATAGACAATAGACAGATTGAAGTCGTAAATGAATACAAATATTTGGATATGATTATTAATAAACTTAAATGGAAAAGGCATTGGAATGAAACCAAGAGGAAGTGCACGATTGCTACGATGGCGTTAAAGCAAATTTATTGGAGGTCAAGGGAATATTTCCAAATGTACTGTGTTGAAACTGTATTCAACAAAAATGGTAGCATGTTTGGTGTGTGGTGCTGAAATATGGGGGTGCTATTTTAAAAATGAAATTGAGAAATTTGAAGCAAAGATTTTAAAGATTTTATTGAGAATGCCCAAAAATCTGCCATATGAGTACATATCAGAATGCAATATGAATAGTGTCTATAGTCGCATCCAATTAATGAGTGCTATGCTACATGTCAAATTGACTAGACTCAATAACGATACATTTGCAGTAAAGCTAATGGAACAATTTAGATGTGGAACGAATAATGTTGCGTTTTTAACATTATATAGAGTGATGATTACATCAAATGGATAGGGAAAGATATGTCGAGTTACTCTTGAATATTGCCCAAGTAAAAAGAAAATTGAAAACAAAGATGTATGAACTAGATTGCGATCAAAGAGCAGTCAACCTGGCAACCAAAGCAAATAGTAGATTCTTTCTCGATTATTTAACACTAAGGGAAAGGAAACCTTATCAAAATGCATATACTAATACCATTAGGTGGTATCTGAAGTTTAAATTTAATATATGTGATGTATTAACTATACTTGGAGCAAAGACTGGTATCCCCAAAGAACTCAGATATTGCAGATTATGTGTTATAAACACTAAAAACTGCCCATCACATATTATGTGAATGTGAGAGTCTGACATGTTTACGTAACTCTTATCTCATGAAATACAATAATAATATGTATAATTGTAATACTGTAGATATGTGGCAAAGATTACTCGGACATGATATGAATTTGATATTTTATATGATGACATTTTATGTGATTACATTAGATATTTTAACTGAGCTATCAAATGGAATTTATGTGTTTTAAAACAAAAATGTATTTTAAGCATGATGGATTTTGTATTTTACATGATTCATATTTTCGGGTCATTAAGTGGCGGCCGGGGATCCTCTAGGAGTAGGGCCCCCAACCCCTTCCTTTGCCACGACGTTGGCCTCTCTGGGCATACTGCGTGTTGCAATTACTGGTTCCTTGAGGGGGAGGACCAGTTGCTGCCTGAGGCAAACTGTTGCTGAGGCTGGCGTTGGCCACGAAAAAGGCATCTATTGCCAGGCCCGCGCCGGTTGGAGGGCTTAGTGATCTGGTCCAAGATCTTTAAGGTCTCATATTCCTTCTTTGCTGTTTCCAAGGCATCATCCACCGCCTTTCCAAACAAGTTGAAGTCCTCCAGGGGCTTATTAATGAGTGTCGCCTGAGTCGCTGGCTGGAAACCTGAGTTTCTAAGCCATGCATGTCTTGAGGAGTACGCCTTGGACTAAGGACCGCCCAGCCGTTTCTGCACCATCTAGGGTGTTCTGAATGATGCTTTGGTTCACTAGGGTGCCTTCGGTAACCGTGGCCAAAAGACGGGTGCGAAGTGGTTCGGGAACTTCCTGTAGGCCTTCGCGTAACAGGGCCCAATGGGCATCAGTGTAACTGGCCAACAAGGTTGTATTATTGGCAATATGCATAGCGAAAGCCGCCGAGGCCGTAACCCTCTTCCCAAGTGCATAGAGCCTATGCCCTTCCTTATCAGGGGGTGCTTCTCCGGTGAATAGAGGAACCCCCGCCCTCTTCATCATGGTGGTCACTACCAGAGAGTCTGGGATAGAGTGACCGCTAATATATAGAGGATCAGAGGGGGAGGGGCTGAAGTGTTTCTCAATCCGTGGGTTAACACCCCTGACCAAGGCTGGTGTAGACAAAGAGGGCCTGAGGCGCCTTTTGATGGGAGACGAGGAGAGGAATGGCCTGGCTAATCAGTGGCATTTCTTTAATGATTTTTCCCACAAAATCGATCTCGGGTGTAGTCTCCCCTGTAGCGATCTCAAAGTGTGCTGCAGCCTTGCGTAGCATGGCATTAAAAGTGGGCTGATCGTCCACAGGCGAAGGCTCCCTAATAGGAGTAGTCTGTGGTGAGGCCAAATCCACAGTATTAGGGTCGGGTAACAAAGGAGACTGCCATGGCTGTGGTTCACATATATCGGGGTCTAACCCCCCAGCCCTCAACAGGATCTTGCAAGTTCCCAGGGTCCATGAATTGGTCTTCTTCCTGGGTGTCCATATAAGGGTCATATTCAGTGAGGTCATGTGTGTAGATTTCCTCATCCTGGGGGTCGAAAGGTCTTGGGAACTTCGCTTGAGGTCCCTGAGGATCTTCATCCCTTGGCCTTCTAGGTGTGGTCATGTCAGAAGAGGACACAAACCTATCTATCCTGTCCATACAGGTCTCAAATCTCTCCCTGGTCCAATGGGAGGACCCAGAAGGATCTAGGGGTGGAAAAACTTGTTCTTCCTCCTCTAAACGTCGAGATCTCTCCCACAAAGTGGAGGAAATCCCCCGTCTCCCTCCAAGAACCCCTCTCGTGGGCCTAATGGTGGAGGAGTGTTTCTGAGTCTCTGCTTCGACCTAGGGGAGCGTTCCGACACTCCTGTTACACCTTCGCTAGGTTTCGGTGTCTCCTTGACCTTCTCAGTAGGCTTCGGCGATTCCTTCGCCCGCCGTTTGAGTGTCATCGGAGAAGATTCTCGCTATGCTCTCGCCGACCAGCCTCCCAGCCGGGAGTTGATCGTGTGGAGTCTTCGGTGGAGGCAGAACCTTACAATTGACGGACTCCTTCTTTGGATGCTCCTCGCCGGCGCCTGATACTTTGGGGGTAGCGCCCTTAGTAGTTATAGGCCCAGTCGCTAGGCTCGATTGCAGCTGCGGGGAGGGCTGCCGACCCTTACGATCGGTGGGGACCGCCGGCTTGGCCGGTATCCCTGTTGGCGCAGAGGCCTTCTTCGACTTCGTCAAGGAATGGCCGGGGGTTGTGTATTTTGTGACGTGTGATTGTCCGTCAGCGCCGCATGGGGTGTACATCCCCCAAAGCAGGGCCAGAGCTGTGCATATCGGGGCAGGGGACCGACGCCGGAGTGAGCGCTCCGTCGAGAGGTCTACAACCTCCATTGCGGAGGTTGTGTCGTCACTCACCTTCGTCACACTCGGTGATCGCGGTGGCAGGCGATCAATCAGCCATCGACATCGCGTGGGCTGCCCACCTTTTGACCTTGCGCTGCTTCAGAGTTTTAGGGCAGAGGAGTTTGCAGGCCGCGCAACCAACCTCGTCGTGCTCGAGGGGTAAGCAGCGGTTACACCGCTTATGTCGATCTTTCCACGGGAGAAGGAGTCCTCTCCATAGCGGAGGACGTTACCAGTGACGACCAAAAAGGAAAGGTAGGAGAAAGGGAAAGGCATTCTCTGTATGAGTCAGAAATGTCCACCGCGACCCACTCTCCCTACTGTGTAGGCCTCGAAGGCCTGGCCACGTGGTCGGCAGCGCCGATGGGATCACCGTCTGTCGAAAGTCTTGTCTCGGGGGAGAACCGGAATGGCCGAAGAGAGGGCCGGTAGGTCGTTTTATAAGACAATATTAAAACAAATCAAGCAAGGGTCGAAGGGACAAAGGCTTAAGGCGACCAGTATTCTAGGTGGAAAAAAACAATCTGAGGGACCTCGGCGCGTGAGTGATTTTGGGTACATAGTACGTCACTATAGGGATAGTGCTACAGACAGGCCTATGCCGACGTCCCCTTTCGGTCCCCAAAAGACAAGATGCAATACTCTGCGGTGACCACTGGATGTCGGACTATATGCAAAGCATGGGATTCTAAGCAGATTAACAAACTGACATTTTTCTCATTTTTATGTTATGTTTCTAGATCACAACAACAAACATTAGCTTGTTGCTCACGTATTCTTCTGGTAGAAGCGGTTAGTGGTGCATTGTAGGCGATTGATTCAGGGAGTTCCTCTTTGGAACAGGAGTACTTGTCCCAAAGGAGGGAATGGGGTGAGAGGCTATGCTTGCCTCTGCCCCCAGTGAGGTATCGCGTAGCAGCTCACCTCCTTAGATTCACAGGAAAAGGCTCCCCCAGGAAAAGTGACTGAATCCCACGATTCGTCACAGTAAGGCTCTCATTCTGAGCCTGGACTTTGGCACCACAAAATGCAAGAGGCCAGGACACCGAAGAGGTGGAGGAAGGCAGATGACCTCTGGAATTGGCTGACCACCTGTCCAATGCTTGTGACACTTCGTGTGGGAAAGACTTCTCACCCGAGTGCCCCGGACTGCTCCGATGTACTGGAGCCTCTGCATCACTATAATGTGAGACTTTTCCAAATTAAGGGAGAAGCCCAGTGGAATTAATCCTATGCATCCCTCAATGAAACCCTACCTAAGGTGTCCTCCCAGCTGGCAGGGAAAGGCGGACACTTCCTGAACCAGATTTTGGGGGTGGTGTACTGCTGAAGTATCACCCAGGAGGAGAAAAGGGTCATGAGAGTGAGGGTTATCTATAGGATGAGACACTCTATTTAACCTCTTTTCAAGTGGATATCAAACCAATACCACAGTATGTAATGGCTTGTTACCATCAATCTATTGTACCCCAAGTAGACCATCTGAATGGGAACGAATTCAGCCTTGAACCTTGTGATGGTGAGAGTATCAAACATCCTCTCATAACCGAGGAGATGCATGCAGTTATAGATTCCCCTAGTTCCCACAAGCCAAATAAGAGGAAGTTGTAAAATAACGAGATTCTTCAAAGTAAAGAACCATATTCCTCTTCTCAAACCTGCCTTATGGCTGGCTCTTGTAATATCCCTTTGTTAAATGTTGTAGAAAGTGGAAATCATATTTGCAAATGTAGAAAAATTACAAACTATTGCATTTGGGACTTCAAGTCACATAATTCCCTCAGTACTGAGACTAGGAAGAGGGATACAGAAGAACAAAGATGTAGAAGTGGTCAGCTAATGAAAAAGAATGGCCTACACCCGAAGGAGACTGCGAGGCATAAAAGGCCCCCTCAGGTGCAGGTAGTATAGAAGAAGCAGCCTGAGAAGCAGAGGACGTGAAGGTTTTGCATGCTGCAGGAGACAGGAGTGGGGGAGCGGGTAGATGCCGGGATCGTTTCGAGTAATGAGAGGGTCTGTGTCTCTTATTTTAAACTGCAGAGGTCACGCAGTGGGACGCATGTGGAAGAAATGCTTGCCCAAGAAGACTACGTTGTGTAGAGCTTTCCCAGCAGGAAGCAGACATAGTGTGAGCAGTCGAGAGGTCTCAGGTAGCAGGGTTGCACCAGAGACTCCCAATCAACGTGGCAGAGGTGACGCCGATCTAAGAGAGGTGCACCTGGTTGGGTGAGTAAAAAGGAGGATAAGCAACGTTACAAATGCCGAATTATTAACGTACAAAAACAAGCTAATGAGCATCATGAATACCAAACTTACAAAAGGAAGCTAATCTAGCAAATATGGAACCATTGCACCTTCCCAAAGGCAAGCTAAGAAATCTTACAAATACTGAACTGTTGCAGACTTGCAAAAATGGCTGATGGTAAGCCAAACAAGGTCCAGGAATGAAAGTGTGAGTTTGGGCAAACAACAATCAGGTGGGGAGGTTATATTAGAAACCCAGGCATACCACCAATACCCAAGCCAAGAAACCTTGAGAACCTGGCAATATCAGTACAATAAAGGCTGCCAAACAGAAGAAGTGAACAGTGAGAAGCCCTAAGTTGGTAAAGGTTGCTATTCAGGTTCGGGGATACCCAACATTGTGGTTGATATAGAAGGGAAAGAAAGGAGGCAAACAGGGTACCCTTCTGGGGATGGTTATCTAGAGATGAGCATTGTTTGTGGAGAGGTCCTGATAAGGATCAATATAAATGTTCTATTCCCTGAAAGCTGTTAAACTGTTTAGGCGAAATAAGGCCATTGAAGTAAGCTGAATAAGGCTGTTGACTTTGTTGCTATTCTACTGTGAACGTTACCATTTGAAGCACTTACCTGTTCTGGTAGACGGGCAGGCGAGTAGAACCGTAGGGTGAAAAGTTGCGGCAGGTAGTAGAAGGAGTAAGAACTGAAGGAGTGGTAGTTAGGGAGAATTCTCATCTATGGCTAATTTCCCTCACCTAGTGAGTCCCCCAGCAGCTTTGCTGGACTTCTGGAGTTTGTTTTTTTCCACTTGGTAAGAGCTTTTTCCCCACTCTTAACTGTGTTTTGCTATGTGTTTCTACCTGTTTTTGTGATTGTGGACTCTGAAGTACACCACTTCACTAGCCCCCTTCTTTTTGTGTGTCACACAGCACCTTCAGTGCCGTGGCACAGGGTTGTCTTTGAGACTTCCCTCGACTCCATTTCTGAGGTGACTACCATCCCCCAGAAAAGGGTAAAGTTACCATTAACTTTACTTAGTCAATCTACCACAGATCCAGTACACCCCATCTTCCATGGAGTACTGGAAAGGATTAATTTGTATCCCTTTTTATCTGTACCTCCTAGAGCATTGTTTCGCTCTTAACATTTAGAATTGGCTGGTGGCAGTGGTATCTAACCAAACTTTTCTACCGCGATTATATTAGATAAACGTGGTACTATTCTTGGCTATTATATTAGCCTCGAATATAAACCCGCTTGACCAAATTGGCTCCAGTTGGGTTTATTCGCCATTTCTTTTAGTTAAAGTCCTTCTTGTGTCTTACTTTGCGTGGCAAACTACGTTCGCCTTCTTTGTTCACTGTCTTTTGGCGGGCTTCTGCTCAGAAGCCCTCCTCAAGGCGCCTGGGTGTCTAAGTGGGCTGAATGTGAGGGAGGGGTGTAGTCACCCCCTGCACAGGGTATCCTAGGAAACCCAAGTCACACTGTCATGATTGGCCAGGGTAGTTGTCCGGGCTGGACAACCCCCCCCGCTGGGTGATTGACAGCCAGGCTGTGTGAATTTGAGTTTTTCGCATTAAAAAAAAGGTCTCTTGGGCTAGAAGTCAAAGAGTCGCCAATGGAACTAAAAGGAAACGAAGAAAAGCAGAGAGAACGACGGCTGCTGCAACTACCCCGACCCGGTGAAGCCCTGCTGCAGTCCTGAGCTATCTTCCCTTCGACTCAGAGAAGATCCAGTCCGGAGTCTTCTTCCCTTGAGCTTGGTGGGGATAACCAGCTCATCTTCCACAGCCAGGTCGAAATCGCTGCACGCTGCTGTAGTGGTCCGGGTAGCCACCTGAAGAGCCTCTCCTGTTTTTAAGGAGCGCACCTTTTATTCGTCGCTGCTGCCGGCTTCATCCCTGTGTGGTGCAGACCCCCTTCAGACGTCCTCCTTCACAACGAAGCACCAGGAATCGGGGGTCTGCGGGAAACTAACAGGAACAACTGCCAGGGCACCAGCTGCACCATTGGAGCAAGGTACTGTGTTCTACTTGAGGAAACTGGGTGAATCCCTTTTTCTTCATTTCCAAGGCTTGCCCTTGTCTGCCCTCCTTCTTATAACTTTTGCTTCCGAACATTGACAATATCGAAGTACTTTTGGCTACGTTGAATCGTGAACTGTCTGACTGTGATCTTCGGCAACAGGCCCCGGTGTCTTTTGACCCTGGCTCCGGCCCTTTGACTTTTGAACTCCTGTCTGAGTGTTTCTTGATTCTGCCTGCCTAACCAAAATATTGCCTGTGATTTTTGCCTCCAACTCCCTCTGGGTATCTCAGGTGCTAATTGTGTTTTTGCCCCGGTATCATTTCATGTCACGGATACGCGTTTATTTAGTAGACCGAACTGTCAAAAAGTGATCCCAATCGTATTCGCGGTAACGTGTTTTGTTCGTAACACCGGTTCATTCAAACACAGGGTACTTACCTTGAGACTTACTGTACAAAGTGAATTGGTTAGTTGCAGTATATTTAACGTGTGGTTTTTAATTGAGTTTAATAGAAGTGTTGTGTTTATAACGAATGGTTTAAAAATAAATGTACTTATATTTTTTACCTGAAACCTTGAGTCAGTGTTTGCTTGAGTCACATTAATTGTGGTCCCTTTGTGTAATCTCTGCTACTGCTCATATACTCTTGAGATAAGCCTGGCTGCTCCGCCAGTGCTACCACTCGATATAGTAGTACAGGCTTGTACCAAAGGTAAAACTTGTATTGCCACCTGTAGTCTTAATTGTGTGTAGTGGTCCCTAAGGGCACTGCACAGGATTCTGCCTAACAGTGGTACTATTGGGAAGCCACATATTGAGCTTTGAGAATTGGGCAAGGATTGGGAAAGCTAATCAAGGAAAAGTTAAAAATGTCTTCCTGCAGTCATTCTTGAAGCAGACCATTCTGATCAAAACATTTGTTACCGAAGATGTGAAGAAGCTCTCATTCCAGGAGGTGTGCACGCTTATCCTTTCAAGATACTTTGGGAGAGTTCTTATTCCTGGAGGAGTGAGGGCTTTTGGACTTTGACAAGTTAATTAATTGAAACAACAAAACTGTGTTAAAGTTGGATTTCCTTGGTTTTCATTTGAACTGTGCAGAACATCTTTGTATCTGAGGAAGGGGAGTTTGCCCAGTCCATGACAAAACATGTTGATTATGATGTGAATCAGGGTATATGTTGTATACATTTGTGGAATTTAGTTGGCATATTATGCCTTTCTTTTGTTCTGATTATTGTAGAAGTGTGAAGGTTACAGATGATTTAGTTAGAGTGTTCCCTTTTAGTTTACTATAGGCAGGGAAATCCATGTTAGGGTAGGGATAGTGAGGCGTTTATTTAACTTGTTTAATGTTATAAAATGGCAGATGTTAAAAACTCTGTACAAAGTTGTCCGCCTCACATTTATGACACCTTACACCAGGCTGTTCAACAGTGAGCAAGTATCTCTCAAAACCTGCGCTTTGGACAGACCGTGGGATCAACAGCTCCTATAGGTACAGGAATGCAAAGAAGATGGATCTTCTGAGGTGCCCCGCTACTACTGCAATCAGCTTAGTGAATACCATGGGTGCGGAGGTCAGGCCAAAAGGGGGCACTCTGAACTGATAATGAATGTCTCTTCTGCGCATCAAGTCCACGCATAAGTCGACGCTGTTTGCTGTGACTACTCCCTGCCAGACCAATGATTGGATTGTTCTTTCATCTGCAATTGCTTTAACTGGGACTTAATTGGTACTGATCTTTCTATGGACATTAACCATCAATTACTACTGTGTAACTGTTACTCAATCTGTTTTCAATAATCTTTTTTCACTAAATATAACGTATATTTCTACCTTTTATAGGTGGCCCTGCCCCTCCTTACCCAGAAATCCATAAAAAGACTGTGCCGCGCGCATCAAGCCCACGCATAAGTCTACGCTGTTTGCTGTTCGCTGGCTCGCCAGCTCCCTGCAACCTCAAGCTCCTGGTCTCCCCTTCTTCGCTTCTGTTCCACTTGCGTAAAAACAGGAACTGTAGTGAAGACTGTCAGCAATTACTTTACCCCGCTGGAAACAAATCAACGGGATTTCTTACGGTGAGCAGCTGTAGTACGACCATTCACAGTGGAGCTATATATGAAGTGTAATGTGAGCTTTAACCGCTCTCTCATATTGACTGGGTTTTCAGTGGTTTCACTCATCCCTGTTCAAGATCGCTGGCGACTCGCGGCTAATAATTAGTACCTGGGTGTCTGACTTTTATTTTGGTTTGCCATGGACGCGAACATGGCGAGTGGGCTGTGCAGTGGTCACTGCAACTAACTCATACCAGCAGTCATCACGAGCAAGAGTATTGACTCGCTAATCGGTGCTGGTAGAACCTCATATGTTGACCTGCCAATACCGTAAGTTCGTGCATCTACCCCTCCGTAACCTAGTTCAAGCTCTGCTGTTTTTTCATCTCATGCGGTGCAAATTCACTTTGCTGAGCCTACTAGCTCCCTCGTCTCCTCTGAATCAGAACTCCCGACTTACAATGGTCTGAAGAGCCCCGAGGAACGGAGTGGAGGCGATGGGTTTAGAGAAAGTATAGGTTCCCCTTCAACCCGCTTCCTGTCTAATGACCAGTTTGATACTGCTTGTCGCAATATGGCAGCGCTTGATGATCAGGTGCGCCTTTCAATTGGCGTGCTGACTCCCCTTGTTTCTCGACCGCTGGAGTGGAAAACACCTTTAATAACCTCGCCTTCTAATGACCCAATGCGGCCATACTCTTGTCAAAAAATTTATAGATGCTGATATTAACAAAGAATCCATGCCTGCCCAACTGTTATATTCTCCTGATTTTTCTCATTCTCGAATGAAATATACCCAGCCCGATTCATTCGATTGTTCTAATCCATTGGAGAATAAAGAAGGCAGGTCTCCCCAAACATTTCCCCATAATAATTAAAATTCACGATCTGACGTACCTTGAATTGCGGGAAATTAAAACTACAATGCACCAGATAGGCTCTAAAATAGACAGGATTGAAGATTTCATAGTAGCCGCTGACTTTCGAAGTGCCCAGAAAAACAATTCGGCAAAACCCCAGGCTTCAAATCCTTCATTTCCCTCAAATCATAAAGGCACGCAATTTATGTCACACCGTATTGAATCATCTGACAAAATGACTCCTGCACCTCTTTCATTTCTTCCTCATCCTTGTCCCCCCAACCTGTGTGCTTGTAATTGCAGCACAGAGCTGAAAGAGGTGAAAGTATCCATTGATTGGATAAATACATCAATTATTCAACATTACTCTAAGTTTGCACAACAGATGGAACCCCCTGATAGCCCTTCTGTTCTTTTAAAGGCTATAGACCATATGAAACAAGATGAGAATAATTGTGCCCCCCCCAACCCCAATGACAACGTTGGCTTTTTGTCTCGTCGTGCCAAAAGGATCCATCTGCGAGCAGTTAAACGCTATGCTAAAAGACACAAAGAGGCTCTCCTAAATAGCAAAAAAGTTTGAATGATCCTAATAAAATCTTGGACCCTATCATCGGGGGTACGGGACCATCTGACTCAGTACTCTCAGTAGAAACTACCGACGAGGACCCCAACGATGTACAACAATAGTCTAAAGAGAGTCAGGATGCTTTAATTTGCATCCCAAAGAGCACTAGCTCGGTTTCTGCACTCCCCAAGAGTCATAAAATTCCTGCAACCAACATTGTGGGAAATAGACACGTTTCATCTTCTAACACTCCCTCCCGCAAAACCTCCAAACATGTCATTTTAAACAGTAAGGTGATCTCCAAAATTTATGACTCGAAAACTCAAGGGTCTGAACTGCCAACAAAAGCACTGAAAACAAACCTCAATGGCAATTTTCCTGTGTGTGGAAGGAGCCGCACTACCACTAATTGCATACTGTCCAGCAAAGACACGCACGGCATATCCTCATTGGAGGCTCCTTTTGTCCGTGCAAGGAAATCCTACAGTGAAGTTTGCATAATCGATCTACCAGTAGCTCCTGCTATTGTCAACCCATCCGTTTTAATTGATAAGAAATCTATGGTAGCCAACGGGGTGGGGGTAGCAAAGGCAGGTTATTATCTGATGACAATGACACTCTTAAACCTGGCAATGTAACGACCCCTCCAGGCAATCTGACTTCTCCTCGGATTTGTAATTTAGACAGTGTAAATTTTTTCATGGGTCAGTAACTAGCAAGACCCTCCCTGAAGTTCCAATCAGCAGTCAATCCAGTAATAATCATGCTGACATTTTGGAAACTTTGAGAAAAGCTATTCAAGAAGGTGTAATTTCTGCAGAAACTTTTTCTAATGCCTTGGTGGCAAAACCGATCCCCATTTTAGATAGGACTCCCTTATCTGAAAAACATTCTGATGTAAGGGCACATACGCCTTCAAATACATTTTCCCCTAGTGAATCTACAGCTTAAATCCTACCGCCTTCTAATCAAGCAACATCTGACAAGGTTTACATAATTGACCTTGAAGGAAATTTGGCTTCTCTTGGCAGCTCTCGAATTAACCGCACATTGCTTCTTGCACTCCTATCACAAATTCCTCAACTAAGGATTCTGAAAACTGAAGATATTTTGAGAGTTTCTCTTGCAAGTACGAATTATTATAGGGTTGTTACCTTACATCAGAATCGATTATGAAATTCTTTTGGTTCTGTCGTGCCGAAATGAAAGACCAAGGACTTACTGTAACTACCTTTGCAGACGAGCTCACTGCAAAAGAATTTCTTTAATTCCTGCCCGTCTGTTTTTAATGTTGGCTCAAATTTACAATCTTGCAATGATGCCAAAGACGGCAACTCCTCTGTCCTTGAATTGTTGAATCAAGTAGCCAAAAATAAAGATCTTCCCTGGCTGGAACCTATACTAAATTCAATTCTAAACTTTAAAACACCAACATGCCCGACATAGCCATTGCAAGTTAATGAATTCAAGATTTTTTCATGGAATCCATGTGGGTTTCACAATTTAATGAAATGGTTCAAGATGTTGTCTCCCTCTAACCATCCTTCAATAATATTCCTACAGGGAACTATGAAACTTGATGCCCTTATACTGCCTGGCTACACTACTTACTGCTCACCTGCCACAAGAAAAACTAAAGGGCGTCCCTCTGGTGGACTTGCTATTGCGGTTAATAACTCCCTGAAAGTCCAAACTAAACCTGTGTGGGATTCTTTTAATCTCTTGGCCAGTTTGCTGACTATCAACAGCAAACAACTCAAATTATTTCTTTTAATTACTCTATATTGGAACCCAGCTAACACGTTAATTGATGAAATACTAGATGAACTTGACAAGTGCCTTGAAACTTCACTCAAAGAGAATAGAGCATTTGAAATAATAATTGGAGAGGACTTCAACTCCGATTGTTAGAAAAAGTTTGAAACAGTGGAAAAAAATTCCAAGGGATCCTCTCGAATTAGAGGGGAGGTTTGGAATTCTTATTTCCAAGATTGGGATAGGGGTATGGCAGAAACAAGTAGTATGAGCCCCAAAATCACATGGAACCGTGGTACCTATTCCACGATGATAGACTATATTTCTATATCATAACATCCTATCGATTGTTACTCCTTTATTGATTAGCCCGATACTCCATGGGGACCATGCTCAATTATCCATCTCCCTCAAATTAGACTGTTCCTTGTTACATCTCGATCCTTCCCTACTTTTCCTTGAAGTACATTGTCACCATCTATCACTTAGATGGAATTTAGGACTCTGCAAACAGTTTGTGGATTATGTTTCAACACATATAGATAAGATTAAAGGTGATAAAACCAAATCGATCACGGAGATTCGATGCTCAGTAATAATAAAAAAGGGACTGGCACATTTTAGCTCTAAGTGCCAAAACAAAACACATCCTCATCCGTTTGATCCGATTTGTAAGATTCTAAAACGCAAAAAAAATAAAGCACTCAGGCAATTAAAAACATCGTGGACCCTTCCACTTATCAACTTCTATGCAGGCATATACAGATCACTTACAAACAGAAAATGAGACATGTACGTATATTGCATTACAATAAAAGTAATTGCTCCTTAAAGCAATATGTAGACATGATACCAGAACTATCTGGAAAACCATAAAAAGTGATGATAATCAGTATACTCTGTCTATGCCAAATTGTATTCCGGACCATACATGGTCTGATTATAACGCATCCAAATGTCAACTTCCTATTAAATTCAAGAACAAACTTGATGTGTCATTGTGTTACAGCGAGATCCGCCGGCTCTACTGGTCAATTGAGGACATCAAATGGGCCATTTCTAAATTGTCTTTTTCAAA
Organism: Ambystoma mexicanum; assembly: GCF_040938575.1. Lineage (NCBI taxonomy): Eukaryota > Metazoa > Chordata > Amphibia > Caudata > Ambystomatidae > Ambystoma > Ambystoma mexicanum. Next base: position 956,510,941 of record NC_090934.1, on the reverse strand, counting down.
ATCAGAAGGACCAGATGGGCGTATACAAGACTGACCCGGACTTTTGGGCTTTAATTTTAAAAACCAAATTTCAGACCATAATTCATTCTGGGAATACTCCGTTCTGTTGGTTGACCTCAAATATCATTACAATTTATAAGAAGGATGATCCTTCACTGCTGGTGAATTATCAGCCCATCTCACTGATCGACACTGAAGCGAAGCTCTTTGCAATTCTCCTTTTGCACAAATTGGAAAAATTCATTGAGTAGCAGGGTCTTTATTCCAAATATCAAACAGGCTTTCATAAAGCTATGAGCACTTCCCTAAAGCCACAATAATGGCACATATTATAACTGGGGCAAAACCCAAGAATTTGTATCCTGTTTATATTGCCCTAATATATATGTCGGCAGCTTTCGACAACATAGTCCGCAACATCCTTTGGGCTAAAATGGCAAAAATGGCAATTCCGCCTGAATATATTGGTTTATTAAACTACATACAGATACCTCATAACATAAAAATCTCTGCTGATGGGAGAACTACCAAGCCCATAAAGACCTATCTAAGACTAAAGCAGGGATGTAATTTCGCAGCAACGTTTTTCAACTTGTACATGTCGGACTTGGATCACACTTGGAGTGCCAAAAATCTATTTTCAATAAAACTTTGCATCTTATGTCTCCAAAGGCTTGCATTTGCAGATGATGTCATCATCTTCGACCCCACTCCGGCGGGACTGCAAATTAAATTACATCTATTCGAAGAATTCGCAAGTGCCCACAACTTGACTCCCAATCCTGCAAAAACGGCCATAATGAGATTTGGGATACTAAATAAGAGTAAAGGTTATCAGTGGAAGCTCATGGAGACCCAGATTCCCTTAATCTCCAACACAATCTATCTCGGTTATCACATCTCCGAGGAAAACACGATCAACTTCTGGTCTCTCTATTACAACATAAGAGAAGGCCCATGCTCTCTACATTGAAAATGATTTATGCAAAATACTGTACATTTTCTCTGGTACCCCTGATAGATTTCTTTACTCTCAAAATCGAAAGTGTATTGTTGTATTCTCTTGACATTTGTCTTTGTGATATGAATACATGTTTAGATCAGCTATGTATTTTCCTATGTCGGTACCCAACTGTATAATTAGACATGCACTTGGCCTAGTTTCCTTACATACACGTTGGAAATAGAGACAGCTGTCTATACAAGAATGTGTTTCCCGGCTTCTAATTGACTTTATGCTGATCTGAAATTTAATCTTGAACTGTCTAACACCCTTTCTCTAACTCAATATCATTGTAGAATGCAGGTAATACAGACTTATTTAAATTCTCATAGTCGATTTGTATTTTAGACCAGGGTACGCTAAGAAAAAACTGAGTATGACTGGTGTACAACTCTAATACAGAAGTACAAAACTTACATTGAATATTCTGCTCAAACCAAAAAACGTGTTCCTAGATACAACTACATTGACTCTTTCCCCTGTAATTATTTTGGAAGGGGCTACATGTAGTTTAAATTCAATCCATATTATAAGCACGAAAGGACCAAATACTGGAACAAAGCAAAATATGTTACAATTAACAAAAAATGTCGTTTTCCATTGTGCGCAGAATCAAATGAGATGTTGAAACACCTGATTTTATACTGCCCTCATTTTAAAAACAAGAGAACTAATATGTTGATGAAATTTGTAAATATTGAGTACGAAGATTGCCTTAACTCATTATGGGCAAGAATGATGCAAGGAAATTATAGGCCTCTAATATATGCCCTAGTTTCCTTTTGTAAACTTATAGAGAAAGAGCTAGTACTCTTATGGTTCCAACTGATACCACGCTTGTGCCATCTGATTTCTCTTGTTTTAAGAATATCTGTTTTATGAATATTTGTTTTATGAAAATCGGTTTTAACTATCACCTTCCCTTCTTTTCTTTTTTCTTTACTTTTTCTTTCCTTTGATCCAAGGATGATGATGATCTAATCTTTGATATGTTATAATTATATTTTGTAAAGGTTCTACTTTTGTTTTGAACCATGGACAAATAAAAAAAATAAAAATAAATGTCTCTAATGAACGAACCCCATGTATGGATTGGCACGTGCAAATTGGGGTCCTGAAGGTTCAACCACACCAACCAGTCCTGGGATGGTAGAGACTGGATTAATTACTTTGTCATCACCATCTTAAACTTGTCCTTACTGAGGAACGTGTTCAAGTCCATGAGTTCAAGGATGGAGTCCTCCCCCTTTCGTGGGCACCAGGAAGTAGCAAGAGTGCCAGCCTGTACCACCATCTCTGGCTGGCACCTCCTCCACAGGCACACTTCAAAAGAAGGGCCTGCATTTCCCACTGGAGTTTAGGTTCTAGCTGCAAAAGGTTGGAGAGGTGGTGGTCTGTCCGTGGGTCTTCGGAGGAAGGGTAAGCAGTACCCTGGTTCCACCAAATGGAGGACCCAGGCATCAGAGGTGATCTCCTTTCACCTCTCCAAGAACCTAGAGACTCTCCCGCCAACCGGACAAGTGTCTGGGGAGAAATCAAAGCATTTTTTGTGTTGCTGGTGCTGCCAACGCTGAGGGTATACAGGACTGGCTCTTATACTCCCTTTCACCCCTGTCGGTGCGCAAGAACCTCCTTTGCTCTCGCTTGGCAGACGGCAACTCTGTTGCACTTACAAAGGGGTTGCAGCCCTGAAGCCCCTTCCCTTGATCTGAATGAAAACGTTTGCTTGGCTGGCTGGTGTAATGCCAACACCAAAGACTTGGCTAGCAGCTTAGAATCCTTAAACTGTTGCAAAGACTCATTAGCTTTAGGCCCAAATAAGTGCTCACTGTTGAATGTTATGTAGAGAAATGTTGCCTGTATATTCAGTAAGCAGTCTGATCAACGTAGATATGATGTTCGGTGCAGCACTGTTAACGGGCCCATCGACTTCCTGACAGTCCACTGAGTCAAAACCGGCCTGCAGTGCATGCGACGTCATCTCCTTATGATCCTTAATATCTAAAAAGCTGCTCAGAAGCCCCCTCAGGGAAATGGTCAGCTGCTTAAGAAATAGTTTAGAGGATATGGGAATATTTGGCAAATGCACAGAAGGCGTCAATTGTCTGTAATGCCATGCTTCCTGAAGCAAACACCTTTTAGGCCAAGGCGTTGATCTTTGTCGACTGCCTGTCAGTAAGGAGATTCAATGTCAAGATTGAAGGCCTTGAGTTTACCAATGTGGCCTGCACTACAAAGTCTATCAGGGCTTGGGTGCACCGTGAGACAAAGATGATCACACCCCTTGCTGGCTTGTTCTTATTTGTAAGCTTGCCGCTGGCTGCCATGTCGAGCATGATCAGTGTCACAAATGCATGACCTGGTCCACTAATGCCACGTTAAATGGCAAGTCACTTTCCAATTGTGGTCCCCTGTCCAATGTATCAGTTGATTCTTACTGCTGGAGGGGTTTCAATTGAGTGCAGACACAGAGAGTGATGACCACTTTCTCAATTGCTTTGTAGTACTGTTATGTTATATCCATTTATAGAGTTTGTCTTTCACCCGAAGGCATCATGGTGCTAAGATAAACCGGAGAGGATGTGAGGAGATCATTAAAAGATTAATGAAATAAGAACGTTTTGAGATGGCACCGGAAAGTCAGATGATCAGTGATTTCACAAAGATTAAAAGAAAGCCTCTTCCATGTTTCAGCTGCCGCAATGGAGAAAGCTCAGGCACCTATACTAGCTCAGCAGATTCTAGGCACTGAGATCCGAAAGTCTAAAGCAGAGTGTAGCAGTCGAACAGGCACATAGTGACAGAACTTTGGCTGTAAATTATCAGATCCTTGATTATTAAAGACATGATGGACCACCCACAATGCCTTAAACTGCACTCGACGATATACCGTGAGCCAATGAAGGCTCTGTAGCCCAAGTGAAATCTTATCGCGAGAGGAGACCCCAAGGACAGCTTGTGCAGCTGTATTTTGCAGCACCTGTGGTCCATCCAGTAAGAAGGCTGGCTAATGCAGATAAAGCGCCTACCAGTAGTCCAGGGCACTCTGGATCAGCGAAGCCACCACAGGTGCCCGTAGAGTAGTGGAAAGAAAATGGAACACTTTGAGCAAAAACTAAGTTTCAAGTGGCCTTGCTGGCAAACTGAGCTGACCTGTGCCTCCATAGATAGGGAGGCTGATATTTTGACCCCCAAGTTCCCCAGCACTAGCATTAGCTGGGGAAGAGGACCTAGGGATGTAGGCCAGTGATCAGGTGTCCACAGGGAGGCGACGGATGGGGGGCTGATAATAAAAACCTCTGTTTTTTCAGTATCAAGTCTGAGCCAATTCTGGCACATCCACTCCCCAACAGACTTTAGACTGTTGTTCAAGTTGGCAGCCCCCAAGCGATTGTCTAGTTTGAGGGTAACCATGATCTGCGGTCCATTTGCATTCATATAGGGTCCCATATGTTAATATCCCAACAAAAATATCGCCATACAAGAATGGCGCCGTTTTATTGCGGCGATATTAACCCATGGAACCTGCGAGGGAGACCCCCCCCTTAACCCATTTTTTTTTTTTTTTTAAAGGGAGCGGGGGAAACCCCCGCTCCCATTCACCCCATAAATTATCCCCATAATGCCACCTATGGTCTTTCCCGGCGACCATGTATATGGCAATATTATTTATGGGGATATTACCCGATACCACATATAGCAGCGCAAACCAAATGACAATGAGATGGTCAAGAGGCTGGACATGTATGTTGAAAAGAATGGGCGATAATGCAGACTCCCCAGGGACACCACAGGTGAGAATACAATAAAGTGAACAGACACAATGATACTGTGATCGGTCAGCCAGAAAAGACCCAAACCAGTCCAGCACCGACCTGAAATGCCAGCCACCGACAGCCGGTGAAGCAAGACGGCATGCTCAATGGTGTCGAAGGCGGCTGATGGATCTAATAAAATCAGCACGCCTCCTCCACTGAGATCAACCAACCTTGCAAAGTCATCCATAACTGATAGCAAAACCGACTTGGTGCCCCGGCCAGCTCTGAAGCCCGACTGGAATGGGCTGAAATAAAGGAGGAGCTTTCCAAGAACGAGCTGAGCACAGGTGCAACTATGGATTCCATGAGTTTCATCAAATAGGAAAGCAAGCAGAAGGGTCGATAGCAAAATGGAAGTAAAGGATCGAGTAAACCCTTTTTTAGGAGCAGGATCACCAAAGTGTGCTAAGATAAGTAGGAATAGAACTACAAAAAAAGGATTAACAGCAGAAGCAACAAGAGGTGGAATGTGAGGTATGACTTGTATCACAACTGGAAGGGGAATAGGGATCAAAGGAGAGGATGACTTTAGCTTCAAAGTAGCTTTAATAATCTCGTCCAAGATCAAAGAAATTATAAATTACTCACCGTAGTGACTAATGTAATCTTAGTCCTTAGTCCCCTTTCCTCCATATTGCATGGGCTTCCCTTCCAAGGGACGGGAGACAGAACCCTTTTCACCAGAAAAACCCTACTTCCCTTTAAATTTAGAGGCGCAAGGGGGTGCGGCCATGGGAGCATGCACTGCCCTGACTCCAACCTCTGGCGCCAAACCTCAGTCTCCATAGACCCGTCAACAATAGATTAACAACAGATTTATTAGTGGGGAGGCTGGTGGGACGTATGGAGGGAACTTAGTCACTACGGTGAGTAACTTACAATTACTCTTACGTCCCGTCCCCTTTCCTCCATAATGCATGGGCGATTACAACTGAATGTAGCCCCAGGGTGGAGAGGAGTTCCTAAGAACCGCAAACAGGTTCCTAAGAACCGCCTGTCCGAAGGCCATGTCTGATTTACAGCCAGCATCCAAACAGTAGTGCTTGGAGAAAGACAAAGGGGTGGCCCATGTGGCCGCCCTGCTTATGGCCTGCCAGGGGACATGCCGCTGTAAGGCGATGGGCATGCATGTTTAGCGGAGGTGGCTTATGCTGTCCCTCATAGGCTTCTTTGATGTGCAAGACCATCCACAGGGCTATGGATGCCTTGGATGCCCGATACCCAGTTCTTGAACCTCCAAAGGTAATGAAGAGCATCCAACTTGCAGAAGCTCTTCGTCCTGTCCAGGTAGAATTTCAGTGCATGCCTGACATGAAGGCAGTGCAGAACTCTCTGCGCCTCGTCTTTAGGTTCAGCAAAAAATGTGGGCAGCACAATTTCCTTGTTCAGATGGAATGCGGAAGGCACCTTAGGCAGGAAAGTTGGGTGCGTTTGCAGGACTACCTTGTCCTTGTGAAACGTAGTGTATGGCTCCGAAGTGACCAGCGCCTGAATTTCGCTGATTCTGCCAGCCGAGGTGAGGTCCACTAACAAGGCTGTCTTAATGGTGACCAGCTTGAGGTCTGCGGACGCCATTGGTTCGAATGGTTTGTGTGCAAGGGCACCCAGACCATGTTGAGGTCCCATACGGGGTGAGGCTTCTTAATGGGCGGCTAGAGCCTGGTGAGACCGAATAGATTTTTCCTGACAATCGGGTTGGAGGAGGAAAAACGCTCCTCAGAGTTTCTGTAAGACCCAATGGCTACCAAGTAAGTGCGGCAAGTGTCCACCTGCACGCCTGAATGGGTAAGATGCGCCGAAAAGGATAGCACGTCTTCCAGAGGGCATGCCAGAGGGTTAATGCCATTAGAGTCTGCCCAGTGGCAGAACCTGGTCCACTTACTCTTATACTGGGCACTGGTGGATTTCCTCCTGGTGCCCTTTATGATCTCTAGGTTAGCTTTAGAGAGGCTGAGATGTCCTAGCGTGACCTGTTCAGGAACCACGCTGTGAAGGCTAATTTCTCTGGTGCGGGGTGGATAACCCTCCCCCCACTGTTGGCCAGAAGATGTGCTGGGCCAGTCGGCAGGTGCATGGGAGGCCTCTCCAAGAGGCTGAACAGCTCTGAATACTATGGCCTGGCAGGCACCATGGAGCTATCAGAATGATGCTGAGATGGTGAGAATCCTTGATCTTGCATATCTGTCACGATGGTCAGACTCCTCCTTCACCCAAAGTGTTGGATTAAATTTTAATTTCCCCTTCCTCCTCACCTGAAATACTGGGATCTGGAGATGTCCACTTCCTTCTTCTATACAGTATTTCTCTTCTTTTTTTGCAGATGGGGTCGGTTATGAAAGGAAGCCACCTTGAGTCAACGCGACAGAAAAAAAGGAACTGCCTCCGGAGCCGCCAAAATAGGGGGAAAAAGCCTAACAGCTTTAAAAACCCCTTTGAGAGTGTATCAATCTCAGGGAACTGCTCCAAGTCAAGTGTGAACCAGGAAACACGGGTGGAGTAACTGGATATTCTTCGTGGACAGACAACGAGAGCTGAGCCACAGGGAAATACTCTGGGTAGCCGTGGACCAGGAAAACAAGAGCGGAGCAGCTGGAGGCAGGTAATCGGATCGAGAGAGGATCCGAAAAGGCAGGAGGAGAGAGAAGAAAGGGCGAACCAAGATCCGAAGAAAAAAAAAACCAGGATCCAAAAGGTAAGAAAAGCACCATATGAGGTCTAGGTGTAGCGGCAGAGGAACGATGATCATCTCTGACTGATGGCCCCGTTCCTGGTTCCAAGATGCTGCAAAGTGCAGCTGTAACCTCCTCATCCTGAGTCTTGTGTGGGGGACGGCCAAGAGGACTGCTGCCATGAGACCCAGTAGGTGTTGGTACCACCAGGCCAAGGTCACTTCTCTGCTGAGAAAGTGCGCCGTGGCTCTCTTCAGTGCTGTGATCTTGTCCTCCGAAGGAAAAACTTTCTCGGAGCACGTGTCCCAAATGAGGCCCAAGAAGTTCAGTGTCTGCATGGGCTGCAGCTGTGACTTCTTGAGGTTGAGCAAAAAACCCAGCTCGTGCAGTGTGTTCATAAGAGCGTGAGAGGTATGGTGCACCGCTTTCGGAGATGTAGCCCTGACGAGCAAGTCGTCCAGGTGTGGGTAAATGTGGAAGCCTTGCGACCCGAGGAGGGCCACCACTGTGTTCATCAGCCTGGTTAAGACCCTGGGGGCCGAGTTGAGGCCGAAGGGAGCACCTTGTATTGTAAATGGTAGCCCATGTTCCTGAATCGTAGAAAGGAACGATGAGGCTGCCATATCAGGACGTGTAGGTACGCATACTTCAGATCCAGGGAGCACATTCAGTCTCCCTTGCACAATGTCTCCGCTATCAAAGCTGGCATAACCATCTTGAAATTTTGTAGAGGTAGGTAGAGGGTGAAGGTGGAAAGGTCCAGCACAACTCTCAGGCCCGTCTGGTTCTTTTTCTGAATGCCGAAAATCCTGGAGTAAAAGCCCAAGCCTGCCTGGGAGGCTGGGACTTCCTCCACTGCCTGGCTCTCGACAAGCGACCGGATCTCTGCCAAAAGAGTTGCTGTCCCAACCTGTGGGAATGGAAGAGAGGAGAGGCTGGGATAGGGAGGCGGTACCCTGTGGAGACTACAGAGAGGATCCAAGGGTCCGCAAAATTCTGGCGCCAGAAATGAGCATGGAGAGAAAGGCTGCCCGCCACTGGAGACATGTGGACCCGGAGGGGCGTGTCATGCAGTCTTTCCCTCTGAGGCTGCTGCAGCAGAGAGGGACTGGAAAAAGCCCTTACTCCCCCATTCCCCTCCTTTGCAGATGCTGGGACGGCGAATGGTCAGGCTGCCTGGACCTTCCCTCTTGGAAGCTGCGAAAACCTCTGTACCTACGCCCATTCTCAGAGCATTGCTGGACTAGGTGTACGGTTTGGGCGTGGTCTTTGTAAGAATGGATAAAGACTTTGCCGTTTGAGAGCTGTTTTTCTTTTCATCCAGCTCCTCGTCCGATGTGGAGTGGAAGAGGTCAACCCCTTCGAACGGAAGAGCCAGTATGCGTTCCTGGACATCTGAGTTGCATTTTGTAGCACTGGGCCAGGCCCATCTTCTCATGTCCGTGGCAATATAGATGGCACTGCCAGAGGTGTCAATGTGGGCCTCGGAGGACTCCATGATGTCCTGCACCACGATTTTGGCCTCTGCCAATCCTGCCTTAAAGCGCGATTGGGTCTGCGCCGGAAGCTCTGGGAGGAAATCTGCAATTTCCTGCCAGAGCCTCTGGTTAGCAGCTGCCAGCATGGCATCTGCGTTGGATTGACGCAGGTACAAGGACGCGTTGGAATACAGCTTCTTCCGGTACACCTCCAAGATCTTCTCCTCCTTGCCTAGCAGCGCCACAGAGGAGGAGGAGGCAGAGGACGACTGAGGCTTGGAGTACAGTGATACTGCAGCAATCACTGAGGAGTGTGGCTGAGGATGGGCCGATAGCAAGAGTGTATCCCCTACATCTGCCTGTACTTGGCGTCCAGGCGTTTATTCACCAGCTGGGCTGAGTGGGGCTTGAGCCAACCCTTCTTGGCTAGGGAGACTAAATCGGTTTGCAGTGGAATCCCACATTTGGCAGAGGGGCGTCGCGTGAGGACATCAGCCAGAACCCTCTCTGCCGGCTGCTTGACCTCTGGTTGGGATAGGCCCAGATACTCTGGCCAGTCATGCAAGACGTTTGTGGAAGGCCCTGGCCGATGATGGCATATACGGCTCCTCCTCCTCATCCGTATCCTGTGGATCAGAAGGATCCTGTGGAGGAGAAGGGGTAGTTGGTGCCGGAGGCTGAGGTACAGGGACCGCGGCCTTAGGCTGAGGAGGTGGTGGAGGCTGGTACGGAGCCGCCGGAGGCAGAGGCTGCGCCGGGGTCTGGGGCGCTGGGGGAGGTGCTTGTGGTGCCGCTAGCATTGCGGTGAGGACTTCCCTGAGAGCGTTCTTGAGGATAACCCCCATCCGAGGTGACTTCATGAGGCCGAAGAGGTGGCAGGGGGTGCGGACGGGGTTGCTGGGAGCTGCTGTAGCCACTGCATACCCTGCCTATATGAACACAGTGGAAGCTGCCCTGTGCAAAAGAGATAGGCTGTAGGCCACGTACCTGGTTGAGGCCAGTCGCACCTGGACACTCGTTCTTCGCCAAATTCCTGCAATGGAGTCGGACCGGTGCCTCTGTCTGGCACGGTGGCCATCTTGTCAAGCTGCCTGCCACGTGCCTGCAACGTGTTGCTCAGCCTTCTGGGCCCAGCCTCCTCCAAGACTCTTGCATGTGGATCACGAGGCCTACCCTGCTCCTCGGGCCTAGGCCCGGTAGGTGTGACACTCTCGACCCGGGGGTCGGTAAAGCTGCGTTTAAGTGCCCCCTCAGATGTATTGCCGGTACTAGGGGGTAGCCTCCTCGTCCATATTGGCAGTATAAGGACAGAACCCCTCAGATGACAATCGTGTCCAAGAACCTTCCGGTCCCTCAACACTACGATCGGGAGGATCCAAGGATCCCTCGGTCGGTAGCTGCAGCAGCCTCGGTGCACATGCTGGTAGAAGGACCTGACCGGTCCCTCCCACGCGGGAGAGTCCCTGGGAAGGAGTCTCCCTTGCGGGGTCTGATGGAGAATATCGGCCCTACCTTGGGCTTGGCTCTGTGTTTTATGAAGTTCTTGAGGTCCTCTGGAGGAGACTTCTGGAAGATACTTCTGGAAGAGTTCCCTTCACCTGGCTAGTCTGTTCTTCAGCGCTTTCGAGGACAGTGAGCCACACGCTGTGCAAGCGTGCCAACCGTGGTCTGGGCCAAGGCAACGTAGGCAGATTGCGTGGGGGTCTGAAGTTGGGAAGAGCCTGTTGCAGGATGGACACCTGCTGAACCCTGTGGAAGTCGAAAAAAGCAGAGTAACAGTGTTAAGCATATATTATTAAATAGGGCAGAAAGTATGGTGAACCATGCAGAATCTCAAAGTCAGCCTGCTTAATGCAAAACACACTAACCCAGTGCCATCTGCTGCTTTTATGCCTGGAGAAGAGACGAGAATCACTTGAGTAGGAACCCAAATCCCCTTGCCCAATGGCTGCAGCATTGATAGAAAACAAATGTGCTTGCTTGCAGGAAAAACAGCTGACCAATCTATTAATATCACCACACTGACCTGGTACAGGTCCACCCATTCAAGTAAGTTTTTCACATTTTTATGTGGGCAGCCCATTTCCTGTGCTTTTGCCTGAAATCCTATTACTAGATGAAGACGCTCCTCCCCGCCGATCCTCAAGCGATCCACACATCTATTTATTCAGCATCTTAGGTGTTGCAGAGGACAGATTCCCTCAAGAAAATATGAGTTTGTGCACGTTCACTGCTCATGGCAAGAACATAACCTTTTGAAAAACCTCTACTAATCATATTGTGCAACCCATCCATGCCCAAAGAGATCTTACAGGCATGTTACAGCTCCTTGGCCACTCGAGTACCACACTCTTGCCCCAGACTGCTTTTTATGGAATTTGAAGCAAGAGACTCCTTGAATTCTTTCTCCCATTCCAGAGTGGGGTGTGTAGACCAAAGAGTATTGACAAGTCATCATACATAGTATCTTGTCACTCTGGTTTCCTTTTTGGCATATTATGTTAAGGGTGTGTTGTCAGATATAGATTGGAAATTCTACCTCAAAAGACATTCCCAAAATAGCTAAATGTTTCTTCTGCCCTTTTAACTTCATATTAAGTTTATCAAATGTTTAAATGCCCGAGCAGGATAGAGTGGTTTCTGGGATATATTCCTTTTGTTAGGCTGACAGCAAAGATTCAAAACCTGGTGTGTGGCAGCCTAGAAGGCACTGTAGAATTTCCCATGCTCAACATTTTAAGAGCTGCGAATTCACAATCCTTGATATTCAGAAGTTCAACAATCTTGGCAATTTGTAAAAGGAACAAGTTACTTACCTGTAACTGTTGTTCTCCAGCATGGGTCTGGCATGGATTCACATGCTCATGAATATTCCCCGTCGTCAGGCTGGGAATCCTCGGTAAAGAAAAAACCAGTATCAGTTTCGTTTCTGATCTGTCTTTCGTAGTAATAACCAATCACTGATCTCTGCGTCATACTGACCACAGCCAATGACTGCCCTCTACCTAAGCCCCGCCTCTGGCAGCCATCTTCAGATTTGGAAGCACGTGAAGTGGCAGTATGACCAAGTTAAGAGCCGCAGAGGGGTAGGCGGAAGGGTTCGCATGTGAATCCATGCCAGACCCATGCTGGAGAACAACAGTTACAGGTAAGTAACTTGTTCCTTCTCCAGCATGGAGTCTGGCATGGATTCACATGCTCATGAATAAAGAATACATAGCAGTACACACATGCACAACCACGGGAGGTGGCAAAGGCTCAACATTAAGCATTACATCAAACACAACATTAAGCATCTTACCTCCTCACCAGGCTCACCTCAGGCGAACAGGTTGCGCAGCACTGCTTGGCCGACCCTGGACTCCTCCCTGGAGTCCCGGTCGACGCAGTAGAATTTCGTGAAGGTGTGCGTCGACCTCCACGTAGCAGCCCTGCATATGTCCAGCAGGGGCACACCAGATAGGAACGCCGTGGTAGCTGCGATCGCTCTGGTGGAATGTGCTCTCGGCTTGCCAGTCAGCGGTCGATTTGCCAACCTGTGACAGTACATGATACAGCCGGAGAGCCATCTGGAAATGGAAGCCTTCGAGAGAGCCTTCCCCTGATTGACAGGTCCAAAGTTCACAAAGAGTTGCGACGTCTTCCGAAAACACTTCGTGCGGTCTACGTAGAACTTCAGCGCTCTAGCCACATCCAGCGAGTGCAAAGTCCTCTCAGCCGGCGACAAAGGCGACGGGAAGAACACAGGCAACACCAAGGGTTCGTTGAGATGGAAGTCCGACGGTACCTTGGGCATGAAGGAGGGGTGCGTCCTGAGCACTACCCTCGTGTCGTGAAAAGTCAAGTACGGGGCCTTGCAGGAAAGGGCCTGGATCTCTCCCACTCGTCGTGCGGAGGTGATGGCCACAAGAAACAGTTTTCCACGACAGAAATTTCAACGGAGCCGAGTGCAGAGGCTCGAACGGAGGTCCCATGAGCTTGGTCAGCACCATGTTGAGCTCCCACGCCGGGGCCGGAGCCTTCACCGGCGGGAACGATCTGAACAGTCCCTTCATGAACTCTTTCACCAGACGATGAGACCACAAGGACGTCAGCCCCGTGGTTCTGGTGTATCAGGAGATCGCAGCAAGATGAATGATGGACGCGTGTGCCAGTCCAGCTTTGGCCAGCGTCAGCAGGTACGGCAGTACTTGGGGAGCCGTAATCCGTAGAGGGTTAAACTTCTGTGCGTGGCACCAGACAGAGAACCTCTTCCATTTGTGTCCGTAGCATTTAAGAGTCGAGGACGCCCTGGCCTTTGCAAGAACCTCTCTGCAGTCGGCCGGTATGTCGTATCCTCCAAACTCTAACGCTGCAGGAGCCAGGCCTGCAAGTTCAGCGATTTCGGGTCGTGGTGGAGGATGGCGCCTCCTTCCCTGGAGAGTAGATCAGCGTCCACCGGCAGCTTGATTGGCGGGGACGCTGACAAGTCCAGAAGGTCCGGGAACCATATCTGCCTCGGCCACGCAGGTGCGACGAGGATCATCCTGCACCGTGACCTCTTGAGCTGGTTGACGAGCCGGATTAGCAGTGGCAAAGGAGGGAACACGTAGAGGAACAGGCCCTCCCAGGGGAACGAGAAAGCATCGCCCATGCTCCTCGCCTGGGGAAACCTGCTGGCGAACCTCAGGCACTTGGAGTTCGTCGCCGTCGCGAACAGGTCGATCTGGGGTGTGCCCCACCGTCGGAAGAGGCGATCCACTAGATCCTGCCGTAGCTCCCACTCGTGGCACGAGCGCAGCTCCCTGCTGACTGAGTCGGCGATGGTGTTTTTTATCCCTGCCAGATGAAACGGCACCAGAAATATCCTTTGGGCGACGACCCAATGCCACAGGTCCTGCGCCTCCTTGGACAGTGCTGGGGACCTGGTTCCGCCCTGTTTCCTGATGTAAAACATGGTGGTGGTGTTGTCGGTGAAGATCCTCACCACCTTGCCCTTGAGGGACGGAAGGAAGGACCCGAGGGCCCAAAACACTGCACAGAGCTCCAGGACGTTGATATGTAGGGATTTCTCCGTCGGGAGCCAAAGGCCTCTTGCGTGCAGATTTTCGGTGTGCGCTCCCCACCCTTCCAGGGAGGCATCCGTGGTCACTGTCTCCTGGTGGGCTGGGGTCTGGAAGTCCATTCCCGCCGTCAGATGCGCGCGGGTGCCCCACCACCGGATCGCTCGTCGGAAACTCTCGTCGAGTGTGATCCTTTCCTCGAAGCTGCCCGTCGTTTGGAACCAGCGCGCGTCCAGGAACTCCTGCAACGGGCGCATCCGGAGCCTGCACATGGGAATGAGGTAGATGCAGGAAGACATCATTCCGAGGAGGGACTTGATGGACCTCACCTTGGCCGCGTCGGCCACCAACATCCGCTGCACCTTGCCCAGGATGGTCCTGGTCCTCTCCTCCGACGGGGAGGCCAGAAGGGACACTGTTGAGCCTCGCTCCCAGAAACAGAGCGTCTTGCGCGGGTACCAGGTGGGATTTGGCGTAGTTCACGGAGAATCCCAGGTCCGTGAGAAGTTGGACGGTCCTTGCCGTGTGAACCACGGCGAGCTCCCTCGTCTTGGCTCGGATGAGCCAGTCGTCCAGGTAGGGGTAGACGTGGATCCCCTCGCGGCGCAGCTGCGCCGCCACCGGTGCGAGGCACTTGGTGAACACCCTGGGTGCCGACCGTAGTCCGAAAGGGAGGGCTTTGAACTGGTAATGACGCCCTTGGACCACAAACCTGAGGAATTTTCGGTGCCCCTTTAGGATGGGAATATGGAAGTAGGCATCCTTCAAATCCAACGACGACAGGAAGTCTCCTTCCTCCAGCTGACCCAGGACGTGCTGGAGGGTGACCATCCGGAACTTCTGCGCCTTGATGAACTTGTTCAGACGTCGCAGGTCCAGGATGGGGCGCCACCCCCCCGTCTTCTTCACGAGGAAGTATCTCGAGTAAACTCCGGAGCCCCGAAGCCTCTTTGGGACGAGTTCGATGGCGCCCTTCCTGAGCATCGCCTTTACCTCCAGGAGAAGTTGAGGGACGTGAAGTTCTTTCCTGGCCACGGGGGGGGACGCGCGGACACCTTCTTTGAAACTCGAGCGCGTGGCCCCGGGCCAAGGCGTCCAGCACCCAACGGTCGGTGGAGATGGACTCCCACACGCTGACGAAGCTCGCCAGCCGGCCTCCCACCGGGGTGCTTCGGTGGGGGCCCGACCCCACGGCCGGTTCAATCCTGCTTCGACGAGGCTTTGCCGCCTTGACCTCCTTGGCGACGACGGCGGGGTCCGCCAGACTTGCCTCGTCCTCTGTAGGCATCCTGAGACGACGAGCGGGCCGCTTGGCGGCAGGTGGAGAAACCGCCGCCGGAACCTTTGGAGGCGCCCTTGCCTCCGCTGCTCCGAAAGGGCGTCCGTCGTCGTTGCAGAACTCCAAGGGCCCGGGCCGTCTCGGTGTCCGCTTTAATGGCCTGAACGGAATCGTCCACTGTTTTCCCAAACAGGTTGTTCCCATCGAAGGGCATGTCCAGGACTCTGGTCTGAACGTCTTGACGGAAGTCCGTAGCCTTGAGCCATCCACGCCGCCTAAGGCAAACGCTGTTGCCCAACTGGCGGAACCCAGTGTCAGCGATGTCCGTCGCAACGGTAATGGCGTGGTCCAAAGCCACCTCACCTTCCTGCAGGATCTCCAGGGCCTCTGCCCTCTTGTCGTCCGGCAAGAAGTCCAGCAGGGGAGCCAGTTTGTACCAGAGCTCCCTGTCGTAGCGGGCCACGATAGCCAAGGCGTTGGCCGCTTTAATCGTCGTCGCTGCAGACGAGATGACTCTGCGTCCCATAGCGTCCAATTTCTTTCCCTCGCCGTCCAGTGGGGAAGTCGATGTGGAGGCTGCACCACCCCCCCCCCCCCCCGCTTTCTTCCTGGCCGCCGCGGAGACGACGGAGTCCGGGGTAGGCTGCGCCCGGAGGCACAGGGGGGCCGTGTCCAGGACCCGGTACTTCTTCTCGTACCGGTCTCTTCTAGCTGGCGTCATGGAAGGGTTCTTGAGGAGGGTGAGGCCCTCATCCCAAATGTCGTCCAATAGAGGCACTGCGAGGACCGTCTTCCTCTTGGCCTTGCGCCGCTGATAAAGGAAACCTTCCTCCTTCTTCTCCTCAGGGCAGAGTTGGAAAAGCTCGGATGCCCTGGTGATCATGGAGTGGAACGATCCAATCTCGTCGGGCGGAGAAGCCCTGGTGGGAGGCGACGACGGTACATCCTCGTCGTATACCTCGTCGTCCGTACCAGTCGCTGCCGTGTCAGTCCCCGTATCATCCCCTCGGGTGGACGGGGAGGAGGGCTGGAAGGGGCGCGACGGCTGAAAAGGAGGTGGAGGGTGGATCCTTCTTTTCTTGGTAGGGGGAACACCAGAAGGTCCCGGTTCTGGGTCCCCCGACGGGAGAGGTTCCGTCGGCAACGGTAGTCTCGTCCTTATCTCTGAGCATAGGGACTGTATAGCCAACAAAATGCCCGCCGAGTTGTCTCGCGGCGCTGGCAGAGGGGAGTCCGACGGGCGATCAGGGTTGAGGCCGAATCTACGACGACGCCCTGCCCCCCCTTTTTCTTCCCCACGGGGGATTTCACGGGGGTCCTATCGATGGGCACAAAAGAGGACTCCCTCCGAGGTGGCAGGGAGACTCTGAGCCCCGAGGTCGCCACCACTGGTGTAGCCTCCACAGGCTGAGCGAGGGCTGCCGCGACAGTTTCGATAGAGGGCTTGGCCGGATGGATTAAGGCCTTCACCACCTTAGGTGCGCTCACCGCCTTATCCTTGAGGGGGGGGGACACTGCCTCGCTCCCCCTCCGCCTTCGAGCTCGACCGGGGCCTCTCCAGGAGCTTCGCCGGGTGCTCGGCCTTCCTTTTACCCGACCCAGAGCGTTGGCTCGTGGTTGATGGTGCCGGGGAGGGTGCGCCCTGCCTGGCGCCCGTAGAGCCCGACCGTTCGGTGCTCCCGGTGCCAGCGGACTCGCGGTGCTTGGCCTTATGTTGGACCCCCGTCGCCGGGGCGTCCTCAAAGGTCTTAGAAGACCGCTCGGATTTCTTCCTCTTCTTCTCGCCGGACGGGCTCTTCCCTTCTAGCCAGTTGGCGAGACGTTGATGGCGGTCCTTCATGGTCCGCTCCGACATGTTGCCGCAAAACGCACAGTCCTCCTCCACGTGCGTCTTGTCCTCATGTAGGCAGTAAAGACAAAAAGAGTGTTCGTCCTCCTTGAAGACGTTCTGCAGCTGGCATCCAGGGCAGACCCTGAACAGCTTTCCGGGCGTCGAGCTTCCCTTCTCCTGGGCCATGACCGGGCCCGAGAAACTTCTGGAGTCCTCCAAAAGCGTAGCTCGACGAAATCTTCACCCTTGAGGGGCGCAGACGAATCCGACACGGGTCCCCGTTGATCGGATGGAGAGTCGGTGGAGCTTGAGGCTCTTTTGACCGAAAAAACGAAGTTTTTGAGAAAAAAAACGTGAAAAAAAAAGCACTTACGCTCGAGAGCAATAGCACGAGGATCCGAACACATGAACGTGCGGTAAAAATCTGAAGATGGCTGCCAGAGGCGGGGCTTAGGTAGAGGGCAGTCATTGGCTGTGGTCAGTATGACGCAGAGATCAGTGATTGGTTATTACTACGAAAGACAGATCAGAAACGAAACTGATACTGTTTTTTTCTTTACCGAGGATTCCCAGCCTGACGACGGGGAATATTCATGAGCATGTGAATCCATGCCAGACCCCATGCTGGAGAATTATAGGTAGCCACCCCATCCTCGCTTACCCCAGAGCGCCTAGCACACAGTTTTTTTTTTTTACATTAAAGTACCATTTCTTCAACAGCTATGGCCAATTGATACAAAGAAGATCCAACTTATTTACCATGCACTATACAAAAGCATCAATATCTTTTATCCAGAGCAAAATAACCATTTCGGGAGTATTCAATCCTATTTCTCAAAAGACATTTTGATGAACACACGCAAACACTAAATTCCAGTTCATTTCCTCATGATTGGCATTGTCAAACACATTACAGAGCACAGGGAAAAAAACTTTATATTGGCATTCACAGCTTTGTTAACCTTACCCAGATATTTAAATGTCTCATTGTACTTATCACATGGTTTAATATAACAAATGTAATGAATAATGCAAATGAAAAATTAGAAATGTTTTAAAAAACATTAGGCACATGCTTCTTACCAAACACATTGATACTTACTGTTTCTTCTCGTTCATGTCCCAAGCATCAAGTATTCTTTCCACTAAATGACATTTCAAAAACACCTATGTGAAAACAAGTTTTTGTTACAATACTTCTGAAAATCATGATTTTGTTTTTAACTTTGCACATAAAATGCTACATGGAAATGATTCTGTAATAGACTTTGTAATAACCATAACAGAAACATTTACAAAGTGATCTCCAAGGCAGCGCTGTCAATAAATAAATAATTCACTGTGGCACAGCTGGCAACTGTCAATTTAATTTCAAATAATTAAGTAATAGCATATCAAAAGGACTGGAGTAGCAGCGCAAAGTCGAAGACATTTTTTGGGGGTACAAGTTTAAAGGAGGGAGCAAGGTACAAAAGAAAGTAATACGGGGAGAACCATGATGTAAAGTGAAAAGGGTCGTATTGTCTTTTTCCCAAAAGACAATAAACAAACAGTAAGCAAACTTAGGAAATTATACATTTAATAGATGACCACTTTTCATGAAGACGCACATGCATATTTCAAGGAGTTCTCATACATTTGAAGGCTGAATTTTTAAAGACAAGAATTTGAAAGAGTGATAATTACAAACCTTTTACAATTTGCGGGAAGACAAAAGTTGAGATAAGATACAACTTTGCTAAGTAAGAAAGATGAGGATGTTCCAAATATGAACCCTGTTTTGAATATGTAGAAAGAGCAATTGCGTCTCTTGCAAGGCGGGAGAAACTTTAAGTGTGAAATCGTGCATAAACTTACATTTAAAATTAGAAGATTCCGTCTGATTAGTTTAAATGGACAGGGGAAATAAACATTTTCATGTCCTAGCTTTCTTTGTGCTGGTCCCAATTTTGGCAGATTTTCATGGTTGCAGGTGACAACTGACATTTTGGTTTACAAGATTGCAGGTCAACATGGGTCCCTTTATCGGAAGTCCTTCTACAAACAAAGCAGATTCTCCCTTTCTCAACCAGTGTATTTTGGCAAGGTGGATACATTGCATTTTGATATTTGCATAAAGGATGCATGGTTGTAAGATTGATGAGTGCAGGAAAGAAAGATGAACAATTTACTTACTTCCTTGCTCCCTCTGGTATGAGTTTGGGAAGAGAAACCTATAGCTCATGTAAGGTTTCCGTTAAGTTATTCCAGATACTGCGGGGTATACATGGGAGAGCTATCATGGTTCTGTGTTAAGAAGGAAAAAGGTGGTAGTAAAGTACAGCTTAGACGAGTCGCCTCACAAAGAAACCTACACATGTCACTAGAAAAATCGAAGCTAGTACTCAGTACAATTTTACATGTATATAAAACGGAGTTATGTTGATAAAGTGCAGTGTTCTTAGAAAGTTTGATAGAATCATTGGAGAAAAAGTAATTAGGCAGCTACAGGATATACAGAAAAGGAAGTTAAACATTACCAGGCAACGAAGGTGATGAAAACAATGAGGTCTGGCAGAGGAGATCCAAATCCAGGTTTGCGGACCAGAAGCCCTCGTCAGGAAGCATTCAGTGTTGTAGCCAAATTCCAGATGCAGTTAGGGTCATGGGGGCCATAGAAGCTGGACTAGTGACAGAATGAGAACAAGAGTAACACATAACCCCACCCTCCTTCCAAAAATGTGGGCACAGCAACAGAAAGGTGTCCCCCGCTTGCTTTACATGATTGTGGCAGCAAAACCACAAAATTTTGTAAACACAGCCATTTTTGCCACGATTTTAAGACATCGAACCCTAAAAATGGGTGTACATTACTGAGGATGGGGAATGATTGTCCTGAAACGCCTAGGTCCTTATACACGGTCACACTCATTGTTTGAATATTTGGTGCTTAGACATTGACTATTACAAAGTTGGTGAGCTGGTCTTCATTTCATTTTTATCGAGACAATCGCTTCATCGTGAAATATTTTTGGTTTATTATCGTTATGCTCAAACGTCCCCGGGTGGGTTACCTTAGGGGTTCCTTGGATTTGTGATTGTATAAAAACTGTCAAGAGCATTATTTGTAATTTTTTGTTTAATTTGCTTGTATTAAATGTTTGTTTGATTTTCTTTTACTCCTGAACCTTTATGGTCACCATTTGGGTGTGCGGTTCAGTTCAGAGGAGATTCTGCTCAGTCCATTTTTTTCTCATGTTTGCACTTTTTCCAGAAAATAGTATTCAATATACTCGGTCTAAGAGCAATGTATTGCCCCCTGATACTAATATAGTTGCTCCGGAACCTTCAGAAATTATTTCTGCGAAGTAAGAAGATACCCCCAATACATCAGGAAGACAATCAACCTTAATTTTATTTTTTAAATATGAGAGTACTATAATCCAAGTAATTCGTCCCCTCTCCCCAAGGGACTTACGGACTGGGGAGGCGAGCCCTCTAAACTTAACATCCTTTAGGGGACAGGACAAGTGAGATCCGACTGGAGGACAGGAAATCTCTAGAAAGGGATAGAAACTAGGTTCCCTGGTCTCAAGAAGCCAGTAGCTTTGTTGGCTATATGGGAACTAAATAGTTTGACAATTTACATCAGCCTGAGCGAGTGGCTCGTGTAGTTTCTGACACAGTGCATTCCCTGTAATCCAACACCCTAGCAGAATGGAAGATAAACAGCCTGCAGCAGAGCCCGCAGAATGCTCATGTCTCATGCTGGGCCAGGAACCCGAAGCACCCGCCCAAGAAGACAACTGAAGAGTAAATGCTGACCAAGAGTGGCGTAGGGAGAAGGCTAGATCAAGATCACCCAGGAAGCCAACAGGAAGAGAGGGCAAGTGACGCTCGATGCAGAACACTGTAGAGAACCCGAAGAAGTGGCACCTCGTCCTGCAAACTCTCAAACACTGCTGGGAAAGTAGAGGTAAACTGTAATAGAATCCTACCAACTTGCTGCCCCCAGCATCTCTTCATGAACACTTGCATAGGCTTGGTTTACAACATCACTACCATGTCAAAACCGACAAACTGCCTCTGCAGTTGCTCATCTGTTTTACACTGCAGTTTTGGACTGAACCAATTTCATGTTCCATTCCAGGTTTTGAGATAAATCTGCAGGTGCATTCTGTTAAGTGTATGCAGTACAAGAGGCAGAGGGCTGGGAGAGGCATACTGAGTACATTCAATTGCAGCAAGCTGCTAAGAGCTAGAGATACCAATTACATTCACCTGTTGCAACCTACTGCAAGCTAGGCTGCCAAGAGCTGCATAGATCTCCATTACAATCCAATGCTGCAGGCTACTGAAGAAAAGAGGGCTTAATTGGACAACTGCCTCAGACTGCAATCAGCACCACCATGTTAGGCTGTGGGTTGGGAAGAAATTGATAAGCTCACTTTCAGCAATAGCTGTTGCTCCATCAACGGCCTTGACTTGGAGTTCCTGCTTTGTGCTTCCATGGAGAGCTTTTGAGCCTTTCATTGCTATCCTGTTCCATTCTAGATTATGCCTGCTGTATCTACTTTCCAGCTCCTGTCCCGTCTGCTGAGAAAGCGAATCATTATTCTCACTGCATTTGTGCTGCTTTTCCGACTTGCCTCAAACACCTTGTTTTTCTATGAGCACCCACCACCCGCTCACAGACTCACCTTGTTCCTGCCAAAGCTACACCCCCTTTTCTCTCTGTAATCCAAGTTTCATGCTTTGTTGTCATTTACGCCTGCTTTCCAATTCAACATAATTGTGAAGTAATAATAATCTGGAGTGTATCAGCTTTCCTGTTTGTTTCTTTCTTGCTGTATTACTAGAATTCCTTCCATAGTTAAATTAACTGCTCTCTGGTGTACTTAGTTTCCTGAACCACATATTTGCTGAGTTTGCAGCTACCTACTGACCTGTGACTAATGCTTGGTTTTTCATGATATTCCTAGATCGTAGGTTTAAAAGTTTGTGTGACAGCTTTCCTCACCTACTTCCCTGCTAGTCCCCGATATCTGTTCGGATTCTTTGCCCATGATTGTGTTGGTGCCAGCATTTACGTATGCCTTCTAAGTTAGTGCTTGTATGGGTTGCATCTACAGTTTCTGCTCTTTGCTTCTTTTCTAAACCTATCCTGTGCCTGATTTCTATCCACTGTGCATTTCCAACTTGATTGCAAATTGGTCATCTGTTGTGCATCAGCTCCGTATCCATAGATGGTGTGACCACACCCCCTTTCCAGGTTGGTCTCTGTGAGGGTTGTGGGTATAGAGACAAGGACTCAGGTAGCGCTTATATGACTCTTTAATGGAACAGGAGAACACGTACAGGCAGTGTTACTTTACCAAGGCTTCTCCCCTTCTGTTTCTTCTGAGAGTTACCTTATTATTGGCATAATGAATACTTATTCTTAGTCGCTTTCGGTAAAGTCTCTGGGTTTTAGCCTGCACAGGCCATGCAGGATCCTTCCTATCCGTTGCAAAAAAGAATGATGATGTATTAATTTCTTGACCTTTTATTTATGCCTCTATTGGTTACCACCGATCACCTTGTTCCACCCTTAATCCAATGATACCCGCTGTAGCAATCTTCCACGGACACGCGACCCAGGCTGCCATCCAATTCAGCCCTCTGTTGTGGCCTGTGGCTCCTCCCTCTGTTTTTGTCCGTCCTTGCCTGGTTCCGCGGCTTGACGCGACAAGAAGATTCTGGACCACGATCGAGATCCGCCTCCGCGAGTCATGGATGAAGCACTCCGGCTTGGACCTGGCCCAGGAACCAGGCAAAACCGCTTCATCGGCCCTATCTGTGCCCAGGTCTAAAGACCGACATACTCCTGCTTCATTGCCCGCTTCTCCCAAGCCACAGTGTCTCGCTGGCTTGCCGCCACACCCGAGACGGGTAAGTGGGAAGAACGCAGGGAGCGTATGTCACCTGCTCACAGTCTCCATTAAGAAAAGGGAAATACTTCTGTTACCTTAGTCTAGTTTGTTGGAGTCTTACCGGTCTCAGTATAGGGTCTCCAGATTTACCCTTACAACATTCTAACAATGCATTGCTGCATGATTGTTGTTAAGAGTAATCTGCTGGTACCAATCCCAAATGCTTTCCCTAATCTCCCCTAATACCCATTACCATATTCCAGTACACCCTTTATTCGTATCCATTTGTGTTACCCAGTACATTTGCCTGCCTTCTCTTTCTCACTGCCAAGTCGGGGTGAGGAAAGCCAGACCCGCCCCCCCAAAACAACCCCCCCGCAATGTCAGGGTGAGGAAAGCCACACCCCCCTGCCCCCCCAAGGCGGGGTGAGGAAAGCCAAACCCCCCCCTACCCCCCAAGGCGGGGTGAGGAAAGCCAGATACCTCGAAGGCAGAGTAAGGCAAGCCAGACCTCCCCTCCCCCAAGGCAGGGTATGGCAAGCTAGCCTCCCCCCCAAGGCAGGGTAAGACAAGCCAGCCCCCCCCCCCCCCCCAAGGCAGGATAAGGCAAGCCAGCCCCCTCCCCAAAGACGGGGTAAGGCAAGCCAGCCATCTCCCCCCCCCCCCCCCCCCAAGGCGGAGTGAGGCAAGCCAGCTTCCCCAAAGGCGGGGTGGCGCAAGCCAGCCCCCAAGGTGGGGTGGAGCAGGATGGAGTCAGGGACCTCATGGCGGGGTGAGGGAAGACTGTTTAAGGCATAAACGTGAAGTTAAAACCTACAAACTGCCCCTCCATTCTTTTACTAGTTTTATCGCCCCAGTTTTGGACTATCCAATTTCATGTCCCATTTTGGGTTTTGGGTTAAACCAGCAGATGCATTCTGGTATATGTATGCTGTCCAAGAGCCTGAGGGCTGAAGGAGGCATATAAAGTAACTTTGCTTGCAGCAAGCTACTAACAGCTGGAAAGGCCACGATTGCATTCACCTGTCCCACGCTACTGCAGGTTAGGCTGCTCAGAGCCAACGCACGTTACCTGGTTGCACACTCAGTGTCCTGCTATGATCCCATTGCAGAGTTCAGACCAGACTTTCTCTGTGCGGCAGAGACCTGGTTTAGAGAGTCGTCTAGTCCTATAACTGTCTAGATTCTTCCGGACTCTTATAAAATCATTTGCCTTGTGGGTGTCCACTCACCCTGGCGGTGGGGTTGCTGCTATCGACATTCCCAATTCAATATTACATCTGTACCTCTTGTTCATGACGTTAAATTGGAGGCCCTGCTAGTTTGTTCTACAATCTGCCTCATTAGCAGTGCATATTTTTTCAGTGCATTGCCCTCCCGAAGCCGATTCACGTGTGCCCAGTTTTTGGAATCGCTAGCAAATTTTATTAAAAAATGTTCTAATTTGTTAATTGTAGGAGATTTCATTTTTAAATTCAATGCCCCTATTTCCCCTGTGGTTGCTAAACTTTTTGATACTATGCGTGATTTGAGCTTGGAGCAACTTCTCGCTGTGTCCAGTCATTTATTAGGCAATACACCTTTTTAGATCACGTGGACTGACCACCTTGTGGTTCCTTTCCTCATTCATACGCGGGCCACACAGCTAGTTTCGGTTGCTAAGGATGCCTATAAAGTTATCTGGCACATAGGAACTAAGGTGGACATCATAGCGTCTACACAAAATAAATTATGTTACTCACCAAAATAAATATTATAAATTAATCACTGTAGTGACTAACGTACTCCTAGTCCATAGCCCCCTTTCATCCATACTGAATGGGCGTCCCTCGCTAGGGACGGGAAATATAACCTTTTCACCAGAAAACTTGTCTTCCCCCTTCAAATTTAGATGCACGCAGCCCTAGGAGCATGTGCTCTCTTGACTCTGCCCAACAGCGCCATCCCTCGGTCTCCTTTGACGCGTCTGCTATATTACATTTGCCTAATGACACCGGTTTGTTATGGGGGAGCATGGTGGGACGAATGGACGAAAGGGGACTATGGACTAGGAGTACGTTAGTCACTACGGTGAGTAACATAATTAGCCCTATGTACCGTCCCCTTTCCTCCATACTGTATTGGTGATTACAACTGAATGTAGCCCTGGGGAGGAGAGTTGCCCCTCTAGGAAAACCAAGTATTTCAGAACTGCCTGGCCAAATGCTGCATCTGATCTGGCAGTCGCGTCTTAGTAATAGTGCTTGCAGAAGGCTGATGGAGAAGCCCAAGTTGATAGTCTTCAATAGAACATGTCTTTGGCAAGCCACAGCCTTGGCTCTGACAGCACGGGCGTGCAGGTTTGCTGGCAAAGACATGTGTTGCCCTTTGTACGCTTCCTTGATGGCTATTACAATCCACCTCGCTATTGACGCCTTGGATGCTTGGTTGCCCAGCTATGACCCACAGGACGTCCGATTTGCGGAAGCTCTTAGTCTTGTCTAGGTAAAATATCAGCGCACGTCTGCCATCCAGACAGTGAAACACCTTCTGTGCCTCGTCCTACGTATTTGGAAAGAATGCTCAAAGTACTATCTCCTCATTGAGGTGAAAAGATGACAACCTTTAGGAGAAATGACTGGGTGCGTCCTTAGCACCACCTTAACCCGGTGAAATGTGGCACATGGTTCTGATGCAACTAGTACCTGTATCTCACTGATCCTTCGCGCAGAGGTAAGGCCAACAAGGAGAGCAGACTTTATAGTAGCCAGCCTGATATCCGCTGACACGATGGGCTTGAAAGGCTTGTGGGCCAGGGCGCCCAGAATCACGTTAAGGTCCCAGACCGGGTGTGGTCGCTTGACTGGGGGGTACAATCTGGTCAGACCAGCCAAGTGTTTTTTGACCACCGGATTGGAGAAGAGATAATCTCTCGAGTTTTTGTAAGCCCCTACGGCCACCAGGTAAGTACAACAGGTGTCGACCTGCACTCCTGAATACGCCAGATGCGCAGAGAAAGACAACACATGGTCTAGTGTGCATTCCAAGGGATCTATAGTTTTCCTTGGCTCAGTGACAGAACCTGGTTCATTTGCTTCTGTATTGACTCCTGGTGGAGCTGCTTCTTGCTCCTTGAATGATAGCCAAGTTGTTCTGTGACAAGTGCAGATGTTTTAGGGTGATGTGTTCAGGAACCAAGCTGCTAGGGCTCACTTCTGCGGATAGGGACGGACCACTGTACCTCCCTGCTGGAATAGTAAGGAGGCTGGTCCCAAAGGCAGAGGGACTGGAGGTTGATCTGACAGTCAGAGGAGTTCTGCTAACCAAGGTCTGGCCGGCCACCATGGTGCCATCAAGGTGAGACATAGCCTCTAACTCCTTGACCTTGCAGATGACCCTGTGAATCAATTGGGTAGGGGGAAAAGCGTATGCCCACATGTCGCTCCACTGAATCTGCAGAACATCCCCCAGAGAGCCTCTGCCATGTCCCATCCAGGACACAAACTGGTGGCATCTCTTGTTGCTCTGGGTTGCTGCAAATAGGTCTATCTGAGGGTGGCCCCACCTGATGAAGATTTCCCTCAGGAAACCCTCGTTCAACTGGCACTCTTAGTTGTTGATCCCCCCACCCCAAAGCCTGCTTAGTCTGTCCGCCTCCAGGTTGGATTCCCCCGGGAGGTGGCCTGCTGATAGGTAAATGTTGTTCAACAGTGCCCACTCCCATATGTCGATGGACAGCCTGTAGAGGGGAGGAATCATGGTGCCCACCTCCTTATTGATGCAATACATGCATGTGGAGCAGTCTGTCTGAATGCAAACCGACTTATTGCTGACAATGGGGAGGAACGCTTTGAGAGCAAGCCAGATCGCCATCATCTCAAGCCAGTTAATGTGTTCTTGTTGCTCCTGCTTTGACCAGATTCCGTAGACACTGTGATTGTCCAGGGTAGCCCCTCCATCCCTCCAGGGACAGAGTCTGTGGTAATGGTGACCTCCGGTAGTGGCGGTCTGAACGGCCTGCCCACTAACAGGTTGGCCTCTGTCCTCCACCACGAGAGGTCCTGGGAAGGTGCTGTGGTATGCTGACTAGAGTTGCTAGGAAGCCCGTTTCCTGATTCCAAGAGGTAGAGTAATGTAGCTGCAGCCTACTCATGTTGAGTCTTGCATGTGGCACAGCCAGGAGACAAGCCGCCATTATTCCGAGCAGGTACTGGTACCACCATGCCGAAGTTACTGGTCTGCTGATGGAATGCCCCGTGGCCTTCTCGACTGCAATGATCTTATCCTCCAAGGGGAAGATCCTCTACACCCTTGTACCCCAAATTAGCTGCAAGAAAGTTTGTTTTATTTATTTGTATAGTGCTCCAAACCCAAGGGTAGAAGGGTGTAGTTAAGGACTGAGTGGTTAGTAACTGATTTGAGGATAGAGAACCCCAATTCGTGTAGCATGTGCATAAGGGTGGCTGCCGTGCACTGGACTCCCTCGGGTGAATCCGCTAATAGGAGCCAGTCAGTGAGGTATGGGTTCCATGTAATAATGTCCCTGCAAAAATGTCTCCTGACAAAGGTTGCTGTTTTTGCGCAGACATTACATTGAACATGAGGGGGACAGATCTGCAACCCCCTAATTATTTCTTTTTATTTTACAAGGGGAGCAGGGTACACCCCCGCAACCCATCCCCATACATAATGTCACCATATATAATGCTGCCAATGGCTTTTCCCGCCAACATGTATGGGGACGTTATGTATGCAGACATTATTACCCGATACTGAGGTATGAATAAAGGTGGTGGCCCTCCGCTCTGAGCAGGGCTGCCACTGCATTCATTAACCTTGTAAAGACCCACTGGGCGAAATGAGAGGACCTTGTTTTGGAAATGAAAGCCCATGATCCTGAAACTTACAAAGGGGCTCTCAAATCGGGACGTGCGTGTAAGCATCTTTTAGATCCAGGGAGCACATCGAGTCTCCCCCCACACAGTATATCCGCTATCAGCGTTGGCGTAACCATCTTGAACTTTTGAAGGGGTAGGGAAAGGTTAAACGTTGAAAGGTCCAGGATAACTCAGGCCATCCTGGTAATTTTTCTGTATGGCAAAGATGCAGGAGTTGAAACCCATGCCTTGCTGTGGGGTTGGGACCTCCTCCACTACCTGACTCCCTAGGAACGAGCAAATCTCTGCGAGAAGAGTTGCCATCCCAATCTGTGGGAAAGGGGGTTGGAGGGTGGGGGAGAAGATGGAGGTATCGTTAGGCGGATGAACTGTGAATTTGGATGGAACGGTCACGGTTTCTTCCACTCTGAGGCTGGTGCCGGGTAGGGGAACTGATAGAACGATTTGTGGCGTTTCCGTCGGTGCTAGCTGGGCGACCCGTCAGGCGACATAGTACGGTGCTCTGGGAAGCCCCGGAAACCACCAAAGGAACGACCTCTGTCAGAGCATGCGTGACTCTGGCTAAAGCTCGTAGACACAGGCTTGGTTAATATTGCAAGGGACTTCGCTGTTTGGGAACGGTTTTTCTTCTCGTCAAGCCACTGTTGACTCCATAATGTCCAGGGCCACTATCTTCGCCTCTGCCAGACCTGCCTTGAATCTCGCCTGTGTGCCAGAAGCTCAGGAAGGAATTCCGATATCTCTCTCCAGAGTTTAAGGTTGACGGCAGCTAGCATGGTGTCAGCATTAGCCCTACGCAGGTGAAGATTAGCATTGCAATATATATCTTCTTCCCATAGGCATCTAGGAGATTTTCTTCCTTGCTCGATAGGGCCGATGTAGATGCAGACGTGGAGGCTTGTAGCTTTGCATACATCGAAACCGCCGCAATAACCGAAGAGTGAGGCTGCAGGTGCACCGACAGACCGAGGGAGTCCCCCTCCACCTGCCGATATTTGGCATCTAGGCGCTTGTTTGTAGGCTGTGTATAGAGGTGTTTTAACCATCCCTTCTTTACCAGGAACTCTACGTCCTTTTGCAACGGGATTCTCATTTTGGTTGTTGACCAGATGGTAAGCACCTTGGCCAAGACCCCCACCTCTGATTACTCTGCATGTGGCTGCGGGATACCCAGGTACTCTGCCACTCCCGCCAGCCTTTCATGGAAGGCCCTAGCTGAGGAGGGATCTTAATCATCTTGTCATCTGTGTCCCCCGCTATGTCCTGCGGGTCCAGGCGTGCTGATGCGTTGCGCCAGAGGGTGCACCAGGGACAGAGTTGGTGCAGCAATTGGTGTCTGGGGTAGTGCAAGAACCCGGGCCTGCACAGTTACCTGTGTATGAACCAGGATAGGAGGTTGCATGGGGGCTGCAGGGAGCATATCTTGGATGACACCTCCAAGTAAAATGCCCATTTGAGGCAACCTCATTAGTGTGAGGAATTTCTCAAAGAACCTGTCCTCACATGCTGGTGAGCTGCATTCCTGCGTGGGTATGGGACCTTGGGCCTGTACCTGTTGATGCGCTCTCCCTGCGTCAGGTAGCCAGGGTCTGTGTATAGCCCCTGTGTGGATGTATTTGGTTATGAGGTACACCAGGTGACTGGTGGTGACCAAAACCATCTTGGCACGCAATGCGATCCCTGCGCACTGGAATGGTGAGGCTCAGGATGCGCCGCCATTTTGTTCGGCCAGGGAGGCCATCTTGTCTGGTCCTGTGCCGCACACTTGCTGACCATCGTACTAGGACCAGTCTCCGCCTGCTTGCTTGCGAAGGCTTGGACCTTCCCTGCACCTCAAGCATGGGAGGCTGATTGCCCTTGGCCCCGACGCCACTAGTGAGCGTGGTACTGTGTTTAGGTGCCCCACTCGGGTTTGCGCCCAGTATCGGAGCCAAGCCCCTCGGGGATATCCCCAGTACTAGAGCCTTGCAGCCCCTCAGCGGTGGGGCCAGGAGGATCCTTGCCCCCCCCCCCCCCCTTAGCCGTATGGATGGTAGTTCACAGAGCCTCGGTCCCCTTGCTGGTAGTAGGGGCTGGAAGGCGCCTCCCGCTTGGACGCTTCCCTGTTAAGGAGTCACCATTGCAGGGTGCAGTGGAGAACAGGGCACCTAACTTTGGCCTGGTCTTCCTCCAGACATACTTTTTGTTTGATTTGCCCTGGTGGTGATCTTGAGAACAGCTCCCTCAACCTGGCCAAGTGGTTCTTAAGCGAGCCCAGGGTGGGCGCGTCACACGCCAAGCAGCCAACCCAGCCATGGTCCTCGCCAAGGCACCAGAGGCACATCATGTGGGGAAATTGATATTGATTTTTTTAGGGAAGGAGCCTTCACAGGCCGGACACCTGCTGAATCCTGCCGCTGTCAACATGCGCCGGGGAGGAGCTTGGCACCGGAGGACAGTACTTACGACTCTGAAGCAGTTAGCTAGATGGAAAAAGGGAAAATTAATATCCCTGGGGAAGAGCGTGGAATTACGAGCCAAAAATAGGGCCTCAACCACAGCCTAAGGTGAAAAATGCCTGCTCCAGTCGATCCGAAAAGGAGGACTGGGAAGTGGCACCGGTGGGCGGAGTGAAGTGAGTGCATTCTCCCAGGATCGTGCCCCCACGCACTTCTAAATTTAAGGGGGCAGGCGCTTTTTTCTGGTGAAAAGGGTTCAGTTTCCCATCCCTAGCAAGGGATGCCCATACAGTATGAAGGAAAGGGGATGGAACTTAGGAGCAATATAGGAATGCCCATTCCATGGATTTCTCTTTTTTAACTCAGACATTTATCTCCCTAGCCGATTCTCTTGCCCAGCTAAATCCCAGGAAGGCCAGTCATTGCCCTTCTGAACCTTGGTTCAATGAAGAGCTTAAATCTATTTGCCTTAACCGACAAGTCAAGTGTAAATGGGGCTCCACCTATTCTCACAATAAGCTTACATTTCAGCAAATCACCAATACCATTCTGCTATTCGTGAAGCAAAATGCACTTTTTATACTACCAAGGTTGAAAGCGCTTTGAATGAACCTAGCGAGTTGTTCTCCTTGGTACGGTCACTTTCATCCAATACCAACTTGGTGGCTGGGATGATTTCTTCACAATCGCTAGGTGATTCCATATCCACCTTCATTAAGAAGATTGTATATATTTCGGGCAATCATCCTGTCGTCTGGGTTAAGAATGAATGCACGGACAGTGTTCTGGTCTTTGCAATGGAGAATCTCACCCAGCTGGTTGATGACAGGTGGGTAGGCCGCTGATTCTTTTAGATCTTTCAGCAACCTTTCAAACAGTCAACCACCACCTGCTACTTAGCCGCCTGTCTTCAGTCGGAATCTCCAGGCAGGTCCGGTCATGGGTTGCATCTTTGTTGGCTGACAAGGGCCAGATTCTTCCTCAGTCCTCCATTTACTCTCAATCTAATATGCCTTTCTGTGGGGTCCCCCAGGGCTCAGTCTGGTCCCCTACTCCATTTAACATCTATATTCAGCCTCTTGTCTTGCTCATCCGCTCCCACGGCTTTTGTTGCTATTCCTATGCTGATGATATTCAAATCATAGTCCTGCTTGATCTTGTTCAGCCAGCCACGGTATCTCGGTTTAGGAGTTGCCTGGCAGCAGTGGGATGTTGGATTAGTGACAATTGACTTAAACTGAATGTAGACAAAACTGAGGTGTTGGTGGTTGGCCCCTGGTTCCATCTCCTCTTTTACCTTCTGGACTCCCTCTTTCTGGCCTCCTGACTTAGGCTATTTTCCAACATCAATTTCCGTGGTGCAAAACTTTGGTTTCAAAATGTCTGCCTTCTTGTCTAACGAGGCGCATGTCAGCTCAGTCTACCAAATTGCCAATTTTCCATTTAAGGTCCTCCGTAAGTTTCTCCCCTTTCTCCACTCATCTTCAAGCTCCATTTGTCGCTTCCCTTATTGCGAGTCATAACGACTACTGTAATTATCTTTTCCATGCCCAGCGGATCTGCATGATTTTTTCGTCATGGAAAAGTCAGTGATGGAAAAGTTTGCATGGGAAATGTACGCACCACCAAAGGGTTGTACATTTCCCATGCAAACAAACACTGCAAATCGCTACATACCCACAACCCCCACCTACAACACACCCCCACCCACAACATAAACAAACCCTACTTACCTTTTATTCACGCTGTGTCCCTGCAGCGACAGTTCCCTTTCACTTCTGTGATCAGGAACTGGTGCCGCAGGGTTTTTTTTTTTTTGTTTTTTTGTTTTAAAAGCAGCCGCAGGGGTTTCCCCCACTCACTATACTGGAAAGTATAATGAGCGGGGTGTTGCGGGGGACCCTGTTTTTTTTTCCTTTCTCGGGTGTGCTGCAGGGGTGTCCCCCGCAACACCCCGCTCAATATACCACACAGTATAGTGAGCGGGGTGTTGCGGGGGACACCCCTGCAGCCCCCGTTTTCATTTTTTTTTCCAATGTCGGATGTGCAGCGGGGGTGTCCCCTCCAACCCACGCTCACTATAATTTGTTTTACTTCCCTACAATGCATGCCACCAAAGGTTCGAACTTTTGTTGTTTGAACCTTTGTTGGTATGCACTTTTCAGACTTTTTGTGCAGTCAGACTTTTTTTTTTTCGGTCCGTTCGTACAATTCCTGCCCAGCCACTGTACCTTTTCCATCAACTGCAGCTTCTTCATAACTTGGCAGCACAGATAGCTACTGGCACCTCCTATGGTTCCCATATCTACCCAACACTACACTCTTTGCAATGGCCGACTAGTTTCTAAATGGGTTGCTTTTAAATCTCTCTGCATAATCGGGCATTCTACTGTCTGGGTGCAGAATAGCTACGACGACAGTCCTTACCTTATCACCCAGAATGGACACTATGTTCTCAAGATGTTGGTTTGCTTCGTTACCTGGTTTCGGCAAACCTGAGTAGGCGGACCATCTTTTTCCTTCGCTGCAGCCGAACTCTGGAACTCTTACGTTCCTCCTTCGGGCTACTGAAGAATATCTCCAGTTAAGACGCTCCTTGAAGACTCCTGATGGTCTATCTAGTTGTATCCTTTAGCACAAAGATGCATATGGGGAATGTGCACTTTACAAGTCTATTTAACATAACATAGACCTGAATTAGAATCTACTGAAGCAGTGACTGTGCTTGATTGAACACAGAAGCCTCAGTCTGCAATCAGCTCCACCCTGTTGGGTTTGGAAAGCCTTTAAAGTTTTTGCACCTTTTCCGAATATCCCAATATTGGCTTCTAAATCCAGTTTGTTGTTGCTGCTGCCGTGCAGCATCTTTTCCAGTCTGCCGTTTCAGCCTGTTGTATGCATGTAATACCTGTATGCCTGCTTTTTGTATTTCGCCCCCCCTGTTGTATGCATGTGATTCATATATGCATGCCTGTTTTTGCCCCCCGTGTTTGCATGTGATGCCTGTATTCCTGCCGGTTGTATTTCTTCCCCCTGTTGTATGCATGTGATGCCTATACACCTGCCTGTTGTATTTCGCCCCCCTGTTGTATACATGTGCTGCCTGTCTGCTCTAATCCTTCATCTTGCTTTTCCCTCCCTCCATGGCAGCCATTTCCTTCCACCCCCTACATCAATCAAGCCCCCACTGCAGGAGTTTGTTGCTGATGCTTTGATTTGACTTTTATGGACTCATGTGACTCTTGTTGGTTCTCCCATCTTGAATCTCGTCGTTCTCATGCTGCACTTCCTTTTACATCACGTAATCATGGTGTGCCCATCTTCGACCCGAATCCGGGCTTGCACATGCTGTTCACTTGCAACATGTGTTCAGTACTTACCTCTGCAACTTTTGTGCTCTCGCTACTTGCTTTTCCGCTCTACATCACTGTATTTACACTCCGTCTTCTCCTCCTCTCCCTATCTTTCCCTCTCTCCTCTCCCCATTACTATATTCTATGCACTTACTCCATCAGAATTGTCATCAGACCAAGTACAATAGCCTGTTTCCTACCCCCTCCCACACTTGTTTGCTCCTCCCCCTCCAGCACTACCAGAACAGTCGTCAAGCAACTATCGTACTAGGCCTGTCTGTTCTCATCGCCTTATGCCATCCCCCTTCCTTATCTTTGTCTAAGCTCTTGCACTATCTGACATGTCGTCAGGCCTAGTACGATAGTTAATTTCACATTCTTAATGTTTCAGGGCCTTGTAAGAATGTCATTGCATTTTTCCTTGCTCTCTCCCTTGCCTTGAAGCCCTTTCAAACGCCCTTTAGGCGCTATACAAATAATCAATCAAGACTTCCTGTCATTGAACCTTTCCTTGAAATCCTGCTTTTGAATTCTGAACCCTGCCTACGATAGCTCCTGCGTTACAACCCCTCTCCTGTTTTGCTATTAAGAATATCCAGTTCATCACGGATATATTTTCTGCCTTTCTGCAAGCTCTGTTTTCTGTAAGCAATTCTGCTTCACAGCCTTTCCCTCTTTCTCTCTGCAATCCCAGTCTCTTGCTTTACTGTCATTTGCTCCCATTATACAATTCCATGAATTTGCTGAGTTGGCAGCAAGAAACAAGTTACTTACCTGTAACTCTTGTTCTCCAGCATGGGTCTTACATGTATTCACATGCTCACGAATATTCCCCGTCGTCAGCAATAAAAAGCACTTTAGCTTTAGGCTAAAAACTGCAGGTCACTTGAACAGCCGAGTGCTATCACCTTGGGTCAATGCCACAGCCAATAACATTCATCCTCCCAAGCTCCGCCCCTGGTTGCAATCTTCAAATGTGGCTGTGCACGTAAAGTGGCAGTAGTAACAAACAAGAGCCAATGGGGGAAGGAGCAAGAGTTTGCATGCAAGACCCATGCTGGAGAACAAGAGTTACAGGTAAATAACTTGTTCCTTCTCGAGCATGCGGCCTTACATGGATTCACATGCTCATAAATACAATTACACAGAAGTACACTTACACAAGCACAGGAGGTGGAAAGACACCTGGAACAGACTCACCTTGTGCAAACATGTTGAAAAGCAAAGCTTGCCGAGATGATACTCCTCCCTGGAATACCTGTCGGCAGTAGAAACTTGTAAAGGTTTAGGTAGACCTCCACGTAACCGCCCTGCAGATATCCAGTAGCGACACACCAGAAAGGAACGCTGTTGTCAATGCAATGGCATTGGTGGAGGTGGCTCTCGGCCTGCCCGGTAAGTCTGATGGGTAGATGATGGCAATGCATGATACAAGCCAAGACCCACCTGGAGATGGAAGCCTTGGACAAATCCTTCCCATGCCCCAACGGTTCAAATTGATGAAAAGTCAAGGAGTCTTTCGAAAGTTCTTTGTGCGTACAACATAGAACTTCAAAGCATGTGCAACGTCCAGTGGATGAAGCAGGTGAAGAAGGGATTGCAAATAAAACTGGCAGAACCAAAGGCTTGTTAAAAGGAAAGTCTGAAGGGACCTTTGGCATAAAGGAAGGATGAGTTCAAA
Source organism: Ambystoma mexicanum (assembly GCF_040938575.1). NCBI lineage: Eukaryota > Metazoa > Chordata > Amphibia > Caudata > Ambystomatidae > Ambystoma > Ambystoma mexicanum. The sequence goes on along the minus strand of NC_090934.1, from coordinate 956,475,581 downwards.
GAACCACTTTAGCTGGGTGGAACGACAAATACAGAGGGTTACATGAGTGAGCCTGTTTTTCCCCTCAATACATTTGTCAGAGGTATTAGTCACCAGGCAGGTGGTCTTCCAAGAGAGAAACTTCAAGGAGGCCCGATGTATAGGCCCCCACCAATTTCAACAGTAGCCCATTCAGCTACCACTCGGGGGAAGGAGCCTTCGCTGGACGGAACCTTCTGTAGAGGCCCCCAGAGGAACTCCTTAACGAGCCTGTGTGACCACAGGGAGAGCTTTCCCAGAGCACAGGTGTACTGCAATATGGTAGCCAGGTGTACACCTTGATAGATGCATGGGCAAGGACAGACTTGGCCAGCAAGAGCAAGGAAGACATTGTAGAAACGTTATGCACATCGGTGAAATCCTCTGTGAACGACACAACAATGTAAAGAACTTCCCACTTGTGTTTGTAGCAGGCAAGTGTAGATGGAGCACTGGTCCTGGCTAGAATGCTCTTGCATTACGAAGGCACCAAGTAGTGCCCATACTCTAGGGCTACAAGAGCCAGGCTGTCCGGCTCAGGGACCCTGCGTCGTGGTGCAGGATTGACCCTCCTTGCCTGCAGAGCAAGTTTGGAAGAGGAGGCAGTTTGATGGCTGGAAACACCAACAGATGAGAAGGTCGTAGTACCGGATCTGTCTGGGCTACGCCGGCGCAATGAGGATCATCTTGCAGTGACATTGTTTGAGCCTGTTGATCATTCATAGTAACAGAGGAATCGGCGGCAATGTGTACAGGAAGAGGCCCTCCCAAAGGAACAAGAAGGCGTCCCCCAGACTCCTGACTTGAGGATACCTTCTGGCAAACCTTTGGCACTTGGTGTTGGCCGCTGTCACAAAGAGGTCGATTTGAGGGAGACCCCACTCCTTGGAGGCAATAAACTTGTGCTTGCTGGAACTCACACTTGTGGCAGGGTCGGAGCTCCCTGCTGAGAGAGGCTACAATGGTGTTTTGAACGCCTGCCAGGTGAAAATGGGACAAGAAATGTCAATTGAGCAATGGTCCACTGCCACAGATTCTGCGCGGCAAGAAAGAGAACGGCCCTGCTTCCTGATGTACGACATGGAGGTGGTGCTGTCCTTGAAGACTCGTACCAATTTCCCCTGGAACTGAGGCTGAAAAGACACGAGAGCCCAGAAAGCCACCTGTACTTCCAGGACGTTGATGTGCAATTCCTTTTCCTTCGGGAGCCAGAGGCCTTTGACGTAGGATTGGCCCGGATGGGCACCCCAACCTTCCAGAGAGGGATTGGTCGTGACAGCCTCCTGATACGCAGGGATCTGAAAGGGAGCACCCTTTGAGAGACGAGGGCGAATGGACCATCAATGCAGGGCATGATGCAATGCCCGATTGAGGCGATCTTGTCGGTCCATGCTTCCGTGACCTGCTTCCATCTGTCATCCAGAAAATCCTGAAGCGGTCTCATCTGAAGCCTGCAGTGAGGAACCATCCGCAGAATGTCCCCGTCTGCCCCCTGCACTCCCAGGATGGCTTTTATCCTGTCTTCAGACTGTGTTGCCAGACATGTGACAGTATTGATGAGTGAACCCAGGAAAAGTGCTTTCTGGGATCGCACTACACAGGATTTGGGATAATTTCTGGAGAAACCAAGAGAGGCTAGCATCTGGCTAGGTTTTGCTGTATGCCATACTGCCAGGTCGTCCGAGCAGGACCGGATTAGCCAGTCCTCAGGTATGGATAGACGTAGACACCCTTGTGGCAAAGAAACGCTGCAATCCGGGCCAAGCACTTAGTGAATACCCGATTTCAGGCTGAAAGGCAGTGTCTTGAATTGGCAGTTGCTTCTGTGGATGACGAACAGGAGGAATTTCATTGATTCTGAAAAATGGGGATGTGAAAATACATGTCCTCCAAATCCAGTGATGCCAGGAAATCCCCTCTCTAGCTGCTCGAGCACAATGCTGCAACTTGATCATCCTGAACTTCTAGGATTTTCGGAACTATTTAAGAAGACTTAAGTCCAGGATGGGTCACCACACTCCAGAATTTTTCTGAACTAGAAAGTATCTGGCGTATACTCCGGAACCCCACAGTCGTAGAGGGAAAAGTGCTATTGTCGCCTATGCTCTATGCACTGGTTATGGTGAGTGGGCGATTGGATTGAGGAATGACAAGGGAATCACATGGGTGGAAATGGGCGGAGTGGAATACAAGATGAGCCTTTTTGCATACAACGCTGTACTCTATATTACAAACCCGCGTACCTCCGTTACCCCAAGACCGGTCAGGGTTTAAGTTTAATTTGGAAAAATAAGTGGCATATTTGGCAGGTACATGGAGCCAGGCAGACAGGAACTATATAGGGGGCCTTGGCTTCTGGGTACAACCGGAGGGGTTTCGATATCTAGGGGTTGACATTCCAGGAGACACCAAGGACCTGTTTAGTTAAAGCAACCTACCCCTCTGGGATAAGAAACAGACCTGCAGGGCTGAGGATGGTGAAATCTCTCTTGGATGGCATGCATAAATTTTATTAAAATGATGGTTGTCCCCAAATTTGTTTCTTTTCCAGATGCTCCCGTCTGTGGTCCCGGCTGCCTTTTTTCTGACCATCCAGAGGGCACTTTTGTGCGGTTTATGGGCCGGGACAAAACATAGGGTGGCCTTTCAAAGGATGAGGGTGGGATTTCCAGATATCATGACATACTATAAAGCAGCGCAATTGTGTATCCTGGTAGACCATCTAGATGCCAAGCTAGGAAAACAATGGGTTGACATGGACAACACTGTCCTCATGCTGGTCCCATTGGGAGAATGGATATGGGTTCCCCAAAAGGAGATTCACAGAGGGATGCCAATTCATCCCATATTGGAGGTATTTTAGTCACTATGGCATGACAACAGCATCATACAATGGTTGTCAACATGGCCCTCGTCCCTCAACTTCATTTGGGCCCCCCCCTAGAAATTCGATTGTTGACCCATCACAGTTCCAATCCTGGTACAAAGCAGGCCCTTCAACAGCAGGTCAGATGTGGGAAGAGGGTAGGTTTGTGTCCCCGGACCGACTTGGAGAAAGTCTCCATATTGGAAGACTCTTGATCGTTCGCTACTTACAGCTGAAAGAGGTGCTTACAAAGCAATGGTGGGGGGGAGAGGGAAGGAACAATATGCGATGGGATCTCACCTTCTTTGAGAAAACACGATTGCAATTGTGAGAAAGGCATGGCATCAAGAGATGACGGACACAGTTTCAAAAGCTTTATTTTGCTGGTCAGGATGGTGTAATGCCCAACTTGCCTTGTCTCTAATGTGGAAAGGTTCCCTAAAATAAAGTAAGCTAAGGGAAATCTAAGCCTGTTAATCCAAAATAAAATGTCTGTCAAAACCTATACTTGCCCTTACTTCTATATGATAATGTGTAGGGGACTGGATAAACTCAATAGTGTTCAAAGTAAAATCAGGATGGCAATGGAGTTCTTCTGTAGCTCCCTTCCCCAAATTCAAAGCACTCAGGATCTCACAATTCAACAGGCTTGTCAGGATTCAAAAGTTCAAAGTACCTTATTTCTCACAATTGGTATCACAGCCTTCCCTTGTCCAAGCTCAAACCCTTCTTAGAATCACAAAGTTAATTTTATACAAAGTTCCTTGGGTTTCCACAGGATCCCATTTCCTGGAATCAAACCTTCTGTACCATACACTTCAAAAGGCTTCTCAGACTTCCCTTGCCCAAGTTTGAAGCCCCTCTTTGATTTATTCAGCATCAGCATGTGTTAAGATCCTCCTCTTACTGATGATCTCCACGTCGCACCCTCCATTCCATCGGATGCTTTCTTTGTGCACGCGTGACTGAATAATTGAAAAAGATACCATCAAGCTGCAGTTTGCCTTTATTCTATCAGGGCGAGCTGAGCACTTGCAAATGGTGCATTTCTCCCTCATCTCCACTATTCTCAGTTTGTCCACATTGGTGCATATCTCTCTGTTGGCTTTTCAAGATGGACGCACGCATTTTGGGTCTGTAACTACCCTCGTGGATTTAGCTTTTTGTAGTCCGTGATTGGCTGTTTGCAGCTTTATCTGCCAATCATGGCGACTGGAGGCGGGAGCCGGCCCAGCAAATCAAAGGCCCGCATCTAAGGCCCTGTCTGCTCCTTGTCCGCTACCAGGACGCTACTTGGGAACTCTATCCGACATGAGCCTCCATGGTGCTGCCACCACACACCTCAAAGAAACCTGCACTTACCATGACTTTCACTCCTTAATCAAGGGTTAGTTTCTCTCCTTCTGGAATACTGCTACCCTCTTGACTTTCAATTTCCTTCTCTGCTTGTCTCCCTTGCTTCACTCCTGATTGCATTGTGTTTTGCACCTACTGCTACCATCTGGTTTGTGTTGCAATTTCAAATCTAGTTGGGTTTTTTTGCATTTGGTTAAACTCAAATCTACTTGGGTTTTTTGCATTTGGTTAAACTCAAATCTATCTGTGCTTTGATAATGTGCAGTGCCCTCTGCTTGTATTACAGGCACTCTCTAACCCACTGGCCCAGTGACTGGGCTCTACCACTTGCCCTATTCCTACCCGTTTTCCCTCCCCCCCACTCTTCTCGCTATCTCTCCCATGGCACTTTGTTTCCCCATCTTCTCCAACTGTTTCTCCATTGACTAGCCTTCCCTTCTCACTAAATCTGGTAGGAAGAAGTTCAAAAGGATATCTTGGCCTCTAAACCTGGTCTCCCCATTGCAGACAGCTATTCCAGCTATTCCTCCAGACAGACCCTCACTCACATCCTCTGTTGTTCCTTCACCAGATTTATGGACTCTTCATATGACTTCTGTGCTCTGACCTATCTCCTCCTCTCCCGTTACTGGTGGCACCCGCTGGGAAGCTCTCATGGCACCCTTAGACTCCTCAAGGCCATCATTAATGTCTACCTAAATGGCACCATCATGGTCCAAGGCCTTCAGGCCAATCTCCTACTCTTTGATAGGCGCTTCCCTCGCCTTATCAATTTACTCTCATCTCCTGCTGCCCCCTGCCTCTCCTCTCCTGCTTCCCAGTCTCCCCCCTCCACCCACTCCTTGGCTAACTTGCCTTCTCTTCGCTCCTCTTCTGCCCCTCCTCAGACTCTGTCACCTCCGGAAGGCGTACGTCTGATTTTTACCCCTCCCCGGAAGGCCTTTAAGGCTGGAAACCTTCATCTTACCACTGAACTCTTGGCTCTGATGTCAAACACTCCTGTGAAATCTGCCACCTCCTTGCAGAACTTGACCTCGATGTCCTCGGTCTCACCGAGACATGCTTCACGGCCAGCTCTGTCACAAGCTTTGACACTACTCCCTGATGGATAAAAGATCCTCTCCGCACTCAGATCCACTCGGGCCAGAAGGGGTGTAGCCCTGATCTTTCTTGAGTGGATTCCTGTCCATCATTCCCATGCAGACCTACTCCTCTTTCGAATGCCTTGTCTGCAGGTGCGCTCTCTTTCTCTCTCTCTCTCTCTCTCTCTCTCTCTCTCTCTCATGGCTACACTCTAACCTTGGCCACTATTTATCGTCTTCCTGGTCAGTTCAGCTCCTTCCTCTCGGAGTGGGCGGACCTCTCCTCCTCCCTCCTGTCCTCAACCACTCAACTCCTTCTTGGTGACCTCAATATCCAACTAGTTTCAACCTGTTCCTCATCTGTACTCTTTCGTAACCTCCGATTCCCTCTCCCTCCCTATCCTCCCCTCTGGCCCAAAACGCTCTGCAGGACACACACTTGATGCTTTGATCTCCTTCAACCTCCCCCTCTCCATCCCTCTGACCACTCCTCACTCGTGGAGTGATCACTTCCTCCTCTCCGACCATCTCACCCTCTCTACCGCCACAGGCCAAGCCAACACCAACACTGCCACCTACCTTCTCGGACATCCTGCCCATGAAGCGTGTGTCACTTGAGGCTTTCGCCGCGACCTTCTCTCTCCCCCCCCCCCCCCCCTTCCTCCGGCTGACTCACATCCTGACACAGCCCTTTCTTTGCTCTACTCTTCTATCTCTGATACTCTAGATGTTCTTGCCCCTGTCAGGAGGAAATGTTTAAAGACCAAAGCCAAGAGCAATTCATGGTACAACTCAGACCTAGCTGCCCTTAAACATAAGTGCAGGGTTGCTGAGAGGAAATGGAGGGCTTCTTGTTCATCCTCTGGCAACTGGCCTGCCGCCTACTCCAAAGGCAATACTGACTTTGTCCATACTAAGAAGAGAGCCCACATACAAGCCCATGTTTCTGCAGCATCTAACAACTCGGCCAAACTCTTCAAAATCTGCAAGGAGCTGGCCAACCCTGCTGAATTCTCTACCTCTCCTGTCACCTCCCAGGCCCTTTACACAGCCCTTGCCTCTCATTTCATCTCCCTTGACAAGGTTTCTCGATAAGTCTGACCTATGAAAGTCTCGTCAAACAGGTTCTTCCCTGTTCCTTCAAAACCATCAAGGACCACATTGACACCCTTGCTCCTGCCCTGGCCAATTTCTGCAACCTCTCCATTGCCTCAGGTAAATTCCCCCTCCACCTTGAAGCACTCTTGTGCACCCTCCTAAGAAACCCACAGCCGACGCCTCCTGCCCAGCAAAATATTGCCCGATCTTCATCACACCTATTCTTGGCAAACTCTTGGAAAAGCTGCCCATCTCGCAGCTTAACCTCTACTCTGACTACAAGTGGCCATTGAACGACCTAGTTTTGCAGGAGATCTTTCACAAATGGGGCCTCCCGGGTCAACAAGAAGTGCCATCTGTTAGCCTCCTGGCAGGGCCAGGGCCCAGGCTCCCTGGGAAATGCCTTTCAGATCAGGTGGATGGAATAACAGCATGCGCCTTTCCACCCACTCCGCTGATTCAAAGGGTGATGTATGTGCAAGATCAAGAAATCTCGCCTCCTCAGCATCATCCTTATAGCTTCATGGTGGCCAGCCAGGCCAAGGTTTTCTGAGCTGCTCAGTGTCTCGGAGAGACCTCCCATTCGCCTGCCGACGGGCCCAGCACATCTTCAGGGACATCCACCCTGCACCAGAGAAATTAGCCCTCACAGCATGGTTCCTGAACAAGTCACGCTAGGACATCTCAGCCTCTCTACAACGAATCTGAAGATCGTAAAGGGTGCCAGGAGCACATCTACCGGGGCCCACCCAGTAGAAGAGCAAGTGGACCAGGTTCTGCCACTGGGCAGACTAATAGGCATTAACCCTCTGCCATGTTCCCTGGACGACGTACTCTCTTTTTCGGCACATCACGCTCATTCAGGAGTGCAGGTGGACACTTGCTGCACTTACCTGGCAGCCATTGGGGCTTACAGAAACTCTGAGGAGAGCTTTTCCTCTTCCAACCCGATTGTCAAGAAACTTGACTGGTCTCGCCAGGCTCTATCCACCCATCAAGAAGCCAAACCGCGTGTGGGACCTCAACATAGTCTTGGGTGCCCTGGCACACAAACTATTCGAACCAATGGCATCCGCAGACATCAGGTTAGTCACCATTAAGACAGCCTTGTTAGTCGGCTTCACCTCGGCTTTCAGAATCAGCGAAATTCAGGCGAGGGTTGCCTCGGATCTATACACGTTTCACAAGGACATGGTAGTCCTACGGACGCACCCAACGTTCCTTCCTAAGGTGCCTTCCGCATTCCAGCTTAACGAGGAAATTGTGCTGCCCACGTATTTTGCTGTGCCCAAAGGCGAGGCGCAGAGAGTGCTGCACTGCCTCAACATCAGGCGTTCACTGAAATTCTACTTGGACAGGACGAAGAGCTTTCGCAAGTCGGACGCTCTATTCTTCACCTTTGGAGGTTCAAGACCGGGGTATCAGGCATCCAAGGCCTACATAGCCCGTTGGAGGTCTCAGCCATCAAAGAAGCCTAAGAGGGACAGCAAAAGCCACCCCTGGCCAACATGCATGCCCACGCGGTTGGAGCCAAGGCAACTGCCATCGCTTTCCAGCAGCATGCCCCCTGGCAAGTCATAAGCAGCCACATGGGCCACCCCTTCGGTTTTCTGCAAGCACTACTGTTTGGATGCCGGCTCTAGATCAGAAGTGGCTCGGACAGGCGGTTCTTAGGAACCTGTTTAAGAACGGTCTCCTCTCCACGCTGGGGCTACATTCAGTTTTAATTGCCCATGCAGTATGGAGGAAAGGGGACGGATGTAAGAATTATTATAAGTTACTCACGCTAATGACTAATGTACTCTTAGTCCTTAGTCCTCTTTCCTCCATATGTCCCACCGGCCTCCCCCCTAATAAAACTGGTGTCATTAGACAATGTCAAATCTATTGTCGACGCGTCTATGGGGGCTGAGGTGTGTCGCTGGAGGTCGGAGTCAGGGCAGCACATGCTCGCAGGGCCGCAACCCCGCACACCTCTAAATTTAAAGGGGAAGAAGTTTGTATTCTGGTGAAAATGGTTCCGTCTCCCATCCCTCGCAAGGGACGCCCATGCAGTATGTAGGGAAGGGGACTACGGACTAAGTACATTAGTCACTATGGTGAGTAACTTATAATTACTCAAAGCTATTCTCCCTAAACAACTGGGCAGCTCTCTCCAAAACCATGTCTGACCATTTCTGCATTTTAGGAAAACACCTGCTACCCAGATGCAGCAGGGCGCCACACAACAAACTCAGGGGTGAGGGTCAGGAGGAGAGGAGCGAGTTCACTCTATTACACTTCCACAGCCCCAGAGAACTGCCAAGGCGGGGTGAGGTGGGATTTCTTTAGTGTGTGTCCATAGGCGGTCTCTTACTTTTTTAGGGGGAGTATATGTATCCTCAATGAATGTACTTATGTCTTCCATCAGCCGGAAGACCGAAACCCCCCAATCTCAGGGGAGGGTCAGAGTTTCACACTTGATTCTAGGCTTCTTCCTATTCTATATAAACTGGGGCACCAGAACCTGCAATTTCACAAAGAAGGGCTCTGAGAGGGGCATGGTGAGGGCCGTAAATAAGTACATAAGGTGGGGAAGGCTATTCATGTTCACGGATACCATTTCGCCAAACCAAGAGAGGGTTAGGGGCCCCCAGCACAGGTGGTGTGTTGTTATTCTCTTTAGGAGGGGATTGTAGTTGAGCTCAACTAATCTATCCAGATCTCTAGGGAGGTGAAGGCCCAGATACGGTGAGGACGCATCCTCGACCCTCATACCCCCTATTGTACTTCTATCTCTGACCTCTTGGTCATCTCCTCCCATGGGCATAACACTTGATTTGGACAGATTTATTTTTAGGCCTGAAAACTTGCCAAAGGATTGCATCTGGCGGAGGAGTTCTGGTTGTGATTTTGATTTGTCTGTAGCAAGGAAAATCATCAGCAAATAATGAAAGTTTAAAGTCTACTTCCCTGCAATGGATTCCCGTAATCCCCTGGTTTGATCTAATGGCAATAGTTAGGGGCTCCATGACCAGAGCATACAGCAAGCAGGGGTGGGACAACCCTGCCTCGTCCCTCTAGTGAGCTACAGGGGGGAGGAGACACTGCCACTGACCGCCACTCATGCCGATGGACCATCATAGAGTGTTGCAATCTAGCCCTAGCCTACTCAAGACTTTACCCACATACTGCCACTCAACGTGGTTAAAGGCCTTCTCTGAGTGAATGGATATTAGATGTGCCCCCAACGTCTGGATTTGTGCATTAAGATTATGGTCTTCCTTAAGTCATCCGCTCCCTGCCTACTTAGGATAAATCCCACCTGATTCCCATGAAGCAGCGAGTGCATATGATATGCCTGTATATTGTCCAGCAGGTTTGACAGTATCTAGCAGAGTAACATCAGTGTTCAGCTGAGAGATGGGTCTATATGAGTGACAAGATAGGATCCCTCCCCTTGGGTAGAACTACAACTAGGGCACCAAGCATGGACTATGGAAGGGCGCTTGTCTCCAGGGTATGGTTGAATAGCTTGGCCACGAACAGCGCCAGAGTGGAGCGAAATTTCGTATAGAAGAGTGCTGTAAAACCATCCTCCCCTGGAGTAGTACCCCCTTTCATACCACTAATTGTATCAACTACTTCCTGGGAAATAATAGGGGCTTCCAGGGGTTCTGAATTTTCTGGTTGGAGACGTGGAATCCGGAGAGAGTCAAGGAAGTGGTTCACCTCGGATCCGTCTCCATTGTATTCCGAGGTGTACAGTGTCTTATAGAATACCTCAAACTCCTACGCTATCAGCTGGTCCTCAAAGAGCCTCTCACCCACAGCCGAGCCAATCACATCCACCCTCCGGCTATTCCTCAGCTCCCTCAACCTCCATGCCAGTATCTTGTCAGCCTTTTCACCATTTTCCATATATTTTTGTTTCGGGAAGGCTAATTTTCTTTCCCTTTGGCTGACCAGAAGGGCCTTTAGTTTAGCTCTATGTTCTTGCAGTTAGGCTCATTATCCTGGAAACATTTGGGATTTCAATATACCCCCGGCTGAATAGTTTTCATTTTCTCTCTAAGGTTATTTTCCCCCCGAACCCTCTTTCCCTCTTCCTCCTTGACCCCAGTCCTATTAGAACCCCTCTTATCGTGGCCTTGAATGCCTCCCAGACAACCTGACGTGTCAACCTCCCCATTGTCATTCATTTCAAAAAATTATTTAATCGCCTTGAGGAGTGCATGGGCTTACTCTGTCACGTAGAAGCAAATTGTTGCATGACCACCTAGAGCTGCCTCGGGGCATCCCAATTTGGACCTTCACCAGGTCATGATCTGACCACTGGATAATCTCAACCAAAGACTTTCTCTAGCATGGGGGAATCTAACAAGATGTAATCTATCCTCGAGAACGTACCGTGGACCCTCGAGTAATAGGTGCATAAAGGGTCCCGTCCTTGTCCCCTTGTGTGGGTGTCTGGCAAACCGAGCTCTGTGTTAATCTTCTGAAAGCAGGCAGTCGATCGCAGTTGCGCTGCGATGTAGGAGCAGGGATCCACCCTTTCTGTCACACTCGGGGTGTAAAATAATATTGAAATCGCCTCCTATTATCAAGGATCCCTCAGCAACATTTCGCTCCTAAGCGATTCCCAGTACTGGGCTTGGGCTTCATTTGGGCAGTAGAGGGGAAACCACTGAAATGATAATGCCCTTAATCTCCACCGTTAGCATAAGAAATCGACCCTCTGGGTCTTTGCACTGTCTCTTTGGCATAAACTGCAGCCTACTGGATACTAGGAGGGCAACTCTTTTTGGTTGCGCCAGATGTGGGATATACCTCCTTTATTGACCTGGCTCTCAAAGCTGGTTCCCTCCCCTCAACCAGTGGGTCTCCTGTAGGAACATGAGGTCCAGCTTTAACCAATTGAATTCCCTTACGACTAGGAACCTTTTATGAGGGGAATTCAGGCCTCTCACATTTAGAGAACCCAACGCCAGGGTGTATCTCAAATCATCCATTGGGTAGGCGCACAAATCTTATGCCCTTACTCCTCAGGATTCCAAGGTGCACTCCCTCCAAGGCTTGGTACCCTATCCCTTCCTGAATACCTAAATATTTCCCTCCGAACTGTACCGGACATTGGTAGTTTGCAAACATTGAATCTTATATCAAATAACGACTCCCCGCCCCCAACTTACCAACCCCACCCCCGCCACAGCGATTGGACTGCAGGCGACATGGTATTGTCGCCGATCCAGGCACCAAGTCCCACACCCCCCCCCTCGGGCTTGGATGAAGCAAAATACCACCTGAGCTCACCCCGAAAAGCCTGGCAATGAACAAAAACTTACGGACATCCCCCTTCCCCCAGGAACAAAGAAAAGAACTTGGTAAAGCTCCCGCTTAGAAGAGCTGAACAGCACCAAGAGATAGTGCCACACATCAGAAACATTGGCCAGTGTCTTCAGAGGCAAAGAAAGGATCGTAGAGAACTTTGTTTACTTCGCTGACCCAGGAGCAGGACAGATTCAACCTCGGCTGTCTTTAGATGACAGGACGCCGGATTTAGTTTCGGAACCCCTTTAGCCTGGAGCCACTTTGTTAGAGGCCCACACAACCTCCTCCTTGTCAGGGTACACCCTGAAAGGTCTTGGTAGATAGTTATTTGCGAGCTTCGCAACTCTATCGGGCCCCTCTTCCTTGCCAACTCCAAAATCTTTGACTTCTCTGCAAAGTAGTGGAACCTTGCAAGCACAGACCTAGGCCCCCTGGAGCTCGCTCCAGCTCTATGGGCTCTGTCAATCGTCCCTTGTCGAAAAGCTTACTGACCACTACATTGATTGCTTTCATGATGTCACTTTGAATCTAGCCTTCATGCTCCAGGAAACAAAAGGAACCTCAGGTTGTTGCGGCATTCTCGGTTTTCCAATCATCCATCTTCAGAGAACACATTTCCTCTCTCTCATTCCAATCTTCGAGAGCCGCATGTCGATTTGGGTTTCCAAAAGGTCTACAGAGGTTCAGTTACCTTCAATATTTTGAATGTGGTTGTCCATACTGTCCACTCCTTGGTCCAAAACATCAAGCCGCCTCCCATTGTCAGCCCAGAAGCCCCTAATTTCTTCTAATAGGGCCGTCATGCTTTTGCTCACTGATTGACCATCTTCTGCATTGGCTGATGAGGTGGCAGGCAGGGTTGTTTGTGGCAGAATTTTTGAAGCGAGTCCACCCAGCAGATGGATGGGAACTGATGGGGTAGGGGGATCCCTCCCGGGCTTAGAGTTGGTCCTCTGCTGTGTGAATTCTCTGGAGGGCTGGTGCAGCAAGGGGGGGGGGGGGGGTGCGGATACACTCTGGCGGGTGTCAGGGGGGGCGGCAATTAATTTGAACCTTGACGAATGCTGTGATGGAAATATAACTTGAATCAGACGCTGTGCACGGTGCGCATGGACCAATCTGGTTTCCGCCCAGGCGACAGCACGGAAACAGCTCTAGTAGACCTGAAACCACAAATGGACCAGATCAGAGATAGAGGTGACCTAGCTATCCTCCTCCTCCTCCTCCTCCTCCTCCTCTTAGACCTCTTGGCGGCTTACGATCTGGTAAAACACAGCATACTATGCAGTCAACTAGCAAGTGATGCCCACTTTTCCCAACAATGCCACAGCATGGATGAAATGGTTCTTGTCAAACAGAGTGATGAGTCTTCTCCTCCTCAGCAGCTAGCCCTACTCCAGTCACTTGTGGAGTGCCCCAGGGCTCATGCGTTTCACCTACCATGTACAACGCATTTACTAAAACTCTCTTCGATAAATGGGACCATTTGGGCGTCACATACAAATTATGCTGACGATACCCAAATACTTATCCCTATCACGGGCAACCATATCACTGACACGAATGCCATAAATGCTATCTACCACATGATCCAGGCATGGATGACGGAATGAGCTGTGTCTTAATAAGACCGGAATCCTGATCCTGTGCAGCCAAGCAAAGCTTAAAAATCTCTCACCACTGTACCAATCCTTCAATATAGATGGTAACATGATCATTACCACCAAAGAAGTTAACACCCTAGGCGTCCATCTCGACTCTTCACTCACCCTTACAAGGCAAGTCAACGCCATCACCTCGGCATCCACCTACACAGCTAAACTTATCACGGCATGCAGACCCTATCTCACAGTAGAGAATGGTATCACCCTGGCAAGAGCACTCATCCTCTCTAGGATCGACTACTGTAATGCTATCTTTGCAGGCTCATCGACCAAAAACATCTCAAAACTCCACATTGTGCAGAATAACTCCATAAGATCAGCACTAAATCGCCCCAAATCAGAGCACATCTAATCTGCCAGAGGAAACATTCACTGGCTAGCAGTGAAGGACCAGTTCAAATTTAAAGTACTTACACATAAATGCCTAGCCAACACTGCCCCTCGTTACCTCTCCAATTTGATATAAAAAAAAAACAATCATCCAGAGCCACCCATGCTGCTTACCTCGGGCAACCAACTAAGGCCAGATACAAAAGACAAAGAGCAAGCGGAGCAAGCTTCCCAGTTAAGGCAACCAATTACTGGAACGCACTGCCAGTGGACATAAAACTAGATCCTGCCCTACTCTCATTCCACAAAAAACTAAAAACTTGGCTCTTTACTCAAGACACCAACTCTCACTCTCCCTAGCTGCTAGCAACTTGGTATGACCTGCACCTGACCATGTAAGGCATCTCAAACCATGTAACCATATTCTTAAGTTGACAACTCGCTATGCAATGCCTTAAGCCTACACTACCTCAGTTTTTTGCATAACCAGTAACCACATACGTAAGCATGCTGCATGTACTTTCTGCAAACGTGCTGAAAATGTAACCATATTCCTAAACTGTTGTACCCAGATGCCTGAAGGTTAGGTGCACCTTACAAATGTAATAATTAATAAATAAACTGTTGTGGCGGATACAAAGCACCGTGAGTATGCAAGTGACACGCTGGCCGCAGTGCAAAGGACACTTATGCCGGACACTTGAATGGACGCAGAGGCTGCATCTACGCCCCTTAAGGTAATCCCAACTCCTAAAGATAATCCTAGCTAGGGCCTCCTGTTCAGCGAGACACCGAGACATGAAAATGTCGGTCCCTTTAACGTCCATGGGTCAGTAACTCCAAGTACAGCATATTTGGACAATATGCTGTTTAAAGAGCCAAAAACCCCTCTAATCCGACGAGCTGCAATTGAATCCTTTGATTCAATTGAGACAAACTAACTGGCGTCAAAAGGGATTCCAGGGGGCTTAGCAGACTTCCAACGCGATCCGAGTTACAATAAGTTTGCTGCTGATTTGGCAGAAGGTAGCACACAACATCCTGCCAGTCTGAATAAACTCCCACATTCAACACACACGCCGATACCCGCTGAAGAAACGCAGGAGGAACATGAGGTTAACTAATGCAAATAAAGACGCTAATAAAAACTCACCAGAGCTCTTGACATACCCAGGAGGAGCTTGATGCCGTGGTGTTTGCCGAGACTGGCAAGGAGGGGCAACCATTCCCTGCCAAAAATCCATTCACATCTGGTTCAAAGTCAAGCAACATCACGGATAGCAATACCAACAAAGGCCTATTTGAAGGGGATACCAGAGAGCGACCAATGCAGACAACTGCTCATGAAGGGAGCTGCCCTAGGATCAACTACTATGGCATCAGCTTCCTAGGGAAAACAACGGCAAAGCGAATGGGAAAAAACATCAAAACTGATGGCCCACAAAATAAAAAAAATATTAGGAAACCAGGTGGCCTAACGTCATTCAACCAATCGGCCTGCTGTTTCTTCGTCCAAGACCCTGGTCCCCTTATGCAGAGAATACAACCTCTGAGTCTGCTATAAGCAGCGGCCAAGCAACATTCTCATGAAGAGATCCCAGACCAACTACTCTTGGAGAGCTCTATCGTGACTGAGGGTGCATGCTTGCCACCTAAAAAGCATTTCAGGGCGGACCCTACTAGTCCATGCAGTGCAAAACAAAGCAGCAGCGAAATCAGCATATAAAACACTGCAACCAGCAACAAGAAAAACTTCTAGATAAGTGGGTTGTTGGACACCTCTAGAAAAACCGCTATGGAGTCAAACCATCTTAACATGGGTTCACCCCCCCCCCCCAGTGCCAAAGCCTTTTTTGGCGATTTTGGTATTTCGCCATTCAATGCCTTCTAACATTTTCTGTTTCATTAACCCCTTAATTGCCAAGGACGAGGTATCTTGTCCTTGGCAACAGGGCAATGATCCCAGGACGAGATACCTCGCCCTTGGCAATTAAGGGGTTAAACAAATTACCAAATAGGTAATCTAAATGGGGCTGCTAAGCGAGGAAGACAGGATTTGATTGAAGATATTACACACAAAGGACAAGTGGTAAAACGTTGTGCATCAACCACGACCCAAACGGATGCCCCCAGCAAAGACCAAATGGGGAGCCCCCAAGAGAAGTCTAGAGAAGAACAAGTTACTCTCTTACCTGGTAACGTTCTTTCGCTGGGATGGTCCGACGACGTATTCCATATCTATGACAGTAATCACCACAGCTGTGCTGCTTCGGAAAATCTTCGGTGTCTGCGTCCTGCGTCGATGACGTCGATACGCCGTGCTCGAGGACCTCCTCCGACGGCACTGGATGTTATAAGTAGGACGCACGACGCCCGTAGCCTCAGTTGTAGTTTTTTTCCAGAACGTGTGCCACCAGTCTTCTGCCAGTCTGACACACAAAGCCTTGCGGAAATGTAAGCTGCAATCGCATAAGAAATTCTGTAGCGGGGAAGGTAGGGAGGGAGCGATATGGAATACGTCGTCGGACCATCCCATCGAAAGAACGTTACCAGGTAAGAGAGTAACTTGTTCTTTGAGTGGATTGGGTCCTCCGACGTATTCCATATCTACGACAGACTCCCAAAGCAGTACCAATGCAAGGAGGTGGGAAAATAATTTAGAAAACAGAAATTTACCATGCCCAATCAAATTGCGGAGTAAAGGACCGCCTTGCCAAAGGCCAGATCCTGACCCCGGATGGAATCGAGGGAATAGTGATGTACAAAAGTATGTCCCGAAGCCCAGGTGGCTGCATCACAGATGTTGCGAATAGGAACACCCCTCTGCAGGGCAGTAGAGGCAGCCATACCCCTCGTAGAATGGGCCCGTAAGCCGACCGGTGGGTCCTTACCAGCCAGGCGGTAACAATCAGATAGCCAAAATAATCCAGTGAGACAAAATCTATTTCGTCACAGCCTGTCCCAAACGCTTTCCAGCGTAACCAATAAAGAGCTGATCGTCCACTCTGACCCGGGACATACGTGAAATATAAAAGCTTAACGCTCTCCTAGGATCAAGCCTCGCCTCTTCCTTACCAGGATGTGGAGGAGGATCAAATGCCGGAAGACCAACCTTCTGGCCTAAATGAAATTCCGACACCACCTTCGGAAGAAAAGAAGGATGAACTCCAAGGACAACCCTGTCCTTATGAAACACAGTGAAGGGTGGCTTAACTGGAAGTGCCTGTAACTCACTCACTGTGCAAGCGGAAGTGACCGCAATCAAAAATACAGTTTTAAGAGTTAACAGTCTCAAAGGGCATGAATGCAAAGGCTGAAACAGAGCACCCATCAGAAACTTGAGAACAAGATTCAAATCCCAACCGGGCACCTGGAAAGGTGACGGAGGGAACACATTAGTGAGCCCTTTCAGAAACTGAGAAATTAAAGGAATTTTAAAATAGGAACACTCTTCAGACGAGCGCTTTAATATGGACAGCGCCGCCAGGTAACCTTTAATGGTACCCACTTGAAGGCCAAAGAAAGCAAAAAAGACAGAACCATGGGAATTACACATGCAAAAGGATCCACATTCTTAACCCTGCACCAATCGCAGAACTTTCTCCAACGGCAACGGTACAGGGACTTTGTTGCAGGCCTTCTGACCGAAAGCAACACCTCCATCACGTCTTCAGGGGGGTCCCAATCCTTATACCTCAACCTTTCAGAAACCAAGCGTGAAGGTTGAGGGACCTGACCTCTGGATGGAGAACTTGAACGCCCTCCCGTGAGAACAGATCGTCTCAGTAGGGAAGATGATGTGGACGGCAGATGGACAAGTCGAGAAGGTCCGGGTACCACGTCCTCCGGGCCCACGCCGGAGCAATGAGGATCATCCGGGAACCGAACCTCCGCAGTACTTGCAGGATGACGGGGACTGGAGGAAACGCGTACAGCAGTGGGAATGACCACTCCACCACAAACGTGTCTCCTAAGGCTCAGTTTGGAGGAAATTCCCGTGAGCAGAACCTCTCGCACTTCAAGTTGACACTGGAGGCAAAGAGATCCACTTGAGGGCGAAGATCTCCAGGAGAAACTCCTGAGCCAACTCCCACTCATGAGAGATCACGATCTGCCTGCTCAGAGTGTCCGCCGTCTCGTTTTCGTCTCCATCCAGATGAACTGCCGAGATCGAAACTTCCTGCTGGATTGCCCAGAACCAAAGCTGCATCGCCTCCCTGCACAGAGGAAGTGGCCCTGCCCCCCCCCTTTTTGTTGAGGTACTGCATGGCCACCGTGTTGTCCGTCAGGATCAGGACATTCTTTCCTCGCAGTGTCGGCAAAAAAGCCTTCAAGGCTAGCCTGACGGCCCTCAGCTCCAATAGATTGATATGGAGTCTGGACTCAGAGGGAGACCAACGACCGTTGACTGTCAACTCGTTGGCATGAGCTCCCAATCCCGTGAGGGATGCGTCCATCACGATCGTCACCTCCGGCCAGGGCAGCCAAAATGGAGCCCCCCTCATCAGATTGCCTTTGTCGGCCCACCACAGAAGGTGCTGGGCGATCGAAGACAGCACCTGAACAGGGTCTGACATCCTGCCGGAGGATTGAGACCACTGGAGCTTGAGTGGCCATTGCAAAGATCTCATCCGCAACCTGGCCTCTGGCACCAGAAGAATGCAGGATGCCATGAGGCCAAGCAGTCTCAAGAACTCGAATGCTGGGAGAGTCTGGGCAAGTTAAAACTTGTGCACCATCTGCTTAATGTGATGAGCCCTCACCTGGGGAGGAAAACACTGCCACAGGGACATGTCGACCACTGCTCCGATGTACTGGAGCCTCCAAGTTGGTGTCAAATGGGACTTCTTTAAATTGAGTGAGAAGCCCAGCTTGTAGAGGGAGTTGCAGGTGACTGACAGATGATCCAGGTCTAGCTCGGAAGAGCGCGCACTGATCAACCAATCGTCCACATAGGGGTAGACGTGAATCCCCCCTTTCCTGAGGTGCGCTGCCACCACTACCATGAGCTTGGTGAAGACCCTCGGGGCGGAGGTCAATCCGAACGGCAAGACCTGAAACTGAAAGTGCGAGTCGCCAACCACGCACCTCAGGTACTTCTTGTGCTTTGGATGGATCGGCACATGAAAATATGTGTCGTTGAGGTCGAGAGACACCAACCAATCCTGAAGTTGAAGGGCCTGGAGGACTTGAGAGTAACCATCTTGAATTTGTCCTTCCGGAGGAGTTTGTTCAAACCGCGCAAGTCCAAGATGGTTCTCAATCCCCTGTCTTTCTTGGAAATCAAAAAATAAGGGGAATACCATCCCTTGTTCCTCTCTGCTACAGGCACCAGTTCTATGGTGCCTTTCTCCAGCAGGGATTGAATTTCCTGCACAAGGAGCGGATCCAGACTCTTCAAAGAGATTCCCCAGTGGATTGTCTTGAGGCCTCTGCCGGAAAGGAAGACAGTAGCCGTGGGTTATGATCTCCAGAACCCACACATCTGGCACTCCTACTGTGGCTCCTTTGACTGGCAGCTCCACTCGCTTTACCAAAGGATGAGTAATAACGAAAGGAACCTCCCCTCCATTGCTGTCCCCTAGGACGAAAAGGTGGAGGTTGTCGAACTGCAGCGCCCAACGACTTCGCTGCAGCTTTTGAGGTCTGCAACCTCTCAAGGCTCTCGTCAGCCTTGCTGCCAAAAAGATGTTCCCCATCAAAGGGCATATTGAGGAGCCGATCCTGCACATCAGGAGCAAACCCTGACTTCCGCAACCACGCAAACCTGCGTATCACGGTGCTCGCCGCCATGGACCGGCTGACGCAATCTGCCATGTCCAAACCCGACTGAACGGCCTCACACATGGCATCTTTGCCATCCTGAACCATGGCAAGGAAACCATCCCGTTCATCCCCTTTGGGAATATGTTCAGCCGCCAAGGAAACAGTTCCACAGAGTGTGCGTGAAACGAGACAAGGCACAAATGGAGTTGGCTGCCTGAAGTGTCATACCCCCTGCAGAAAACACTTTCTTCGCCCAGCCGTCAAAACGCTTGTCGTCCCTATCAGGAGGGATGATAGGGTACGACGCCTGCTTTGCTGGGGCCGTAGCCGCCTGCCCCACCAAACTCTTCGGAGTAGGGTGCTTGGACAAGTAGCAGGGGTCACTACTGGCTGGGCGGTATTTTCACAGCAAGACTTGCTCACTGCCGGGAGACTCTCGAGAGCAGTCCAGGCCGCCGCCACCCTCCTCTGCAGAGCCATATGAAACGGCAGTACCGGGTCAGTTGGTGGACCAATGTCGAGGATATCCGTAAGATCATCCTGAACAAACTACCCTGGGGGAGCAGACCATCCTAAGTACTCGGTGACCCGTGACATAAGGCGCCGGTACGAAGAATCGGCATGAGAGCCAGGCTCAGGCCAACAAAACTCCACCTCCGGATAGGTGTCCAGCCCACTAGCATCATGCAGGGACTGCCTCAGGTCCTTAAACTGGCTATGGCCTGAGAGAATCTCGTCAGGCACCGTGTCAGGCATCGTGTCAGGCACCATGCCATCATCAGAGCCCTCATCCACCTCTGAAATGAACTCCAGATGGTGGTAAGAAGGCACAGAACTGAAACCAAAGCCATGCTTGACCTTGGCCAGAGCCTTTCTAGGTGGTTCCCCCGAGCCACGGGATACCCCCGTAGACACAGCCCCAAAAGTTATCGAGTGAATCGGCACCGGGAGAATCGGCGTCGACAACAGACGTGGCGCCAACAGCATCGACGGCGTCGACATAGGCCTCGAAGGCGGAGCCCTGAGCGTGTCCCTCGACAGGCGTCGATGTCTTCCTCGAAGACTTCACAGGTTCACGCGGTCTCGAGCATGTCGAGGACCGGGACCTGGACCAGGCATGCCGAGAACGATTCCCCTTGTCCGAGCGGGACCTTTCCCGCGAATCGTGACGACCACCCGAGCCTGAAGGCGTAAGAGCGGCGTCTCTCAGCTGATCACGGCCGACCCCACTCGGAGGCGCGGACGGACCAGTGACCTGCGATTCGAGAATCTCCAACATTTTCTTCCCGAAGGAAGCCCATTCCTCCGGTGTCGCATGCTTGGTGGGGTAAGCGGCCCGCCGACGGGCAGAGTCCTCGGAGGAGGACGGGGAAGGCGACCGATGACGGCGTTTCCAGGAGTGCCTCAAAGAGGCAGAGGAGTGACGAGACCGACTCTGGGATCGAGACCCACTCGACTTCTGACAACGACGTGGAGAGTCGCCCCTCAAGTCGACCGTCGAATGCCCGCAGACCTCGACTTCCGGGGCTTGGACACCTTACCTCCTGATAACTACTTCTTGCGCTCCCACAAGGCTTTCGACGTGGGCGACTGGCAGTCTACACAGTCATCCGTGTCATGGGCCTCCCCGAGGCACCAGAGGTAGGCGTCGTGCGAGTCCATGACCGACATCTTGGACCCACAGTCCCCGCATTTCTTAAAGCCCGGATGCGGTGTGGAAGACGAGGTAGACATCTTCACGAAGAAATATTTCACAGGTTCAAAGAACCGAGAAAGCAACAAACTCCAAAGAGTCGAGGCGTGCTGAGATTCCTGAAGCGAACACGTTCGCGGAAAAAACGGAATTGAGGCTACTGGTGTCGTATGTCCTACTTATAACATCCAGTGACGTCGGCCGTCGGAGGAGGAGGTCCTTGAGCGCGATGCAGACGCCGAAGATTTTCCGAAGCAGCACAGCTGTGGTGATTACTGTCAGAGATATGGACTACGTCAGAGGACCCAATCCCCTCGAAACAGACTTCCTGACGACTAGCGGCCACAATGGCCCCATTCATGAAGCTTTATGAAAATATTGGGGACCACCTAAAGGATCAGACGACTATGCTAGCTATGCTGCATTCCAAGATGGTGTTCGTCGAGGGGTTTATAACAGGTGTCCAGAACCAGTTGGATAATAGCACAGCAAAGGTTTCAAACCTCCTGCACTCAATTCTGGACCCTGTTATCAAAGATAAGGAGAGTAGAAGAGCCTCAAAAACATTTGACCTGGTAGATATCTTACCGCCCGATAGGCTGGTTAAAAATCCAATGACAAGCAGATCCACACAAATTGATTTGGAGGACGTAATAAACCATCTGGAAAGGGAATCAATGGGAAGCGATAAAAGAGTGGTCTTTTTACAAGTGCTCCCATCAATCCACAACAGCCAGGATTATCAAAAACAAACATCACAGGAAACTTTAAAAAAGAAAGCCGAAATGATTAAATAATCATCTTGGAAGATGATGATGTAAACCAAACATTAAGATCAAGTCGTCAAGAACAGGAATTGGATGTAGATAAAAAGGATACCATAGAGGGGGGAGGCAATCTCCCTCAGAAAATCTGAAATTTGTAACAAACTACTAGACAAAAAAGAAACCAACCCACAACGAAAGGAGAGAAAAAGTCACAATTGGCACAAAATAATTTGAAGGAGAAAATACAGTCAAATAGAACAAAATAAGCAAAAGAGAAAACCAACCCGGCAAAGAAATCTAAAAATGAATCGTCCTTAGTGAAGTAGAAATCAAATGGATGCCGAGCTTTCATCAGAAACAAATATCCCGAAAGTGAAACATTTGAAGGAATCCTGAAGTGCAAACGAACTTAAATCTCGTGAGAAAGATAAAAAACGAGAAAGATCACAGCTGACAAATGAACGAGATATAGTAGACCTAGAGGAAGAGGCTGAGGATACTAACATGCTGGATCTCCTAAATCTATCAACATATACAATGTCAGAACTAGGCATTGAGTGGGACATGAAGAGTGATGAGTGAGGATTCTGAAAATGATACAGAAACTCAAGACAAATTGAAAAAGGGGACATAGAATGGAAGAAAAGAACTGTTGGGTCCAAAGTAATACAAGTTTTAAGAAATCAAGAACGTACATCTATACGAAGAACGGAACAGAAAAAAGGGCGACATGTCCACACCCTATGTGAGTTGG